>NC_084549.2:55227500-55397500 GCF_033978685.3 Nerophis lumbriciformis | reverse complement strand
TATTTAAAATCTAATTTTTTTTTATTTCAACCGCCCGACCCAACCCGCGGATAAAATCTAATTTTTTTTTATTTCAACCGCCCGATCTGCAGATAATCCGCAGACTCCGCGGTTGTGTCCGCAAACCGCGCATCTCTAATATATATATATATATATATATATATATATATATATATATATAGCTAGAATTCACTGAAAGTCAAGTATTTCTTATATATATATATATATATCTTAACCACGCCCCCCGTCCCACCCCAGACCACGCCCCCCACCCCCCGAAATCGTAGGTCTCAAGGTTGGCAAATATGCAGTAGGGAAAGAAAGACCGCCAACTTCTTCCTTTTCCACAGTGGGGATGTACATCGACCGGCAAATTGAGAGCTTTGCCTTCTGTCACAGCTTTTCTTCACAATGACAATCTGGTACAGCGATCGCATTACTGTAGATGCTGCGCCGTTACGCCTGTCAATCCCTCGTTGCAGTCTTCCCTCACAATATACTTGCACTCGTCGAACCTTAGGCAAGATCTAACTCCCAACCCGTAGGGCGCAACCCACTCTTTTCTGACTATCAATCACTAACAATGGCCTCATATTTTAGGTGCTCAGTGCTGAGTCTCAGAAACATTCCACTCAGCTGCGAAATGCCCGAAACGCTGAAGATGACAGCTTGATGAAGTCATCAGCAAACAGCAGAGACAAGATCTTAAGGCCCCAAAGCTGGACACCCTCAACGCCTTTGCTAGACCTCCAAATTGTGTTGATAAAAATAATGAACAGACGTGTCAAAGGACAACCTTGGGAGAGGCCAACGTTCACAGTGAACAGGGTCGACATACGCTGGCAATATGAACCAGGCTCCTGCTCCTCCTAGAGAACCTCCCACAGGACATGCCTTTTCCAAGTCCATAAAGGAC
Organism: Nerophis lumbriciformis; assembly: GCF_033978685.3. Classification (NCBI taxonomy): domain Eukaryota; kingdom Metazoa; phylum Chordata; class Actinopteri; order Syngnathiformes; family Syngnathidae; genus Nerophis; species Nerophis lumbriciformis. The sequence goes on along the minus strand of NC_084549.2, from coordinate 55,396,584 downwards.
ATTTGGACCTTTGACAAATTCCCTTACACCCTCCAGTATCGTTGCAGAGTGTATAGCTGGTGCAGTCTTGTACGCCAATGACAAAAATCACATTGAGCTCCACAATGACCTAATGTAGCTGAGGTTCGATGAATGGTTGTACTCAAGCACTTTGGAAACCCCACAGTCTGCAAATCCAGAGGTACTATTATTGACTTTCACACAATGTTGAAGAGATGTGTTAACCAGACAATCCAACAAATCTAAAGTCGTCCTCCCCTATGGCCTTGGTAGTGATTCCTCAGCGTTTGTTGATGGACATTTGTGTCCTGACTGTTATGTTGAGATGGTTTGAGCAAAGCGTTGAAGACTTGACAAACAGGAGAGTCTTCTAAGCGTTCCCATCACACCGTCACTACACTTGTGTATGCCAGGTCTTTGCATCTTGCGCCGCCATCCATTTCAACTGATCACCAGGTGATGATCAGAAACTCAAGAAAACTCAAAAGATTGGTCTTTATTGTGAGGCTTCAGTCTTTTTATGTCATCTCACTCGGTAAATCACTTTTACAACAATAGCTCCAGAAAGACGCCCATTAATTCCATTTCTTCCTTGTCAATCTTCTTACATTACTTTTTGTCTGGGACTTGTCTGTCTCTCTTTTCCTTTGGGCCGGGCTATTCTGGATTGGCCGGTTATTGTTTTGTGTTTTGTTACTAGTTTGTTACTTGTTGCTAGGCATGCAGTTTTTTTATTTAGTTCGCTTGGCTTGCTAGCGGCTTGCCACAATTGTAAAATATTTATTCTATGAATCTGTACCTCATGCAAGACAACGTTCAAGTAATCCTGTTCTTGTGGTCAAAATATGTGGGTAGAAAAGCTCAAATAGTTGTGCAAACCTTTTGGTAGAGATCCATCAGTAAACCTCTTTTCTTTAAACAGAGCAAAAAACATTAGTAAATAAAACATATATTTTTTTAAAACGACTGATTATTTTATGACATGTAAAAAAACCTTTTCAGATTATGCCCCCACTTTAAACTTATTCTCATTTCTTTTTTTTGTCCTGTCCAGCCACTTAGGCAAATCATATTGTTGATGTAAATGCTCTTATTTGCTGTACAGATTTACTTTACAAAACAGAAGTGTGGGATACTTCTCTTGTTGCCTTATTTTAATTACATAATCATTATTATTTATTATAATGATGAAATATTTAGATTTTCTTAATTAAATGGATTTATATTCATGTTTGGCGCAGCCGGACCGCAGCAGTAGGGGATAGAAAGAGAAAAAAAGGAAGACAGAGGGGGGAATTGCGGGGACAAGAGGGGGATAAGACAGAGAGACAACAACAACAACAACAGAACAACATCAGCAAATTCGATATGTACAAATATGATACGAAAAGGGATAGCAAAGAAGCAGTTGGTGAAGTAAATATTAATAACACAGAAATGACAATGAACATTATTGCACTACAAATGTAGAAATAAAAATACCAATAGAAATAGCACAATTGATGATAAATGACAATAATAATTACTTATATTATCAACAATAATGTTGTTTCAAATGCAACAATACATACAAGTAATGAAAACTTGAATTACAAAAGAAAGCAGATAAATGGAGGGGAAGAAAGAGAAGGGAAATGTATTAACCTTGTAGATGGTTATAGTACCAATAGGTTAAGCTTTGTCAGTGTGCCGTGTTTTACCCAGTTTCCCCTAGGCCCTAGGGGAACAACGTTAATATATATTTGATGAAACGTGATAATATGCATGACTGTATGTATGCATATGTGTTTCTATATGTACAGAATGTGTAGCGGTATATGTATGTTTGTACAGTGAATGTGTGTGTGGATGTATGTACTGTATTTGTGTATGTATGTATAATTCTCATTTCCAAAACAATGTTTCCTTCCTTCAGAAATACCCGCAGCCTAAAGGACAAAAAAAAAAGAAGATGGTGAAATATGGAATGGGTGGACTGATCATCTTCTTCTTAGTGTGCATCATCTGGTTTCCCCTTCTCTTCATTTCATTGGTCAGATCTGTGGTGGGTGTCATAAACCACCCTATTGATGTCACTGTTACCGTCAAACTTGGAGGATATGAGGTAATATTTATTTCATAAAGTATGTCTTACTGTCTGCCTGTATTCATTTGTATTATGTGTTTGTAGATATGTTGTACAAGAGAAGTGTAGTAGTAGTAGTTTATTGGTTTATGCCTAATGTTGCAAAATATATTAGTCTATATTGTGATATATTTTTTTAGGAATTAAAATGCTTAAAATTCACATATAAATTGTTCCAGTTTTCTGTTATTATTGATTTCATGATTTTATGATTTCAATATTGACATATTCGGATTGGAAATTACATAGATGGATTGTGTTTGAGCACTTTTGATATTTTCTGTTGTTTTTATTTGGATCTATTTTATGTGTGTGTCCAGCCTCTCTTCACCATGAGTGTCCAGCAGCAGTCAATTCAACCCTTTACACAGGTGGATTATAATGAACTCACTCAAAAGTTTGGAAACAATGCGGTACGTAGTCAATTCAGAGTTGTGGTGCATGCATCTCTTTGTGTTTTGCTATTTAACACCTGAAACATTGGGATTTATTGTTTTATTCCTTTCGATTGTTTGTAGGTTGCCATGCAATTCATTTCTCTCTATGGTTCTGAGGACATTGTTACAGCCATGATTGAAGGCAGTTCGGGATCAGTTTGGAGAATTAGCCCCCCCAGCAGACGGGAACTCATAAAAGAACTTCTCGAAAGTCCTGCTGACCTAACATTACGTCTGTCATGGAATTTCCAAAGGTAAAATCTTTGCTCTACCTGTTACAAAATTGGAGAAGTACTGCAAGGCAAGGCAAAACAATTTAAAAAATCTCTTTAATCATGAAGACCATATAGTTTTCATCAGGCTTGGCTTACTTGAATTGTGCTAAGTAGTAAAAAAAAATATGTGCCTGAATACAATTGGACATAGAGTGAACTGGCTGAAATAACTTTGATTCTGTATTCAATATTGTAAACCTTAAAAGGAAACACTGAGTTGATCTCTATGCTGGCTAGTCAGGATGGGTGGCTGCAGGAGTCAATTCTGAGCTCCTTGATTACAAATGAGACTGAAGTTACTGGTTTAAACTTTTTTTTTTCAATCTGTTGTAATGTCACAAGAGTGTCCACAGTTCTTCCCGCATCCACCAATCATTTGTGGCAGCTTTGGGGTACTTTGAAGACTGGCAGCAACTTCCAATTTGTCGACAAACCACAGCAACGCTTACTCCAATCAGCAGATGTCCTGTTGTCATAATTCCGAATAGGTGGATATCGTCACGTCCTCGAGGGTCGCCAGGCACGCGGCACTCCTTCTCCTCCCAAGAATCCGTCGTGTGTCCAGCAACAACCGCTCCGTCACGACAAGCAGGTTCCCCTAAACCCAAGATCTTGTCAATTTCATTGAGACCAGTTAAATAGTTCCAATGTTGATTTGGAGAGCAGTGCAAAAAGAGGCAACAAAAAAGTTAAAGGGGAACATTATCACAATTTCAGAATGGTTAAAACCATTAAAAATCAGTTCCCAGTGGCTTATTATATTTTTCGAAGTTTTTTTCAAAATTTTACCCATCACGCAATATCCCTAAAAAAAAGCTTCAAAGTGCCTGATTTTAACCATCGTTATAAACACCCGTCCATTTTCCTGTGACGTCACATAGTGAAGCCAACACAAACAAACATGGCGGAAAGAACAGCAAGCTATAGCGACATTAGCTCGGATTCAGACTCGGATTTCAGCGGCTTAAGCGATTCAACAGATTACGAATGTATTGAAACGGATGGTTGTAGTGTGGAGGCAGGTAGCGAAAACGAAATTGAAGAAGAAACTGAAGCTATTGAGCCATATCGGTTTGAACCGTATGCAAGCGAAACCGACACGACAGCCAGCGACACGGGAGAAAGCGAGGACGAATTCAGCGATCGCCTTTTAACCAACGATTGGTATGTGTTTGTTTGGCAGTAAAGGAAACTAACAACTATGAACTAGGTTTACAGCATATGAAATACATTTGGCAACAACATGCACTTTGAGAGTGCAGACAGCCCAATTTTCATCAATTAATATATTCTGTAGACATACCCTCATCCGCGCTCTTTTCCTGAAAGCTGATCTGTCCAGTTTAAGGGACGGTGTGAGCCAAGACATCCAGGGGGTTTAGCTCGCTCGTCTGCGGGAACAAACTGCCGCCATTGCTTGCCGTGCTACCGAGGTCCTTTGTCCCTGAATTGCTCACACACTCCGGCAGATTCAATGGGGGTCTGGCGGCAGATTTCTTTGACTTTATCGTTGGAAATGCATTTGCTTTGAGTGTCGCAGGATATCCACACATTCTTGCCATCTCTGTCGTAGCATAGCTTTTGTCGGTAAAGTGTGCGGAACAAACGTCCAATTTCTTGCCACTTTCGCATCTTTGGGCCACTGGTGCAACTTGAATCCGTCCCTGTTCGTGTTGTTACACCCTCCGACAACACACCGACGAGGCATGATGTCTCCAAGGTACGGAAAACAGTCGAAAAAACGGAAAATAACAGAGCTGATTTGACTCGTTGTTTGAGAAAATTGCTTCCCGATGTGACGTCACAACGCTCCGAGAGCGAATATTAGAAAGGCGTTTAATTCGCCAAAATTCACCCATTTAGAGTTCGGAAATCGGTTAAAAAAATATATGGTCTTTTTTCTGCAACATCAAGGTATATATTGACGCTTACATAGGTCTGGTGATAATGGTCCCCTTTAAGACAAGACAAGACAAAGAAGCAAGCAGGAGAGATAAGGGAGAGGAAAGGGAAGCGTCCACCCTCGATGAGTGCCAGAGAGAAAGAGATGCAACATAAGATATTCTGAATCTTCTTGTGATATAATATATTGATATAATTATTGTTGTTGTTTATTGGTTACAGCTTATGAAAACCTTAAATTTTAAATCTCAGAAAATGTGGTGTTTTAAAAAAACAGCAACTAAGCCATGATCATCAAAATTATATTAAATAGAGGCTTAATCTATGTCATTTTGCATGTAATGAGTCAATATCACATATTAGTTTCACGTTTGAAGTTGAATTGCTGATATGATATCTTTATAATATAATGGCTGAGCGAAAATGTGGTTGGAAGAAGACATGCAGCTTTTCTCAGACTACAATGGAACATTCACCTACCGAAGGAGCATCTATGTAGCAAATTGTTGGAAGCTCTTGACCACAAACTTAGTCACTCTTCGGTGACATTTGTCATTCCGAGTGGTACTCTTCCCTGCCGTGGTGAAAGCTAGCAGCAGAAGTGAACTGGAGCCATTACTGCCCGCCTCCAAACTAGTCAGAATATGTCTTCTCATGCTCATCTAAATGAGGAAGGCGTTCATTTCACTTTAACAGGTAATAGCGCTAACATTATTGGCGGTATTAGTACCTGTTGTATTTACGTCAGATGACTGCTGCTGTCTGGGATGAGATCGGCACGGTCCATAAACGCGACATTAAATGCATGCTGTACGGTCAAATGTTTCAGCATATTGCTGGTATGTCCTCCTTTTGATGAATTGGAAGTAGCGCTGTTGCAGTCTTTTTCAGTACAATGTCGGCGCTTTTTTCCGCCCGGGAACACGCCATGTTGCTGACGTCACTATGCACGTTGCGTAACTACGTCATCCCCACCCAGAAGAACCGTGAAGAAAACCACTGGACGAAATGGCAAGCGATTCCAAGGAATTGATACACTGGTCTGAACAAGAACCGACTTTCAATTCCCATCCCTACATGCAGCCAATTAATTTCACCTCGAGTGACAAGTATTTAGCTTCCGTGTTTTAGCTTGCTAGCCCGGCAAAATCAGAGTCACATGGTGCAACTTGCGTTAAATATTCAAAAAACGGTAGAATCGAAAAAGACAGATATCACATACAATAACATAGTGAAGAAAGCGTTATATTCTGAACCTGAAATGAAATGTTCCGTTATTTACAGTGACGTGCGGTGAGGCTGATGGCTGGTGAGGCACTGACTTCATCACAGTCAGATTTACAAACATATGAACCCTAAAGAGTATCTTATTCACCATTTGATTGGCAGCAGTTAACGGGTTATGTTTAAAAGCTCATACCAGCATTCTTCCCTGCTTGGCACTCAGCATCAAGGGTTGGAATTGGGGGTTAAATCACCAAAAATGATTCCCGGGCACGGCGCCGCTGCTGCCCACTGCTCCCCTCACCTTCCAGGGGGTGAACAAGGGGATGGGTCAAATGCAGAAGACAAATTTCACCACACCTAGTGTGTGTGTGACAATCATTGGTACTTTAACTTAACTTTAACTTTACACATACAAACTGTAGCACACAAAAAAATCACATTTAATTTAAAAAAACGTTATTATGGTCTTACCTTTACTTATAAGTGCGGGAACAGTGGTGTTCGTGTTGGAGGAGTTGTGAATGAATGAAATATGAAATCCGTGCTGCAGTCTGCAGGCGTACCTAATGTTGTGTCCCTGCAGTCGTTCACGGCTCCTCCGGCGCGAGCAATGTTGTTTTTGCACTTTTTGGCTTCTTGTTAAGTGACTTTTTTTGGGTGGATTCGGTCTTGCACGTGGAGGGTTTGGGTGTGGGCTTTGGTTGGTGTGGCGCTCCCGTCGGGTGGTGCGTTCTGCGGCGGGGGGTGCATTAACCGGCACCAGGAGGCGGGATTACGCGAGCCTCAGCCAGTGCGTCTTCGCAGCAGTTTTATGATTGCTCAGCACAATAAATACTTTACACATACAGTTGTTGACAAAATACACTGTACATTATATACCTCAGCTAACTAAACTATGGAAATGTATAATATAATTCATATAGCAATACGGTCTCACTGCACAGCAGGCCAGCAGTTAGCCGAGTCCGCAATCCATGTGGAGGCACAACTGAGTGACGTGCCTCAACTGGCTGCTGATCACCGCACCGTCTCTTCTCAATATTTGAACGGCAAATGTGAACATTCAGCGATTTTGAATAAAAATAATCTAAAACTGGTGAAGTTAAATGGAAAATAACTTTATAGTATAATCACTGAATACATATTACAATTTAATAGATTTTTTTCTTTTTACATTTTTTTTCTTTCCATGATGGCAGGTGAGGCCCCCGCCTCAGTGACCGCACGTCACTGGTTATTTACGTGGTCGCAGTGTTTTTTTAATTTTATTATTTTATTATTTCATCCAAAACAGGGACCTGGGTAAAGGAGGGACCGTGGAGTACACATATGACAAACATTCTATTCACCTGGAGCCTGGCAACCCTGTCAGGGCTAATCTAGCTTCTCTTCTGGTGGGCAATCACACTAAGCCTGTGTAAGTTTACACTAATGTGTGTAATATTTTTTACAAATTCATTTTTCTTACAGCCGTAATTTACTCTCCAAATTGTGTCTTGTTTTATTCATAGGCGTGTTCCAAATATGTTCCCAAATTACATCCGTGCCCCCAATGGAGCAGAGGCCAAACCAGTCAATCAACTATATGAAGGTGACATACATTTGAATACAAATACACACTCAAATTGATGTGACAAAATTGTAACAAGTGGGAAAACAGACACGTACATTTTTCACACTTTTCATGCAAAATGTTAAGCATAGAAAGACAACTACAGATTTCAACTTCCAAGTGATGGAAGTTTCCATTTTAAAGGGGAAACATATTTTAGTAAGGCAAAGTTCATGATAACAACAAGTTAAGTTGTGTCAGAGAGGCAATGCAACATTTGAATTCAGGTATATAGTTTTCGCCAAAGGCTGTTAAAGCATGTAGTTTGTAGCTGAATGGTGAGAGGTTCTTGTTTTTCTTGACATGTTCTTATATAACGCTTTTATCTGTAGGCACTGTTGTCGATTTCTATTAAGTTTTTAATTTTCTTTCCGCAGGCAATTAAGTATTGTAATGTGTTTATGTCACAGGTATCACCTAAGGAAGCATTTTTACAATTAATTACACAAAATAATTAGGGATGTCCGATAATGGCTTTTTGCCGGTATCCGATATTCCGATATTGTCCAACTCTTTAATTACCGATACCGATATCAACCGATACCGATATCAACCGCTATATGCAGTCGTGGAATTAACACATTATTATGCCTAATTTGGACAACCAGGTATGGTGAAGATAAGGTACTTTTTTTTTTTTATTAATAAAATAAGATAAATAAATTAAAAATATTTTCTTGAATAAAAAATAAAGTAAACAATATAAAAACAGTTACATAGAAACTAGTAATTAATGAAAATTAGTAAAATTAACTGCTAAAGGTTAGTACTATTAGTGGACCAGCAGCACACACAATCATGTGTGCTTACGGACTGTATCCCTTGCAGACTGTATTGATATATATTGATATATAATGTAGGAACCAGAATATTAATAACAGAAAGAAACAACCCTTTTGTGTGAATGAGTGTAAATGGGGAAGGGTTTCTTTTTGGTTGGTGCACTAATTGTAAGTGTATCTTGTGTTTTTTATGTTGATTTAATAAAAATAAATAAAAATAAATTTAAAAAAACGATACCGATAATTAAAAAAACGATACCGATCATTTCCGATATTACATTTTAACGCATTTATCGGCCGATAATATCGGCCTCCCAAAAATAATTGATTTATTGTCCCATATAACTAGCTAATTCAAAGTCTGTGTGCCCCATAAATACCATGACAGCTATAGTCTCGGCATTTTACTCATTTATACTTAAGAAAGTCTGCTTTAACATCGTTGATTGTGTGTTTTAGGGAACGAAGGAGGTTACCAGAATATAACCCTTTTCCTGATGAGTGACGAGTCACTGAACTCCAGTGGGAAGCAGGAGTGGTGGGACATTGCCATTGGGGGCTGTGCCCCTTCTTCATGTGGAGTTCTGTCCATGATCATATTCAATGACAAAGTCAGTCCACCCAGCCTTGGCTTCCTTGCTGGATATGGGTGAGAAACACAAACTCTTATTTAGCATGTATGGGCGCTAGCACCATTACACCTTTATAAGGGGGCTGGAGCCTCCCTTAAAGGGGAACTGCACTTTTTGGGGGAATTTTGCCTAGCGTTCACAATTATTATGAAAGACAAGACGACGGATTCATTTTTATAAAAATGCATTCTAAATATTAAATAAACGTAAATAAAAGCCCACTTGCAGCGGAGCCAATGGGAGCTCCACTATTTCGCCTGTAAAATCCAATAAATAACCATTCAAAATCCGCCAACAATACTCTATTTGCATTATTTTTACTTGAATATTAACCCAAGTAATAGTGATATTGCTATTGAAGGGAGTTATATCATGTACAATTTTCTTATATGATTGGAAGTAGCAAGTGTTTCTATTTGGTCACAGAATCCTTTGAAATATTATTCTACTAAGGGCAAAAGTGCACATGTCCATCACAGCTTGTCCAGAGAGGGGGGGCTTTGACCCCAGGACATTGGGGAATTTAAAGGACAGCAGCAGTTGGATTTTAGGAGCGATAATGAAGACATTAGCAACATCTGGTAGGAAGTCCCACAGATTAGACAAATTAGATTAGACATTAGACAAACTTTAATGATCCACAAGGGAAATTGTTCCACACAGTAGCTCGTGTAAGGATGGAAAGGACAATGCAGGTATAAATAGACTAAATATAGCGATATAAAATATAACATATATACGTAATATTTACATAATATGTATGTATGTACAGTATATTATATATACTGATATATTATGTCTATATCATATATAGAATATAAACAATTACCATGTAATTGCCGCTGCTCCTCCACATCGAGAGGAGCCAGATGAGGTGATTCGGGCATCTGGTCAGGATGCCACCCGAACGCTTCCCTAGGGAGGTGTTTCGGGCACGTCCGACCGGTAGGAGGCCACGGGGAAGACCCAGGACACGTTGGGGGAAGACTATGTCTCCCGGCTGGTCTGGGAACGCCTCGGGATCTCCCGGGAGGAGCTGGACGAAGTGGCTGGGGAGAGGGAAGTCTGGGCTTCCCTGCTTAGGCTGCTGCCCCCGTGACCCGACCTCGGATAAGCGGAAGAAGATGGATGGATGGATGGACCATGTACAATATTACAGTATATGTGACAGCTGCAGCATAAAATAGAGAGTAAATCCAGCAGAAAATAGAAAATAGACATTAAAATAGAGGTTAGGGGTCGGAGGTCACCTGACTCAAACTGATCAGAGGAATAATGTCAGGGAAAGATTGATTGGCCAGACTGACCGGCACCAAGCTTCAAGATTCAAGATGCTTTATTATTGTCCATTCTTTAACATGTACAAGACACATAAGAACTGAAATTTCATTTTCGGCACAGTCCCACTAAGAGCAGACATACGTTACAGGGAGACAAGATGGGACTGCCAACGGATCAGCCACTTACGGCGCTCCTTAAAAAAGGTGGGAAAAAGGTGATATTGGGAAAGGGGGAAAGAGTAAAAAATATCAGTCTAAGGCTGGACCCTCGGGAGGTGGTCCAGACTCAGTCCAAGGGAAAAAACCTCACATAGCATAGCACACATAAACATGTTACATATAATCACAACAACTCGCAACAGAGGGGGGGGGGGGGATTTGGGGCCCTGGAGGCAAGGCTAGAACCACAAAGAGTAAGGGTCTTTGTTTAAAAAGGTATTCAAGAACAGTTGTCCGAGAGGACATCAGAAGAGATTCGACCCATTCCTTCTCCTGGAAACTGCAGTTCCTGTCTGAGGCTCGCTGAAACAAATACAGCTTTTTGTTCAACGATTCCTCTTGGCGTCTTCTTGGCTCATCACGCAGTACACAGTCACTCTGTTCTGGGAGAGTGACACGATCGACCAATATACAACACTATCATAAGCGCTAACGCAGACAAACTATTTATAGCGGCGCCGTGATCACTACCGTGTGTGCCAATGTTTACATCATCGAGTGGTCTGCTGCTTCCTCGCCTGTAATTTTATTCTAGATCATAAATCATGCCTCTCACCTGGACAGAAGAAGTCTGAGTAGGTATTTTGGCAAGTTGGTACACTTTGACAGCCATTTAGGACCCGGAAATGGCAAGGACCCACACAAAAAGATGCTTGGGAGCAGGGGCGCCGAAAAGGGGGGGGTACAGGAGACGGATTCTAGGGGCCCATGATGGAGGGGGGCCCAGAGAGGCCCCTAATGATGATGAAATTATAATACAGAAAAAATAATGACACTGTGTTGGGGGCCCTGTAAAGATTCTTTTCATGGGGCCCAAAATCCCTAGCGGCGCCCCTGCTTGGGAGTGCAGGTGGAGAAGGTCTGTGAGTTTTCGGGTGAGGGAGGGAGTGAGGGAGGTATAATCAATGGGCAGAGAAAAGTTGTTGGCTGTGTTTGTGAGGGATTTGGGACCAATGACGATGATATCTGATTTGTCACAGTTTAGTTTGAGGAATGCAAGTTGCATTTAGGTTATTATTTGACAAAGGCAGGAAGTTATAATAGTGTGTGTGGAGGCAGTGATGGATTTGGTGGATATATAGAGCTGGACGTCACCATAACAGTGTAACCCGGGAACATGATGTCAGATGATGCTATCAATGGTAAATAAGTATAGAATGAAGAGGAGGGGGACCACGTACCGATCCCTGGGGGTCACCTTGGGACAGCGGGGTAGCAATGTGTTGGGATGTATATCGCTAAGATTTTATCGATACCAATATCGATATTCCTCATCGATACCGATATTCCTTGGTACTCTTATCGGTACTATTAGTAATTGATGGAAACAAAGATGTGGAAAAAATGCATTTTTGTTACCATTTTTATTAGCACCAGCATCTTGTAACATCTCACAGCAGTGGTGTGGAGAAAGTCCAGATTTTTGTCAGTGATTAAAATATTTAAGAGCAAGCGTTTGTTATTAAAGGAATTGTGCAAGTTTTAGGTGCTCAGTGACACAATTGGCTGAGAGGTGGGAGGAAAAGAGCAAAGATTGGACAGGTCCACATGACGTCAGTTGGGATCTGTTCTGTAGGTACTTTGTGGATGTCAGACATTTATAATGGGCCGAATAGGAAGAAAGTATATACATATTATATTTATTAGGTAATTTTATTGATATAGAAATTATTTGCATAAGTGGAACAGCGTGTGTACCACATTTTCCGGACCATAAGGCGCACCGGATTATAAGGCGCGCTGCCGATGAGCGGGTCTAGTCAGGTTTATTTTCATACAAAAAGCGCACTGGATTATAGGGCGCATTAAAGGGGTCATACTAAACTTCTATCTATATATATATATATATATATATATATATATATATATATATATATATATATATATATATATATATATATATATATATATATACAGGTAAAAGCCAGTAAATTAGAATATTTTGAAAAACTTGATTTATTTCAGTAATTGCATTCAAAAGGTGTAACTTGTACATTATATTTATTCATTGCACACAGACTGATGCATTCAAATGTTTATTTCATTTAATTTTGATGATTTGAAGTGGCAACAAATGAAAATCCAAAAGGGGTGCCATGTCATCTGCTGGTGTCGGTCCACTCTGTTTCCTGAGATCCAGGGTCAACGCAGCCGTCTACCAGCAAGTTTTAGAGCACTTCATGCTTCCTGCTGCTGACCTGCTCTATGGAGATGGAGATTTGAAGTTCCAACAGGACTTGGCGCCTGCACACAGCGCAAAATCTACCCGTGCCTGGTTTACGGACCATGGTATTTCTGTTCTAAATTGGCCCGCCAACTCCCCTGACCTTAGCCCCATAGAAAATCTGTGGGGTATTGTGAAAAGGAAGATGCAGAATGCCAGACCCAAAAACGCAGAAGAGTTGAAGGCCACTATCAGAGCAACCTGGGCTCTCATAACACCTGAGCAGTGCCAGAAACTCATCGACTCCATGCCACGCCGCATTAACGCAGTAATTGAGGCAAAAGGAGCTCCAACCAAGTATTGAGTATTGTACATGCTCATATTTTTCATTTTCATACTTTTCAGTTGGCCAACATTTCTAAAAATCCCTTTTTTGTATTAGCCTTAAGTAATATTCTAATTTTGTGACACACGGAATTTTGGATTTTCATTTGTTGCCACTTCAAATCATCAAAATTAAATGAAATAAACATTTGAATGCATCAGTCTGTGTGCAATGAATAAATATAATGTACAAGTTACACCTTTTGAATGCAATTACTGAAATAAATCAAGTTTTTCAAAATATTCTAATTTACTGGCTTTTACCTATGTGTATATATATATGTGTGTATATATTTTATATATTGCATTGTAAGACTGGTGCTCAGTTTTAGCAATGCTAGACATTTTTCATAAATTTTCTGTAGAAACGAAACTTAATTGCTTCGATTATATTTGGGAAAGTGTTTGAGAATTAATTTATTGTTTGATTTAGTGTCGTTGTTCTTTTTTCCTCTTCCTAGGATCATGGGTTTGTATGTGTCTGTGGTCCTTGTTATTGGAAAGTTTGTGAGAGGCTTCTTCAGTGAGATCTCCCACTCGATCATGTTTGAAGAACTTCCCTGTGTGGACCGCATACTCAAGCTCTGTATAGACATTTTCTTGGTAAGTATGTATGTTTGAAAATGTGCTGTTCATACATTTAATCATCTGCTGTATATGCCGATTGAACACACGTTTGTGTAAAATTACCCTCTGCAAACTAAGACTGCTCAATGCCTTTCAGGTGCGTGAAACTGGTGAGCTAGAACTGGAAGAGGAGCTTTATTCAAAACTCATCTTCCTCTATCGATCACCAGAGACAATGATCAAATGGACTAGGGATATCCACAGCCAAGACAGAGACCGATGAACCGATTGGTTGTCTTTTGGCTGTGTCTTTTTTTAATAATGTCGAAAGCAATAAATCCATAGAGCATTGACCTATCAAGTCAAGGTTTATGAGAGGACTGCAAGATTGGACATGGATGGATGCTGGAACTCCACACACTTACATAAAGATCAAAGAATGTACCTGTACACTGTAAACCCTAACATGTTGGAAATGTCTACAAGCTAAGATGGTAGCTGTTTTGATTTAATCAACTTAACCAAAATCATGACTGCTAAGCTTCTCTACACTTTTATGACTAATGTATTGTACATCATGTTTACAATAAATGGCTTATTAAGTCAAATCAAACAATGTTGCATGCAACCTTAACATTTTGTTATCCAGCGCTGTGTATTTTATGTAAAATCAAAATTATGTAAATATTACAACAGCTCAAACAAGCCTGGAATGGGGTGGATAGGCCAAGAAGCAGGCAAGTTCAGAGCCCTCAGTGTGATCAACAACATTCTGGAGAAGAACGGTTTGAGAGAGTGAACTCCCTACTCTTGTCAAGACAGTAAGCAAGAAAAGCAGGTAATAAACCTCCACTTTCTGCCCCATGTACTGTAACATAATGCCGTCAGTAGTCAAGAGGTTACAATAATTAAACACATTTATTTGAAAGGTCTTTGAGCAGTAGCTGAAATTGTTGGATCATGCATTCTAAAACATTTACTGCTGTAGATATGCTTGTCTTAGGAAATGTAAAAGCTATTATTTTGGCTATGACTTCAAAGATTCTTCTTTATTGTCAATTCCTCCATAGATGCTAGACCATTGGTTCTTAACCTTTTTGGAGGTACCGAACCCCACCAGTTTCATATGTGCATTCACCGAACCCTTCTTTAGTGAAAAATAAAAACAATTTTTTTTTCAAATTAAAAAAAAAAGTCATGTTTTTTTTTATTGGTGCACAAAATGAACCGTGCATGAACATCACCTCGTTCAAAGAACAAAACCAACACAGTGCATGAACTCACAACAAATTACACACCTTACACACATTACCATGAATTGATTAACGTGGACCCCTACTTAAAGAAGTTGAAAAACTTATTCGGGTGTTACCATTTAGTGGTTAATTGTACGGAATATGTACTGTACTGTGTAAACTGTACTGTTTCATATAATGTATTCTCTTCCTTTGCAATCTGCTAGTAAAAGTTTCAATCGATCAATCAAAAAACCTGCAAATCAAATGGAAAATTAGAAGGAACATTGTTTGGAGGTATCCATAATACGCTGATAGAGAGAAGTTTTTATTTACACGATAAGTTGGATGTGTCTTTACCTCCGTGGCGGAGGCTCCGCCGAACCCCTGAGGCCGACTCACCGAACCCTTAGGGTTCGATCGAACCCTTAGGGTTCGATCGAACCCAGGTTAAGAACCACTGTGCTAGGCATAGGAAGGAATCAAGATCCCGTTTCTCTCTCGCCTATACTCTGGAGCAACTTTCCCAAGCTTGGGGGGAGAGTGGCCACTGCAACCAAGCTACAAAAAACAGGAAACAGGAAAAATGACACATCAAAGAGACTACAGACAGAAGGCATGTTGTGTTGACTATACAAAAACACTAGAGTCATTAGCAAAACAACCCAAGGGCAGACGGGATCTCAATAAAGTCCCCAAGACCGACAAGAGTCCTTAGTCCCTGGTGACATGTTCCTGGTCCTCCCTTGGCTGGCTCAGCAGAAGCTCCGTGTTTTGGGCCCTTGATCTCTCCAGCTCCCTCTCCCGCTCCCAGAGCCCCTCCAGGGAGCTGTGGATGCTCAGACCCCCAGGCTTCATGGCACTCCTCAGCCGGTTGTTCTCAGGCCCTTCTGGACGAGCTTCCACTCTGCCATGCTGCGCATGCCCTGGACGTGGCGCATCTCCCGCCGGAGAGCCTCCTCGCAGGTACCACAGGTTCCACGTCTCTGCGACGCCGGGACCGCTACCGCCAACTCCGCCACAGCAGCCAATAGGTAAGGCTGCTGCAAAGGCTGTTGATGGAGTTGCACCCACTCAACCTGTCCCTGACTCCACTCTTTACAGATGTAGTGCTGTCTATGCTGTTGTTAGAACATTTCCCCACAGACGATGCACCACAACCCCTTTACAAACTGGTTAATGAGAAAACAAGTGACCCAACTTCCTGACTAAAGAATTGGCACATTCTAAACCAACAACACAGGCTCACTTTCTGACATTCCAATCTGTTAATCCAGGAAATATAAAATGAGGCTCTGTGAGAAAAGTCTAACTGAACTAAAGAGAAGCAACACTCAAGACACTCCTGTTGCACCACCACCACAATTTACGCACAATGTTGTGCCACAGCCTGCACCTGCTGTATCTCCTGTTTACACTGATTATGGCTCAGATACAAGATTTTCCTCCTGTACTTACCTGGAAGTCTCAGGCCATTCGTCTGTGAACACTGCCCCAGAACTTTTGTAGGACAAGGACACAGACAAGGATGCCCCCCATAGTTCCACAAACAAACCATGCGTAAGGATGGGTACCAAATTTGGGACTTTTATAGGTACCAACCGAAGTCTGTCAGTAATCCTGTGTACCGATTCACATAAAATTAAACAGTGCCATATTTCAATAACTTTGTTGCATGTTATATAATGTCATGTCCAGTTGCAGCCACGGCACGACAAGCAGTCAAACACTCAGAACGGACTCCGACAGACAGCCTCCAGGTAATGTTCCAATTTTTCATGCCAACAAAGCAAGAAAAAGTGTCACGGCCAGGGTGCATTGGAATGCGCCCTCATCATTGCGCTCTGCGCTTCACACCGCGGGACACGCCCACGACTGTGGCACACATCCAGGGACGCGCCGCGCGCGTCTCCACCCTGCAGCTGCCGCCAGCTGCAATCACTTGCCGGCAATCATCACACCTGCCTGGAATGAAGGAGCTGCCTTCATAAACCTGGACATCTTGGCATGCCGGGGCCGGAATATAATCATCTGTTGGCGTATAGTAAGCGATCATCCTGCTTGATGCAATACTGTTCTCTCTGTCTGTTTTCCCTTCCGTGTTTCATTGTCGTGTCATCCTACTGCAGACCTCCGTTCCTGTGTTTTGACGTTGCTGTGTGTCTCGTCATTTCTCGTCGTCGTTCCCCTGCTTCTCGGACTGCTCCTTGGATCTCAACCTCCCGCTTGGACACGGATTCCCCCCTTCCCCTGGACTTCCTCATCTCTCGTTCAACACTTGGTAACGCACACCTCAGTTAAATACTACACATAGTCTTACACCATACACACTCTTGGATTTTGCCACACTCCATTTCCTTAGTTCGTATATTTAGTGTTGTTTATTATTATATATATTACATATATAATAAATCATTGAGCATTACTGCCATCTAGTGTCTGTTGCCGTCACCTCCCCTGCAAACCTTAACAGTATATTCCGGCCAATTGATTAGGGACCTGACGGCACAGTTCCTTAGCCCCGCCCCCAGTGACTTTAGCCCTGCCCCCAGTGGAAATTTTTTTCACTTCCCTTTTTTTTTCTTTTTCTTTTGTCCTTTTCTTTTACCTCCACCCTGGAAAAAATTTTTAGCCCTCAACACTCCTTCAAGGGACTGTTTAACTCCAATATGGGGATGAAGGAATTTACCCGTCGCCTGGACACCCTCCTCCCACCCTTAGTGACAGTCCCTCAGTCAGCTGGTAGCGTCTGGCATCCGCGTTCGGAGGGGGGGGGGGGTAGTACTAGTCTCTTCCATTTTAGCACTGGTGGCTGTTCTGATGTGGTAGCACAGCTGAACCCAGACAGGCTACCACCTGACAGTACTAGTCTCTTCCATTTTAGCACTGGTGGCTGTTCTGATGTGGTAGCACAGCTGAACCCAGACAGGCTACCACCTGACAGTACTAATCTCTTCCATTTTGGCACTAGTGGCGGTTCTGATGTGGTAGCACAGCTGAACCCAGACAGGCTACCACCTGCCAGACAAATACCCCCTGTCTTCTGTTTTTCCCAGCCGCAGCCACCAGTCCCCCGGCTAGCCTCCGAGCTAGCACCAGTCCCCCGGCTAGCCTCCGAGCTAGCACCAGACCCCCGGCTAGCCTCCGAGCTAGCACCAGACCCCCGGCTAGCCTCCGAGCTAGCACCAGACCCCCGGCTAGCCTCCGAGCTAGCACCAGACCCCCGGCTAGCCTCCGAGCTAGCACCAGACCCCCGGCTAGCCTCCGAGCTAGCACCAGACCCCCGGCTAGCCTCCGAGCTAGCACCAGACCCCCGGCTAGCCTCCGAGCTAGCACCAGTCACCCGGCTAGCCTCCGAGCTAGCACCAGTCACCCGGCTAGCCTCCGAGCTAGCACCAGTCACCAAGCTAGCCTCCAAGCTAGCACCAGTCACCAAGCTAGCCTCTGAGCTAGCACCAGTCACCAAGCTAGCCTCCGAGCTAGCACCAGCCATCAAGCGGGCCTCTGAGCTAGCACCAGTCACCAAGCTGGCCCCCGCGTCTCCACCAGCTCCCAGGCTGGCCCCCGCATCTCCACCAGCTCCCAGGCTGGCCTCGACCTCTGCGCTTCGGCCGGCTCCGCCGACTTCTGCTCCGCCAACCTCTGCGCCTCGGCCAGCAGCATTGGCTTCAGCACCTCGGCCAGCTCCTCAGCTGCCCTCCTCGTCTCCGGCTCCGATGACGTCTGCTGCTTCCACACCTCCGACGACATTGTCCTCCTTGACTCTGGCTCCGACGACATCGTCCTCCTCGACTCTGGCTCCAAGGTCTTCATCCTACTCGTCTACTACTTTCCACGGCGCCGCCTGCTCCCTTGTCTCCTGCATCGTCGCTACCGCGACCTCCGGCTGGCCGGCCGCAAAGGCAGTCAACAGGCTCCTGCACACGGCGCCCTCTGTGGCCAGGGCAGGGACACTTTCTGCGCCAACAGCAACGCCCAAAATATGGATATGTTTCCCGTAGGCTGCTGTGGTTCTGGCTCCACTCGCGTCCGCCCTCCGGACGTCCAAGAAGGTGGTCGTTCCTTGGTCGTCCACCTCGCAGGCTGCTGCGGCGTTCTACTCGCCGCCGCCACCAGACTCGTCCCCGCTGGATTCGGGGACACTTGGGACGGCGACCCACCTCCAGTTCACCCCTCCACCCTCCCTTGACTTTTGACCTCTGTGTTCTCGTGATTCCTGCTAGAGGACATCTGGGAGCTGTCCATAAGGAGGGGGATACTGTCACGGCCAGGGTGCATTGGAATGCGCCCTCATCATTGCGCTCTGCGCTTCACACCGCGGGACACGCCCACGACTGTGGCACACATCCAGGGACGCGCCGCGCGCGTCTCCGCCCTGCAGCTGCCGCCAGCTGCAATCACTTGCCGGCAATCATCACACCTGCCTGGAATGAAGGAGCTGCCTTCATAAACCTGGACATCTTGGCATGCCGGGGCCGGAATATAATCATCTGTTGGCGTATAGTAAGCGATCATCCTGCTTGATGCAATACTGTTCTCTCTGTCTGTTTTCCCTTCCGTGTTTCATTGTCGTGTTATCCTACTGCAGACCTCCGTTCCTGTGTTTTGACGTTGCTGTGTGTCTCGTCATTTCTCGTCGTCGTTCCCCTGCTTCTCGGACTGCTCCTTGGATCTCGACCTCCCGCTTGGACACGGATTCCCCCCTTCCCCTGGACTTCCTCATCTCTCGTTCAACACTTGGTAACGCACACCTCAGTTAAATACTACACATAGTCTTACACCATACACACTCTTGGATTTTGCCACACTCCATTTCCTTAGTTCGTATATTTAGTGTTGTTTATTATTATATATATTACTATATATAATAAATCATTGAGCATTACTGCCATCTAGTGTCTGTTGCCGTCACCTCCCCTGCAAACCTTAACAAAAAGGTGCTCAAAAGTACAGAAATTCTCCACTTTTCAAAATGTGCTGGCTGGATCCTATTTTCCTTGGATTTGCCATACACATGCTAACAGATTTGCATCAGCAATTTTACATGGGGATTTCAACACCTCTAAATTTGGTAATGAAAACGAGCTGAAGTGTAATCAATACAATATTTACAGTTTAAACACTTTGTAGGGCTCAACAAAAGAAAAGACTGGCACATTTAACTTAGAGGCAGAGACTACTTCATGACACTGTAGTCTATGCACTACTGCTTGGAATTGCAGCTGCATGCAAAGTCTACTACATAGCATGTTACAGTACTTCCAAATGAGACACAGAAGTGTAAGAAAACAAGATAACTGGATTGCACAGCTGTTTTGAAAGTTGGTTCTGGATCAATTACCAGATACCAAGACCTGGTACTGTAATTCAGATGTGAAAGATACCCATTCATACTCTTGAGTGGGCTCTCTTACATTAGTCAGCAACCAGGTCTTTGAACTCGTTTTTGTCCCAACAGTACTCCCCAGTGGCAGCACAGAACACTTGCACCCCTGACATGTTGCAATACACCCCCAGGCCTTGGTCATATGCCCCACAGCCAGATAGTGCAAAGTGCATCAGAACTTGTTTTTAGACACAGGTACCAATTCTCCAGTTTGACAAGCCTTGAAAAGACCACACCTCCTCTGTAAACATATTGTTAGCACAACACCGTCTTCCTGGGAAAGTCTGAATGGCTGCGTTGCACGAGACGTCGTGACTGGTTGCTGTCTCCCCGACTCAAGCCTACTGGGGCAAACAAGCGTATTTCTGGCAAGAAGTCGAGTGAAAGCAGACTGAAAATGCCACATACTGTACATGCACTGTTCTGGCCGTGGAAATGGTTCTAATGGGGATTTTGTAAGAAGTTCTTGAAAAGTTCCTAAGATAGTCCATTATAAAGAGAAAAAAGCTGTGGAAACAACCAAAAACTGCAGAAAAAAGTGTCAATTAATTACAATAATTTAATAAAAGAATTAGAATGGTATGGCATCAGTGGGTTGGTCTTAAACTGAACTGAACATGAAGCTCGGTGAACACACGTCTATAACGCTAAATATATCCTGTGGCGTACCACAGACATCAATACTGGGACCAAAATTGTTCTATCTTTATTTAAATGACATTGGTAAAGATACAAAATACTTAAATTTAGTATTATTTGCGGAAAATACAAATGTGTTTTGTTTAGGAGGGAACACACAGAAGCTAATACAAATAATAACAGAAGAAATTAACAAATTAAAAAAGATTGTTTGACAAAAACAGACTATCTTTGAACCTCAGTAAGACGAAAATAATGCTATTCAGTAACAGCAGAAGAGAAACTCAAACACAAGAACAAATAGACGGAATAGACATTGAAAGAGTAAATCAAATACATTTTCTAGGTGTAATAGTTGATGATGAAATGAACTGGAAATTTCATATAAAAATATACAACAAGAAATACATCAATAATGAAAAAATCTAATTATGTATTGGACCAAATATCACTTCACATTCTCTACTACTTGCTAGTGTTACCATATCTGAGAAATTATGCAGAATATGGGGAAATAACTACAAAAGTACGCTTCCGTCACTAACCGTGTTACAAAAAAGATCAGTTAGAATAATACATAATGTTGGATATCCATCCATCCATTTTCTACTGCTTGTTCCTTACGGGGTTGCAGGGGGTGCTGGAGTTATCTCAGCTGCACACTGGCGGAAGGCGGGGTAAACCCTGGACAAGTCTCCCCATCATCGCAGAATGTTTAATATAGAGAACATACAAACCCTTTATTTATTGAATCAAAAGTACTGAAATTCCACGATATAGTGAATTTGCAAACAGCTAAAGTAATGCACAAAGCAAACTATAATCTGCTACCCAGGCCCGGCCCTAACCAATCTGGCGCCCTAGGCAAGATTTTAGGTGGCGCCCCCCCACATCGGCAGTGAAGTGTATATACTCACAAGAAACCGAATAGCTTTGTCTTTGACCTTTTTTTTTTTACTTACAACTATACCTAATATATAAAGGGATGGAAAAGTGACTATTACCTGCAGGGCAAACATTAGCTAACCAGAAGGCAATAACAATGTAAACAACAAACACCTGCTTAAAAGATCTAATACAAATGTCCCTGAGGAATGTAAGGTGGGAGTACTGTAATTACCTAACGTTACATTATTATTTTCCATAACAATTTAGCCCCCTCCACAATATTAACCCGACGTTAAAACAGAACTAGCTATTTATTGATTAGCAATTGCCGAATCATGTAACATTAGCTTAATGCTAAAAAGCCAGGCTACTATCACATTCTGTAACAGACAAATAATTTCATGTAGGCTCACGTTACCTACCTGCTACCTCTGTCTTTTCTCGTTTCTCCTCCTCTTCTTTTCTCTTTTTTCTTCCCTGGGCACCTGACAGTTTTGGCTGTTTTGACATCTTGTGTTGATTTTTTGATGTGGTGACGTCCAAAAAGAGTCATGAAACGGTAAGGGAGGAGGCGCGCCGTGTTAAATAGGCTTTACTTTGCATTTTAATTAACGTGGGATTATTTTTTGTATTTAGAAATAATAGTACCAACTTTTTTTTTTTTTTTTTTTTTCTCCAACATTTGTGGCACTGGCGTGGCGCCCCCTGATGGACGGCGCCCTTAGCATTTGCCTATACGGCCTATGCCACGGGCCGGCCCTGCTGCTACCCATGAAAGTACAACAATTCTTCAACAAAAGAGGAGAAATATAACCGTTGAGAAAAATGGAATTTAAAACATTTTTATTCGCGTACAACACTTAAAACATTTAGTATATCTGTATGTCGGATTAAATTATGGAATGGGTTAACTAAAGAACTCAGTGTACTAATATAATCCAATTCAAGAAACTGTTTAAACTCAAAGTGTTACAAAGCACAAAGAATTACAACAATGGTAAACATTCTGAACTTATTGAAGATCTTATTCATCTCACCATATGAAATACAACTTACTTCGCTATTTATTGTTTATTTCTTTTTTATGTTATTATTTATGGAGTATATTGTGAATAAATTGAGAACAGGAAATGAACAAAAGTGTTAGCAATTGCTATGTAATGGAAAGGGTGTAATATTAAATAAGAACAAAATAAGAAATAAAAACACTTGATCACCGTTAATGGAATTCTTAGATGTCTGTATTACACTGTTATTAAAACAAAGTTTTAGGGGGAAAAAAGGGACAGCCTTCGCGCACCGCGATGAAGTTAAGTGAATTAGTGAAGTGAATTACATTTATATAGCGCTTTTTCTCAAGTGACTCAAAGCGCTTTACATTGTGAAACCCAATATCTAAGTTACATTTAAACCAGTGGGGATAGCTCTACCAACCAAGGGATCGAACCTGCAACCCTCAAGTTACTGGCACGGCCGCTCTACCAACCGAGCTATACCGCCCGTCAGCATTCTACAACTGCGCACTGCGAAGGATGCTGCCGCCGAATTTAAGTTATTTACTGAAATGGAGTGAGCCTATGGCTTTGCACTTTGTTTGTTATATGTATATATTTTGCATTTTATTTTAGTTACTTTGTATTTACATACACATCGAGAGGAGCCAGATGAGGTGGTTCGGGCATCTGGTCAGGATGCCACCCGAACACCTCCCTAGGGAGGTGTTTCGGGCACGTCCGACCGGTAGGAGGCCACAGGGAAGACCCAGGACACGTTGGAAAGACTATCTCTCCCGGCTGGCCTGGGAACGCCTCGGGATCCCCCGGGAGGAGCTGGACGAAGTGGCTGGGGAGAGGGAAGTCTGGGCTTCCCTACTTAGGCTGCTGCCCCCGCGACCCGGCCTCGGATAAGCGGAAGAAGATGGAAGGATGAATTTACAACCCCCTGGCGCTGTTTTGTACTGTTTTTGTACTTACTTTGATTATTATTTCTCAACTGTTTGTAAATGTTGAAATGTATAAATACAGGTTTATATAAAATTAAAAAAAACATAGAATGTTTATGTCAACATTATTATGCTCCAGGCAACGTTTTTTCTACATAAACGTCGATTTATGAAAGTAAGGCCTACATTTTCTAATTGGCTTAATGGTTTACGATTATCACTCAAATATTGGAGGATGATTAGGAGTACAAACGCCCTTAAATTGATATCTTTGTGAAAAACATTTAAAGTGATTTTGGTAGCCCTATTTGTCTTTTATTGTATTTTTTTCATATTTTTGGATACTATTATTTACTATTATTCAATCTGTATTTGCGCATTATATATGTATATTTGTTGTTCAATAAAATAAAATAAAGGATGCTGCCGCCGAATTGGGACACGGCTATTGAATCAAGTAAAACTGTTTATATAGATAAGTAGATTTATTTTGAAAAAATACAATTACTTCCAGTGTGAGATTCTGATCAACAATTCTTCCCGAACGAACAGTGGCTGTAAAGTCACACCGGAAGTCTCACCGCACAGCGAAGAAGAAGCAGCCCATGACGTCATCAAACTGCGCCACGGAAAGCGCTAGAAACACGCGTGTAGTAAAATGTTGCTCTAATAGTGGATTATGAGTGAATAACAGACGTAACGACACGGGGAAGTTTTTTATTTGTATTGGAAAAATGGCATTGTTTCAGATAAAAAGGTAGGACTGACTACAAGACCTATTGTTGCTGTTTGCTCTGAAACGTTTGTAGTTTCTTGTTTGTTTTTAAACAAACATCAATTGCTATAACACCCCGTCGACGCTATGCCAATAATTACAGGCAACTTTAACATTTCTTTACGGTTTTGTTTCACAACAAGCTGATACTTGTTAAGTTTCATTGCCTGTTACCTAACCAACTGTAGCATTGACTGGGAGGATGTCAGAATATGATGCATGTGTTATTTACACTTTACTGACATACTTTTAGTCTGAACTTGCGTTTTTGTTTCTGGCTTTTCAGGTGGAATGTGTTTCTTTTGTCATGGTCTTTATCCGGTCCTTTACTAACTTCTGAATTAGTCTCATTTAAAGTTAAAGTAGTCACACACACACACTAGGTGTGGTGAAATTACCCTCTGTGTACAGCTCTGGTAATGGGTACATTCGCACCCACCTGCACAAATGTACTTCAAAATGTAACAATCAAAATAAATATAATAATAATGTATAATATGCATTAGTTTGACCATTTAAAATCAACGATAATAAAAAGTAGATGATTGGAAATAGCATAAAAATGCCCCAAAAACTTGGAAAAACGCGATTCACAGCGTTACTTTTTGGTATAACCATCATGAGCTTTCTGTTCAGGTATATTTATTTTATATTTTGATAAATCATCGTATTTATGTATTACTAAATTTAAATAGGTATTGATCAATCTTTAAGCTGTGTGTATTTGATTTCAGTTTGCTTTTGACATCCTTTTTAGAACTGTGTTGCTCTCATGGTGGCGTAACCAAACTAGATTTCATTTAATGATCTTATTTTGAATATTTATTCCCTTTTTTACATTTAGTATATTTAAATATTCATTTATAAACATTGAATACATTTCAAATATCAATAAAATGCAATTGCCTTCATCTTATAGGGTAATGTTTAGTTACCCCAAGTCATGAGTGTAACTAGCTTCATCACTTTGACTTGTAATAGCTCTAATTCTGGTGGTGTTTTATGCTTTTTTATATGTACTATACATATAATACAATAAAGTCCCATATACAATTATGTTTCTAGCAATACTTTAATTTTGCCTTTGAAAGTAACACTCCAATGTCCATTAGTGGAGTTGTACACCTCTGCATTTGACCCATCCCCTTGTTCCACCCCCTGGTAGGTGAGGGCAGCAGTGATCAGAAGCGCTGTCCGCGCTCGGGAATCAATTCATCAGTCAAATTAGTCTCAATCTTGCCCAAAAATAAGTATTAACAATATTTCTTCATTATTCACATAGGTATCTTGGAGATGATGAGGACGGGATTACTTCAGATGAGGACGGGATTAATTCCAAGGAGGCCCGCTCCCAGAAGTTACTCGCCAAACTGAATCAGAAGGCGAAAAAGAAGCAGAAGTGTTTACCAGACCAGACACCGCAGCTTTCTGACAAAAATGAAGGGAGTGTTGATCGTCCAGAGACTAAAAAGGCTGATGACAGCAGACAAGAAACCCTCAGACCTAAAAAACGGAAATCAGACGCTGTAATAAGTAATTCAGAACATGAGGATAAAAAGAAAAAAAAGAAGAAGATAAAAGATGGAAATGAAAAGCAGAATTTTCCATCAGGTATGTTTGATTTTCATGTGTTTCATCAATGTTATTTTTTGCTTGTTTTTGTTTACATGTTCTTAGTGAAATAACATGTTTGAGACCTGCAATATATTGAATATATACATCTTCACAATTACATTTGTTTTACTGGTACTTAAAACGATTTCTGTTGTCATTAACTTTTTTTTTTACCTTCTAACTTGAATTAAGCCCAACTGTAAACTGAGTCCATATTATTGTTAATTGTATTATTGTTTTAATTTTTAATACATGTTCTTACTACGCTCACATTCTGCATATGTCAATTTCAGGAAGTGCAGTTAATAGCCCTTCAGATGGAAATGAAAAGCAGAATTTTCCGTCGGGTATGTTTGATTTTTATGTTTCGTTCTTTAAATACCAGAATTTCTTGTTTTTGTTTACATGTTTTGTAGTGAAATAACATGTTTGAGACCTGCAATGTATTGAATGTATACATTTTCACAATGAATGTATACATTTTCACAATGCAGCTGAGATAGGCGCCAGCACCCCCCGCCACCCCAAAAGGGACAAGCGGTAGACAATGGACGGATGGCTGGACATTTGTTTTACTTTAAACAATTTCTGTTGTCATTAACGTTTTTTACCTTCTAATTTGATTTAAGCCCAGCTGTAAACTGAGTCCATATTATTGTTAATTGTATTATTGTTTTAATCTTAATACATGTTCTTACTACTCTATGACATTCTGCATTCTGCATTTTCAGGAAGAGCAGTTATTAGCCCTTCAAAGGGAAATGAAAAGCAGAATTGTCCGTCAGGTATGTTTGATTTTTATGTGTTTCATTCTTTAAATACCAGAATTTCCTTCGAAATCAATGTTATTCTTAGCTTGTTTTTGTTTACATGTTCGTAGTTAAATGACATGTTTGAAACCTGCAATATATTGATTATATACATCTTCACAATTACAATTGTTTTACCGGTACTTAAAACGATTTCTGTTGTCATTAACTTTTTTTTTACCTTCAAACTTGAATTAAGCCCAACTGTAAACTGAGTCCATATTATTGTTAATTGTATTATTGTTTTAATTTGTATATATAGTTTACTACTCTATGATAATTTACGTATGTCAATTTCAGGAAGTGCAGTTAATAGCCCTTCAGATAAAAATGAAAAGCAGAATTATAAGTCAGGTATGTTTACTTTTGTGTTTCATTCTTTAAAATGTCAGAATTTCCTTCAAAATCGATATTTTTTTTTGCTTGTTTTTGTGTACATGTTTGTAGTGAAATAATATGAATATATTGAAAATATACCTTTTTTCACAATTACATTTGTTTTACTTTAAACAATTTATTTTGTCATTAACGTTTTTTTACCTTCTAAGTTAAATTTAGCCCAGTTGTAAACTGAGTCCATATTATTGTTAATTGTATTATTGTTTTAATCTTAATACATGTTCTTACTACTCTATCACATTCTGCATATGTAATTTTCAGGAAGAGCAGTTAAAAGCCCTTCAGATGCTCCTGTCACTGTAAAAGAGACGAAAGATGAAAAGACAGAATATCAAATCCAAAAAGCGGACAAAAAGAAGACTTCTGTTCCATCTGGAAATGAAAAGCACAATTGTCCGTCAGGTATGTTTTGATTTTTAAGTGTTTCATTCTTTAAATACCAGAATTTCCTTTGAGGTCGATAATGTGTGAACTAAATTGTTATGTTGACATATCTTTATAGCTGTGACTTAACCAGCTCTAAATTTTTATTTTTGCTTATTTTATTGATCCATTTTTCTTTTCAATGTCATTTTAGATAGTTTTTCTGTATTTGTTTTCTTCTCTTTTATCCATTCAATATCCTCTATCAATATGGTTTGTGTTTATTAGACTATGTTTACACTACATAGGGTTTCCCCCAGCATGAAATCTGCATGGCTAAGGGCGTGGTCAATGAGGCGTCATCATTGCATTTGTTATTTTATATTAATGCTAAAAATAATTTCCATACATTTACAAACAAGTCTGTGTTGTTAGTAATTAGTATTGACATATTTTTGTTGTATTGCTTTGCTCTATTTTTATTATTGTTATTGTACAATGTAACAGGCTGTATACCAGTGGCAGCTGCTGGTCTTCTGCTGGGAAGCTATTTTTTAGCTACTCTTTAAACATGAGTACAGTCTTCAATCAAATATATAAACATGCTAGCTTTTACAAAAAAAAAAATACTTAAAAATGTATAAATATCTCCTTATCAACAGGAACAACTGAATGAAAGTTGAAAAATGCTTTGGCAGTGTTTTAGATTTTTAGATTTCTGATTCGTTCATTTGGTTCAAATAAAAAAAGGGATTCAACCCAAACAGGTCATCCGGTCATCATGCAGAAGCCCAATGACCCCTTGTTGATCACTCTTACTCATTCGCTCACCATCCGTGGGCAGGACGAAGTCGAGTATTTATCCAATGATTGCATAGTTTGGCTGCAGCACTGGGTTTACTTTAAACAATTTCTGTTGTCATTAATTTTCTTTTACCTTCTAAGTTTAATTTAGCCTAGCTGTAAACTGAGTCCATATTATTGTTAATTGTATTATTGTTTTAATCTTAATACATGTTCTTACTACTCTATGACATTCTGCATATGTAATTTTTAGGAAGAGCAGTTAAAAGCTCTTCAGATGCTCCTGTCACTGTAAAAGAGGCAAAAGATGAAAGGACCGAATACCAAATCCAAAAAGAGGACAAAAAGAAGACTTCTGTTCCATCTGGAAATGAAAAGCAGAATTGTCCGTCAAGTATGTTTTGATTTTTATGTGATTCATTCTTTAAATACCAGAATTTCCTTCGAAGTCGATAATGTGTGAACTACATTTTCATGTTGACATATCTTTATAGCTGTGACTTAACCAGCTCTAAATTTTACTTTTTGCTTAATTTATTGATCCATTTTTCTTTTCAATGTCAATGAAAATAGTTTTTCTGTATTTGTTTTCTTCTCTTTTATCCATTCAATATCCTCTATCAATATGGTTTGTGTTTTTTGCATAGGGTTTCCCCCAGCTTTAAAACTGCATGACTAGGGGCATTGTCAATGAGGCGTCATCATTGCATTTGTTATTATATATTAGTGCTAAAAATAATTTACATACATTTACAAACAAGTCTGTGTTTAATATTGACATATTTTTGTTGTATTGCTTTGCTGTATTTTCATTATTGTTATTGTACAATGTAACAGGCTGTATACCAGTGGCAGCTGCTGGTCTTCTGCTGGGAAGCTATTTTTTTTAGCTACTCTTTAAACATGAATACAGTATTAAATCAAATATATAAACATGCTAGCTTTTACAAAAAAAAAATTACTTAAATTATAAATATCCCCTTATCAACAAGAACAACTGAATGAAAGTTGTAAAATGCTTTGGCAGTGTTTTAGATTTTTAGATTTCGGATTCGTTCGTTTTGCTGTAAATTAAAAAAGGGATTCAATCCAAACAGTTCATCCGGTCATCATGCAGAAGCCCAATGACCCCCTTTCGATCACTCTTACTCACCGTCCGTGGGCAGGACGAAGTCGAGTATTTATTCAATGATTGTATAGTTTGGCTGCAGCACTGGGTTTACTTTAAACAATTTCTGTTGTCATTAATTTTTTTTCTAAGTTGAATTTAGCCCAACTGTAAACTGAGTCCATATTATTGTTAATTGTATTATTGTTTTAATCTTAATGCATGTTTTTACTACTCGATGACATTCTGCATATGTAATTTTCAGGAAGAGCAGACAAAAGCCCTTCAGATGTCACTGTAAAAGAGACAAAAGATAAGAGGACAGAATATCAAATCCAAAAAGAGGACAAAAAGAAGACTTCTGTTCCATCTGGAAATGAAAAGCAGAATTGTCCGTCAAGTATGTTTTGACTTTTATGTGTTTCATTCTTTAAATACCAGAATTTCCTTCGAAGTCGATAATGTGTGAACTAAATTATCATGTTGACATTTTTATAGCTCTAAATTTTCATTTTTGCTTAATTTATTGATCCATTTTTCTTTTCAATGTCATTTTAAATTGTTTTTCTGTATTTGTTTTCTCCTCTTTTATCCATTCAATATCCTCTTTCAATATGGTTTGTGTTTATTAGACTGTTTATTTATTTATTGTTAATTGTATAATTTTATTTTGTATCATTTTAATTTGTATAATTTTATTTTAATACTATTATTTCAATTCAATAATACATATTCTTAATACTCTGACATTCTGCATATGTCATTTTCAGGAAGTGCAGTTAATATCCCTTCAGATGGACATGAAAAGCAGAATTTTCCATCAGGTATGTTTGATTTTTATATGTTTCATTCTTTAAATACCAGAATTTCCTTCTAAATTGATGTGTGACTTAATTTTCATGTTGACATACTGTATCTTTCTAGCTGTAACTTAACCAGCTCTAATTTTTAAATTTTTGCTTATTTTATTAATCCCTTTTTCTTTTCTATGTCATTTTAAATACTTTTTCTGAATGTGTTTTCTCCTATTTTATCTAATCAATATCCTCTATCAACATGGTTTGTGTTTATTAGACGGCGTGGTCAATGTGACATCATCATATAATTTTCATAGTTGTTGATGAAGCATACATGAAAAATAATTTACATACATTTACAAACAAGTCTGTGTTGTTAGTAATTACTGTTGACATATTTTTGTTGTATTGTTTTGCTCTATTTTTATAAATGTAACACAGGCTGTATACCAGTGGCAGCTCCTGGTTTTTCAAATAGGGGAAGCTATTTTTCAGCTACTCTTTAAACATGAGTACAGTCTTCAATAACAGATAAAAGATATAAACATGCTAGCTTTTACAAAAACAACGCCACTTAAAGAATTATAAATATCTCCTTATAAACAAGAACAACGGAATGAAAGTTGAAACATTTTAGATTTCAAGATTGCTGATTCGTTAATTTTGCTGTCAATCAAAAAGGGATTCAACCCTTGCCATGTGATTTTTCCGTCTATAGTCGGAAATCCGTATTTTTTTCTCTGTAAAAATATAAAAAATATTGTACGTTTTTTTTAGTTTTTTCCAACCTACGTGTGTTAAATTCTTGATCAGTCTCTTTGCCATACCTGCCAACAACAACGGTTTTCCCGTAATGAGTACGTTTTTTGATAATCCAGTGATTAAAAACTACAATTTCCATTAAAAATTATTAAAATGGATGGATGGATGGAACTTAAAAATCTTCACGGGCAGGGGACATAATATACGGGAAACATCAATGATGATTGGTTGGTTAATGTAAAAGAAAATCCATGATTGTTTGGTTGGTTTATAATGATGAGTCACAATTGGTTAAGATTAGGGCAAAAACATTAGGGACAGGCCAATCAGAGGCAAGATAGGGCGGGTCACCAAACCAGGAAGAGAAATCACAACAGACGCGCACATCCCAAATGACGACGAGAGAGTCGTAGAAGAGAAGAGGGAATATTCAGGCGGGCAATTTATATTTGTAAAAAACTAGTGGAAGATGGCAGAGGGATTCTCTTCCTTAGATTTTTCTTTTAGCGATGGAGACGACATCCAGGAAACCCACAATGCGTCTACTTGGCCACATTTGGACAAATGTATGCGTCTGGATAGAACAATGCCCAACACATTCATTTTAGTTTACCACGTAAGCCCAAATCAAAACTGCTCTCGACATGGAAGACATGGAATACACATTTAAGAACACAGACATGTGATGACTTTTGCTACAGTATATAGCCTGTCTAAATGCGATCACTCTTATTAATTCGCTCACCCTCCCTGGGAGGGACAAAGTCGAGTATTTATCCAAGGATTGTCAAGTTAGGCTGCAGCAATGTGACGCTACAACGTCAATGAAAAAAAGTAACTGATTCTAAACAAAAGTCAAAAGCATTTTAAAGCATTTAGTCAATGAAATGCAAACACCAAAGAACATATTTTACTACTTTTTTTTATATATATTTTGGGGGAAGCTTAACTTCCCTTGCAACCTTTAGCAACCGCCACTGCTGTATATCTGGCATCACATGCTAGAACAATGCCGTGAGTAAGAGAAGTCGGCAAGTCAGATGCATAACTTCAGGACAAGGAATGGATCTAAGGGCTGGGTGGGTCTGGCTGGAGTGCAAAGCGGCGCTGTGCGCGTCTCACCGCTGCAGAGCCGCCGGAGCAAAGGTGCAGCAAAGCGGGCGCAGCATGTGCAGTTCAATAAAGTGAAATCAAAGGATGTGGACCAGATTCCGTAAATGCACAAGGAAGTCGCTACAACACAAGTAAACATGGACTACACAGATCAACATGTACATGCTTGCTTGTTTGTCCGTGTTGATAGGCTCAAGTTGCTCATTCTGTTTGAAGATGAAATATTCCCAAACAGGGACATTTGGCTTTGTAATCATCTTTTTTCCTCCTAACTTTTGTTACTTATCAGTGCTTCTCATGAGCGAGGAAATGTTGGTGTTCTCTGTATGTTTAAACTAGCAGTCCCACATACGCATGCCAAAACAAAGATTGTGGATGACTGGCCAGAGGCTTTACTCCGCTCATTTAGTTCGACTGTGAAATAAACGTGCTCAGGTGCTGAGAGCAATGTACTGTGAGACTTCTTGTATCCAGTTTGAAAGCCTGATAGAGACGAAGAAAAGAAACACACATAGACTGTTTAGTTTGACACTACTTTTCAGCCACCCATCTGCTGCACTAGTTGGTCTGCACAGGCTATGGGGAGAGGCACTTTCAAGCAGAGGAGTCGCTTAATATTTGACACGCCTAGCAGCAGAGAGGAGCTACCGCTAGCTGCTGTGCTAAGTTGCTAACAGAAGTGAACAACATAAACAGATGAGATTAGTGATACAGTCGTTACAAGGAGAGATGTACTTTCTCAAACAAAGTGATGTACGAGTACGGTAAATAAAGCTGCAGTCAATAGCCGATTGCAGTCAGTGACCACCAAAGCATTGCATCACTCTGGAGTTGAGAAGTTGGCACTGTAGCTGCCATATTCTTTAAAAAAAAGTTTGTTGTGTTGCGTCACTGTGCGTCAAAGAAGCCTACGTAAACACACAAGGAGCGGGGTTGAGCCAAAGAGAATGTCCTGTGCTACGCCTGTCAGGCGCAGAGAAGAGCAAATGGCTATAACAAAGGCACGTCAAAAGATATCGGTATGGCGGTATATCTCAAATATATATCTCTTATTAAAATATACCTGTAATACCGGTATACCCCTCAGCATTAGGACATGGGCATTACGTTTGTTTTAAGTTGCATTAAAAAGCACTATATTAGATTTGCTGAAACCTGCAAAAACCCTTTTGGAAACTTTTCTTGTGTTCAGAGAGTAGCTGAAAATGAGCTTCCCCTACATTAGTCCTTCTCAAATATTGCGATGCTTTTTAGCAATACTAGAATATGACGAAGCATATGCAGCACATGGATTCACTTGTAACTACAGTGGGAGAATAGGAAAGACCAGTGTGTTGTTTCCTTTCATGGTAATAAGCTTACACTGTTATGCAGAGTTAAAGTTATAATAATTATATTAATTTTTTTTTTTTACTATTTATCGTCACGGTGGAGAGAGGGGGGGCGCCAAATATTTTCTTCTTTCTGTGGAGGGGGCGCAATAGGGTATATTTGAGAAGCAGTGCCCTACATGAAAGACCAGCAGTCCACACTGTTGATTACATATGGTATGTAAGGTATAAAGTCAAGATATAGTTCCCTATCTTTGCCTGTTTGTCTTTTCTTCTTTCCACTTTTTTTTTCTAAATTATGCATGTTCGTAGTGAAATAACATGTTTGAGACCTGCAATATATTGAATGTATACGTTTTCACAATTGCATTGGTTTTACTTTAAACAATTTATGTTGTCATTAAATTGCTTTACATTTTAATTTTAATTTAGCCCAGCTGTGAACTGGGTCCATATTCTTGTTTATTGTATTATTGTTTTAATCTTAATACATGTTCTTACTACTTTATGACATTCTGCAAATGTAATTCTCAGGAAGAGCAGTTAAAAGCCCTTCAGATGCTCCTGTCACTGTAAAAGAGACAAAAGATGACAGGTCAGAATATCAAATCCAAAAAGAGGACAAAAAGAAGACTTCTGTTCCATCTGGAAATGAAAAGCAGAATTGTCCGTCAGGTATGTTTTGATTTTTATGTGATTCATTCTATAAATACCAGAATTTCCTTCGAAGTCGATAATGTGTAAACTACATTTTCATGTTGACATATCTTTATAGCTGTGACTTAACCAGTTCTAAATTTTCATTTACAAACAAGTCTGTGTTGTTAGTATTTAATATTGACATATTTTTGTTGTATTGCTTTGCACTATTTTTATTATTGGTATTGTACAATGTAACAGGCTGTATACCAGTGGCAGCTGCTGGTCTTCTGCTGGGAAGCTATTTTTTAGCTACTCTTTAAACACGAGTACAGTCTTCAATCAAATATATAAACATGCTAGCTTTTACAAAAAAAACTTTACTTAAAAAATTATAAATATCTCCATATCAACAGGAACAACTGAATGAAAGTTGAAAAATGCTTTGGCAGTGTTTTAGATTTTTAGATGGATGATTCGTTCATTTTGCTGTAAATAAAAAAAAGGGATTCAACCCAAACAGATCATCATGCAGAAGCCCAATGACCCCCTTTCGATCACTCTTACTCATCCGCTCACCATCCGTGGGCAGGACGAAGTCAAGTATTTATCCAATGATTGTATAGTTTGGCTGCAGCACTGGGATGCTACAACATCAATGAAAAAAAGTTGCGCCAACTGTCGCCAAAGGAGCTGATTCTGAACAAAATGTAAGCATTTTAACGCATTTAGCCAATGAAATGCAAACAGAAAAGAATATATTTGACCATTTTTTTTATATTTTGGGGGAAGCTGAACTTGCAATCTTTAGCAATCGCCACTGCTGTATATTTGGCATCACATGTTAGAACAGGGGCTGACCGCCCAAAAAGTTGCCAGCCCGAAAATACAAAAAGAAATCGGTCTGGAGTCGCAAAATATTAAAAGCCTTATATAAGTGTTATAATGAAGGCAACATATGATGTAAGTGTCGATTAGTTATAATAGCCTACTGTCAAAATGACTGTGCTTCAGGCTGACACAAATCTTAGTTGACAGAAATGTTGAAATGTAATATTTATTCTACACATTTTCACAACCTTGGAAATTGTTATTAAAACAGAGGCTTCACAGATGATGAGATAACTTCTGGAAATTACTGGCTTAGAATGGCCAATTGTATAGATTTGTGTGTCCAAGTTAAAGAAAACAAACTTCTTTTAATGGATTTATTACAATCTTTGCAAGCTGGTTAATGTTTGTTGTGGTCTATAACGGCACACAATATATCTTTTTCTGAAATATATCGGTATAACCGGTAATATTGGTATACCCCCCCCCCCAGACCTTGGACATGCAATAAAAGGCATTAAATTAGATTTGCTGAAACCTGCAAAAACCCTGTTGAAGACTTTCCTTTTGTTTAGAGAGTAGCTGAAAATGAGCTTCCCCTACATGAAAGACCAGCAGTCCACAGTGTTGATTACATCCATTACATATTGTATGTACATTATTAGGTTGACATAGCTCCATATCTTTGCTTGTTTGTCCTTTTCTACTTTCCACTTTTTTTCTATATTATGCACCCGATGGCTTCAGCTTTCTTTTTTCCATGTTTTGTTGGCCCAATTATCATCCTCACACCTCAACTAGCATTCAAGGCTAATTCAACTGATATTGACTCACATTTTCGCTTGTTTTTGGTCACATGTTGGTAGTACAATAACATGTTTGAGACCTGCAGTATATTGACTACCGGTATATACATTTGCACAACTACATTTGTTTTACTATAAACAATTCCTGTTGTCATTAACTTACTTTACCTTTTAACTTGAATTTAGCCCAGCTGTAAACTGGGTCCATATTCTTGTTAATTGTATTATTGTTTTAATCTTAATACATGTTCTTACTACTGTAAGACATTCTGCATATGTCCGTTTCAGGAAGAGCAGTTAAAAGCCCTTCAGATGCTCCTGTCACTGTAAAAGAGACAAAAGATGAAAGGACAGAATATCAAATCCAAAAAGAGGACAAAAAGAAGACTTCTGTTCCATCTGGAAATGAAAAGCAGAATTGTCCGTCAGGTATGTTTTGATTTTTATGTGTTTCATTCCTTAAATACCAGAATTTCCTCGAAGTCGATAATGTGTGAACTCAATTTTCATGTTGACATATCTTTATAGCTGTGACTTAACCAGCTCTAAATTTTTATTTTTGCTTATTTTATTGATCCATTTTTCTTTTCAATGTCAATGAAAATAATAATAATACCTGGGATTTATATAGCGCTTTTCTAAGTACCCAAAGTCGCTTTACATGTAGAACCCATCATTAATTCACACCTGGTGGTGGTAAGCTACTTTCATAGCCACAGCTGCCCTGGGGTAGACTGACGAAAGCGTGGCTGCAATTTGCGCCAACGGCCCCTCCGACCACCACCTATCATTCATCATTCAATTCACCGGTGTGAGTGGCACCGGGGGCAAAGGGTGAAGTGTCCCACCCAAGGACACAACGGCAGCGATTTTTTTGGATGGTAAGAGGCGGGGAGCGAACCTGCGACCCTCAGGTTTCTGGCACGGTTGCTCTACCCACTACGCCATGCCGCCCCCAAAAATAAAAATAGTTTTTCTGTATTTGTTTTCTCCTCTTTTATCCATTCAATATCCTCTATCAATAAGGTTTGTGTTTATTAAACTATGTTTACACGGCACAGGGTTTCCCCCACCTTGAAATTTACATGTGGTGGCGGGGTGGGGCTATGGGCGTGGTCAATGTGACATCATCATATAATTTGCATAATTTTGATGAAGCATAAATATTAATGATACAAATAATTTAAATACATTTACAAACAAGTGTGTTGTTCATAATTAGTATTGACATACAGTATTTATGTTGTATCATTTTGCTCTATTATTTATCATTGTTGTTATTGTACAATGTGACAGGGACAAGCGGTAGAAAATAGATGGATGGGTACACAGCCTGTACACCAGTGGCAGCTGCTGGTCTTTCAAAAAGGGGAAGCTATTTTTCGGCTACTCTTTAAACATGAGTACAATCTTCAATAACAGATAAAAGATATAAACATGCTAGCTTTTGCAAAGAAAACTTTACTTGTTAAAATAGAGATATTTATAATTTTTTTAAGAACAATGGAATGAAAGTTGAAAAATGCTTTGGCAGTGTTTTAGATTTCAAGATTTGCTGATTTGTTCTTTTTGCTGTCAATCAAAAAGGAATTAAACCCAGACAGGTCGTCCAATCATCATGCGGAAGCCCGGTGACCCCCTTTTGATCACTCTTACTCATTCGCTCACCGTCCGTGGGCGGGGCAAAGTCAAGTATTTATCCAATTATTGTAAAGTTTGGCTGCAGCACTGGGATGCTACAACATCAATGAAAAAAAGTTGCGCCAACTGTCTCCAAAGTAGCTGATTCTAAACAAAAGTTAAAAGCATTTTAACGCATCTAGCCAATGAAATGCAAACACAAAAAAACAGATTTTACCACTTTTTTTTATATTTTGGGGGAAGCTGAACTTCCCTTGCAATCTTTAGCAATTGCCACTGATGTATAGCTGGCATCACATGTTAGAACAGGGGTCGGCAACCCAAAATGTTAAGAGCCGCAAAAAATTAAAAGCCTTATATAAGTGTTTTAATGAAGGCAACACATGATGTAATTGTCTATATTAGCTATAATAGCCTACGAAATGACTGTGTCGCAAGCTGACGCAAATCTTTGCTGTCAGAAATGTTGAAATGTAATATTTACTCTACACAATTTTACAACCTTGGAAATCATTAGTACAACAGAAGGTGAGATAACTTCTGGAAATTACTGGCTTAGAATGGCCAAAGTTATAGATGTGTGTGTCCAAGTAAAAGGAATAGTTCTTCTTTTAATGGATTTATTCCAATCTTTGCAAGCTGGGTAACGTTAGCTGTGGTCTATAACGGCACACAATCAGAAATGCAGCCAATATGACATACAGATATGTCATGAGACACGCAAATAAAAATTAAATACACAGAGGACACCAGTTGAGGAATTTAAATGAGCTCAAATATACCTACAGAAATAAAGTTGATTTGATTTGATTTGATTAATGATGCAATATGTGCATACAGCTAGCCTAAATAGCATGTTAGCATTGATTAGCTTGCAGTCATGCACTGACTAAATATGCCTGATTAGCACTCCACACAAGTCAATAACATCAACAAAGCTTACCGTTGTGCATTAACGCACAGCACAAAATGTTTGGGGGACAAATTGAGACAAAGATAGAGTGGCATAAAACACGTCTTTCTGTGAAAAAGAAAAAGAAACTACGTTGAGTTCAAGGACCACCAAAATTAAGCCAAAACAGCGCTCGCCAAATACTCTCATCAGTGAAGCATGTTTGATATAAACTGTGGGACTTCTAACAAGGTTTGTCCTCCTACAAAAGCCACATTAAAGCAAAAAATATTTTTCCCTTTTTCCATTTCCATACATTTTTGAAAAAGCTCCAGGGATTCACTAGGGCGGCACTAAAGAACCGCTTGTGGCTTTAGTACCGCGGGTTGCCGACCACCGTGTTAGAACAATGCCGCGGGTAAGAGAAGTTGGCAAGTCTGAAGTGCAAAGCAGGGCTGTGCGTGTCCCGCTGCCCAAGCCGCCAGCCGCCGAGCGGGCGGAGCCTCGTCCTACCGCTAAGGCTGTAGACACTGGCGTGCGCCTTGCTTATTGTTGTTCAAGGTTTTTCAGTGGCCACATTTTCGCATCACTAGTCAATAGTGAATAGATAATATAGGCTATATATCCATTCATACGATATATTACTTTAATTTGTTTCCACGTTAAAAAAATCCTAATTATTAAGGTGTGGTTGCTTCAATTTAGCCGTGGCGCCGCGCCACGATCAGATACATATGATTGATTGATTGAGACTTTTATTAGTAGGTTGCACAGTGAAGTACATATTCCGTACAATTAACCACTAAATGGTAACACCCGAATAATTTTTCAACTTGTTTAAGTCGGGGTCCACTTAAATTGATTCATGATACAGATATATACTATCATATATACTATCATCATAATACAGTCATCACACAAGATAATCATCAGGGTGTATACATTGAATTATTTACAATTGGGGGTGTGGGGGGGGGGGGGGGGGGTTAGGTTTGGTTGTTATCATCAGTCATCAACAATTGAGAACAGAGAAATGGATATTGAAACAGTGTAGGTCTGACTTGGTAGGATATGTACAGCAAGTAGTGGACATAGAGAGAGAGAGATCAGAAGGCATAAGAATAGTATCTACATTTGATTATTAACAATCCGGGGAGGGTGTTAGTTTAGGGTTGAAGTTGCCTGCAAGCCCTGCACTGCTGGCCAAAGTGGACCAAATCAGATTTTTGCCAGCTAACTGTTTAGTTTACAAGTAAAATGCGATCTTATCAGACTCAAGTATAAACACACACAGTTTGATAAAGGACGTTGACCGGATTCCGTAAATGCACAAGGAAGTCGCTACAACACGAGTAAACATGGACAACACAGATCAGCATGTTTGTGGGTTTGTGCCTTGACGATTGCATAGAGGAAGTAGACAGATGATGGAAAACAACTGCCGGAGGAGGATGAAGAGATTAGTTTTTTCTGCGCACACGAATGACATAGCTCGACCAACATATGACGTAAAAGTCACATTGCTGTTTAAACTGCAGTCACATTTGAAAAGATCAGATTCCAAAGGTATTCGGACTACCTTCTGATGTGGCGCAAATCTGATGCGGAAATATCAGATCTGAAGCACTTTGGAGCATTTAGACTAACAAAGGGCGTCCAGCGTAAACCAAGCCTTCAGTTGGTGTGCATAAGTACAACAAAGTAAAAGACATCCCCTGCCCCCTTGACAAGACACAAAAGCGCATTCATTAATGCCACCCTGTGCACTTGTACAGGTACATAGTGCACACGCCAGAAACCGCCACTGGTTATATCGCATTAGCTGCCAATTAGGGCAGGACAATTAATGAAATGTTAATTACGATCACAATTTTTGGCTGACATGATAAAATTAATGTGCTGGTCGCAATTTTTATATTTATTTATTTAAAAAATAGGCTCCCCTGCATATAAAATATAACACTGTCACAGGCCGCGGCAGCAGTAAAGCTACAACGGCTCGTCTGAAGCCATGTGAAGTAAGATTGGGATTAATAACTAGAATTTCAATACTGATGAAAATAGTGATTATTTTTCCTCAACTACCAACTTACAATTAAAGTTAGCTTATTTGATTACCAGTAGCAATTAAGATTGCAAGAGAAGCTCAGCTTCTCCTAAAATGTCAAAAAAAAAAAAAAAAAAAATTTACTTTTGTATTTACATTCATTGATTGACAAAATATGGGCTAGAACAGTGGTTCTCAAATGGGGGTACGCGTACCCCTGGGGGTACTTGAAGGTATGCCAAGGGGTACCGTATTTTCCGCACTATAAGGCGCATCGGATTATAAGGCGCACCTTCAATGAATGGCATATTTCAAAACTTTGTTCATATATGAGGCGCACCGGATTATAAGGCGCACCTATGTCAACAAAACAGTCAGATAGGTCAGTCAAACTTTATTAATAGATAACAGAGCAGCGTTCTGACAACTCCGTTCACTCCCAAAATGAATAAACAGCTGATTTACTCGTGTTACGTAAATCAAACGTGCAATCACAATATAGTAACACGTGAAATAGTGCAGAGCAATAACAATATATCAATAACTCAACGTTGCTCAAACGTTAATGTCACACAACACAACACACTAAATAAAAATGTAAAGCTCACTTTATGAAGTTATAGCTCATTCACAAATCCCTCGAATTCTTCTTCTTCAGTGTCCGAATTAAACAGTTGAGCGAATACGGCATCCAACATGGCCGGCTCCGTCTCGTCGAAGTCGTCATTAATGGAGTCAGTGCCGTTGCCGTTTATTAGTTCAGTGACAATTCCTGCCTTCCTGAAAGCTCGGACCACAGATGAGACTGAATCAGCCCAGGCATTTACGATCCACTGGCAGATAGTGGCGTATGTCGTCTGGCGCTGTCTCCCTGTCTTGGTGAACGTCACGTGTGTTCGCCTTCTGTCATCCACTGTTCCCACGCAGTTAGCAGTCTAGCTTCGAATGCCCTGTTGACACCAATATCTAGCGGCTGGAGGTCTTTTGTCAATCCACCCGGAATGACGGCGAGTATTGAATTAAGCGCGTAAGCGTGTCTCTTAATGTGATGTTATGAGCTAGCAAATATAACAACTACACTACCCAGCATGCAACGATAGTGACGAGCATGCGCGGTAGCCCTGAGAAGCGTTGTTGTATGCTGGCAGTTAGAATGTGGTTATGAGCACGCTGTGAGTAAACGTTGAGAACTCAGTTAACACGCCTCGTCTGCATTATTTATAATTAGACAGACCCCATTTTGGGGTCTTTACATAAACACACAAATGGAAATGAAACGTCACATATCCCAGCATGCACCGCGCGCTTCTTCTTCTTCTACGGGGAAAAAAGATGGCGGCTGTTTACCGTAGTTGCGAGACCGAAACTTTATGAAAATTAATATTAATATTAACCCATATATAAGGCGCACCGGATTATAAGGCGCACTGTCAGCTTTTGAGAAAATTTGTGGTTTTTAGGTGCGCCTTATAGTGCGGAAAATACGGTACATGAGATTTTTTTTAAATATTCTAAAAATAGCAACAATTCAAGAATCCTCTTAAAAAATATTTTTTTCCAAATAGTTCAAGAAAGACCACTACAAATGAGCAATATTTTGTACAATTTAATAAATCAGAAACTGATGACATAGTGCTGTATTTTACTTCTTTATCTCTTTTTTTCAACCAAAAATGCTTTGCTCTGATTAGGGGGTACTTGAATTAAACAAAAATTCACAGTGGGTACATCACTGAAAAAAGGTTGAAAACCACTGGGCTTGAATGCCAACTTTTGTTCAGAATAATCTACTTTCGCGACCGGTGATGTGACTTTCTTCTCATTCATTGTGGTAGCACCACGGTGCATTTAACAATGTTGAAGCTGAGTGTCTATTGCAGGGATTGACAAACTATGGCCTACAGGCCACATTCGGCCCGTTAAATCTTTTTAATCCCACCCGCCAAATATTATAACAGAAAGATCTGTTTTGAGAATTGCCACAACAAAACTGATACTAGACTTTGGCGCACTGGAAAAAAGGTTGATCAACAACACTTCTCCCACTAAAAGAGAATGTAAGTGATAACCCTGTAATACCATTTTTATGTTTCTTTGATGTTCTGATATGATATTGTTGAAAATAGACTTCCATCCATCCATTTTTTACCGCTTGTTCCTTTTGGGGTCGCGGGGGGTGCAGGAGCCTATCTCAGCTGCATTCGGGCGGAAGGCGGGGTCATTAAAAAGCATTACTTAATTAAGTGAATTTTGTAAGTAATGCATTAAATGGCACTAAAAATAATTAAAGGGGCCCCTAATATGCAAAACCTTTTCACACCTATTGGTACCTGTCTTTGTATATTTGGGATCTGCATAAGTCTCAAATTTAAAATCAAACCGTGGAGGCTAACGTAGATATTTATTAAACAATCTTGCCTTCTTTTATACTTCCAAATTCCAAACGAGCCGTTTGGAATTTTCCCCGCTATGACTGTAGAAACGGTATAAATTTGGCCACGATACAGATTTGTGCTCTCCCGTCATATCGTCGATGACGTTATCGCACCTGCCTCTATGTGAAATTGGCGACAAGCTTGGCGGGGAAGAAGGAGCTAGTCAAAAAAACGGTGCTACATCCGTAATTGGTACATGGTTCGGCTTTAAAAAGTCAGATGTTGAGCAGAAAAATGTCATTAAAATTAATTTATACAATCCTAGGACTGGGCAAATAGTGGTATTGGTTTATGGTTTGAGTTTATTTCGAACATGCACATAATTACAACATGACAGCATCACTTCAGGTATTA
The DNA here is from genome assembly GCF_033978685.3 of Nerophis lumbriciformis. Taxonomy (NCBI): domain Eukaryota; kingdom Metazoa; phylum Chordata; class Actinopteri; order Syngnathiformes; family Syngnathidae; genus Nerophis; species Nerophis lumbriciformis. The sequence continues at coordinate 55,353,368 of NC_084549.2, read as the reverse complement.
CCTGTAATATTGGTATACCCCCCCAGCCCTAGGCCACGGGCAATAAAAAACTGTTTTCTCTGTCGTGTCCGTGTGTCGAAAATTGTTATGCGCTTATTTTTTTATTTGATTTTGTGCGTGGCATAGATTTGCCGTGCGCAGAGGACGCTTGAGCAGTGTGTAGAGGGAACGTTGGTCACACGGCTGCGCTAGCATCACAGCTAACGTTAGCCATGCTGCTACCTCTCTGCTGGGAGAGGACGTATACGTATGTGATGTATGACGTGACAGTATGTGACGTGTGTAAGAAGGTGCGCTTGCTGTCTGTGAGAGGGAGACACAGGAAAGAGTGAGAAGAGCCTGTCGTGTAATGCCAGCAGCTAAAAGCAACTGCGTGAGAATCCACAGACCTGTGGATGTGTTGAAGGTGTGCTGGAAAATGCGGAACGGAAATTAGGGAGCAGCAGAAAAGTAATGTATGGAATGTATTATTTAAATCGGTGCGTTGGAAAACACGGACCGGAGTTTTTTTAAAAACTGGATCTGGATCGGCATTTTCCCATGCCTTGCCGATACGCATTTTTTGGCAAATATCGGCGGCCGAGCCGATCCAAATATCGGATCGGGACATCCCTAGTCCATATTATTGTTAATTGTGTTATTGTTTTATTTTATTACATGTTTTTACTACTCTATCACATTGTGCATATGTCATTGTCAGGGAGTGCAGTTAATAGCCCTTCAGATGGAAATGAAAAGCAGAATTGTCCGTCAGGTATGTTTTGATTTTTATGTGTTTCATTCTTTAAATACCAGAATTTCCTTCGAAATCGATAATGGGTGAACTTAATTTTAATTTTATCAACATGGTTTGTGTTTATTAGACTATGTTTACACTGCACAGGGTTTCCCCCAGCTTGAAATCTATGTGGGGCGTGGTTAGTGTGACGTAATCATATAATTTGCATAATTGTTGATGAAGCATAAATATTAATGTTCCAATAATTTACATGCATTTAAAAACAAGTTTGTGTTAATACTAATTAGTATTAACATTTTGTTGTTTTGCTCTATTTTTATAATTGTTATAATTGTACAATGTAACACAGGCTGTACACCAGTGGCAGCTGCTGGTCTTTCAAATAGGGGAAGCTATTTTTCAGCTACTCTTTAAACATGAGCACAGTCTTCAATAACAGATAAAAGATATAATCATGCTACATTTTACAAAGAAAATTTTACTTAAAAAAATAATATCTCCATATTAACAGGAACAATGGAATGAAAGTTGAAAAATGCTTTGGCAGTGTTTTAGATTTCAAGATTGCTGATTCGTTATTTTTGCTGTCAATCAAAAAAAGGAATTAAACCCAGACAGGTCATCCAATCATCATGCGGAAGCCCGGTGACCCCCTTTCGATCACTCTTATTCATTCGCTCACCGTCCATTGGTGTGACAAAGTTGAGTATTTAACCAATGATTGTCGAGTTAGGCTGCAGCACTGTGACGCTACAACATCAATGAAAAAAAGTTGCGCCAACTGTCGCCAAAATAGCTGATTCTAAACAAAAGTTAAAAGCATTTTAACGCATTTAGTCAATTAAATGCAAACACCAAAGAACATATTTGACCACTTGTTATCTTTTGCAATCTTTAGCAATCGCTGATTCGTTCTTTTTGCTGTCAATCAAAAAAAGGAATTAAACCCAGACAGGTCATCCAATCATCATGCGGAAGCCCGGTGACCCCCTTTCGATCACTCTTATTCATTCGCTCACCGTCCATTGGTGTGACAAAGTTGAGTATTTAACCAATGATTGTCGAGTTAGGCTGCAGCACTGTGACGCTACAACATCAATGAAAAAAAGTTGCGCCAACTGTCGCCAAAATAGCTGATTCTAAACAAAAGTTAAAAGCATTTTAACGCATTTAGTCAATTAAATGCAAACACCAAAGAACATATTTGACCACTTGTTATCTTTTGCAATCTTTAGCAATCGCCACTGCTGTATATTTGGCATCACATGTTAGAACACGGGTCGGTAACCCAAAATGTTGAAAAAGCCATATTGGACCGTGAAAAAAAAATCGTCCTGGAGTCGCAAAAAATTAAAAGCCTTACATCATGTGTTGCCTTCATTATAACACTTATATAAGTGTTTATTAGTTATAATAGCCTACTATCAAAATGAGTATGTGTCGTAGGCTGATGCAAATCTTCGTTGACAGAAATGTTGAATTATAGTCTACCCATTTTTACAACCTTGGAAATTATTAGTAAAACTGAGGCTTCTCAGAGGGTGTGATAACTTCTTGAAATTACTGGCTTAGAATGGCCAAAGGTATAGATGTGTGTGTCCAAGTTTAAGGAAACGGCAGGCTGTCTATTTCTGATGGGTTTATTACAATCTTTGCAATCTGGGTAACGTTTGCTGTGGTCTATAACGGCACACAATCAGAAATGCAGCCAATATTACATACAGATAATATGTCATGAGACATTTAAATATAAATTGAATACACAGACGACACCAGTAGAGGAAATTAAATGAGCTCAAATACTGTACACCTACAGGCATAATAATGCAATATGTGCATACAGCTAGCCTAAATAGCATGTTAGCATCGATTAGCTTGCACAGACCAAATATGCCTGATTAGCACTCCACACAAGTCAATAACATCCACAAAGCTTACCTGTGTGCATTCACGCACAGCATAAAAAGTTTGGGGCACAAAATGAGACAAAGAAGGAATGGCATAAAACACGTCTTTCTGTGGCAGCGTTGGAGAAAGAAAAACAAACTACGGTGAGATCAAGGACAACCAAAGTTAGAGGGACAAAGCGGCACTCGCCAAATACTCTCATCCGTGAAGCATATTTGATATAAACTGTGGGATTATTAACAATTAGGAAGGTTTGTGTCATGTTTCTTTTCTTCTAGATGAAGAAAAGAAACACACATAGACATAGCAATTTATCGATGCCGGTAAAGTTATCAAGTTCATTTTCATTTATCATTTCATTAATTGACTATTGGCCCAGGCCTACAATTGTATGAAATTGTTTAAGCCTATCTCGTTTAAACTAGTCTAAGTATGATTTTTTTTTTAAACACTTTCATGTGGTCTACATAACATGTAATGGTGGTTCTTTGATCAAAATTATGCATACGGTAGATTATGTTTTACAGACCATCTTCAAGCCGCTTTCTGACATTCTCATCAGGATGTCCCGTTTTGTGGACGGTCTTATTTACGTGCCTCTACTTCGACGGCATCTTCTCCCCGTGATCCATGTTGTAGTTTTTAGCGATTCCATAGCGAGTCTGCTGACAGATATAAGTCCGAACTATACGCTACTTTGTATTAGAAATGACAACAGCAGAGAATTCATATCCATGTATAAGCCAGTCTGCCCCAAATCAAAAGAGGATAGCGAAAAAGGAGGAGTGTATCAACTCCAGGACAGACTATTAAGGCAGGCTTGCGCAAAGTTCTTTGGGTTAATCAGCTGAACTGATATCCCAGTATTTTAGGCCCAATGGCGATATACGATATATATCGGTATCTTAAACAAAACGCGCAAAGTGCTCAAGGTTGCCTAAGTGTTTTATGGCTAAATAATCAGTGTTGAAAGTACTCAGATGACTTTTTGTTGTAAAGTAACGTAACGTGTTGCTTATTCTTATAAAGTAGTTAGTTATCTGTTACTATGTCAAAGCAGTTTTTTAAATTTTGTTAATTAACGTTCGGTTTATAGCCTCAGGCTTGTGCGCGGGGATAGATGGCGCTTCTAATTGCCTACTGCGGCGAAGGCCGCTGGCTGTTTAGTTAGAAACTGCGCTTCAGCCACCCATCTGCTGCACTAGTTGGTCTGCACAGGCTATGGGGAGAGGCACTTTCAAGCTGAGGATTCGCTTAATATTTGACACACCTAGCAGCAGAGAGGAGCTACTGCCAGCTGCTGTGCTAAGTTCCCAACAGAAGTGAACAACATAAACAGATGAGATTAGTGATAAAGTCGTTACAAGGAGAGATATACTTTCTCAAACGAAGTGGTGTATGCGTAAATAAAGCTGTAGTCACTCACCAATAACCAATTGCAGTCAGCAACCAAAGCATTACATCACTCGGGAGTCGAGAAGTCGGGACTGTAGCCACCATATTCTTTAAAAAAAAGTGTTGTGTTGCATCACTGTGCGTCAAAGAAGCCTATGTAAACGCACAAGGAGCGAGGTTGAGCCAAAGAGAATGTCCTGTGCTGAGCCCGTCAGGCGCAGAGAAGAGCAAACAGCCGTAACAAAGATAAACATGCAAGGTATTGGTATGGCGGTATTGTCTTAAATATATATTCTGAAATATACCGGTATAACATGTAATATCGGTATACCACCCAGCCTTAGGACATTGCCATTAAGTTTGTTTTAGATTGCATTAAAAAGCATTAAATTAAAATTGATGATACCTGCAAAAACCCTGTTGGAGACTTTACTTGTGTTTAGATAGTAGCTGAAAATGAGCTTCCCCTACATGAAAGACAAGCAGTCCACACTGTTGATTACATCCATTACATATGGTATGTACAGTATTAAGTGAAGACATAGCTCCATATCTTTGCCTGTTTACCCTTTTCTTCTTTCCACTTTTTTCTATATTATATTATATCATGTTTTGTTGACCCAATTATCATCCTCGGACCTCAAAAAGCATTCAAGGCTAAACCAACTGATATTGACTCACATTTATGCTTTTTTGTGTTCACGTTTGTAGTGAAATCAATTGTTTGAGACCTGCAGTAAATTGAATATATACATTTTCACAATTACATTGGTTTTACTTTAAACAATTTATGTTGTCATTAACTTTTTTCTTTTTTCTTGAATTTAGCCCTGCTGTAAACTGGTTCCATAATATTGTTAAATGTATTATTGTTTTAATTTTAATACATGTACCATTACCATTCGAGCATATTCTGCATATGTCAGTTTCAGGAAGCGCAGTTAATAGCCCTTCAGATGCTGCTGGCACTGTAAAAGAGACTAATGATGAAAGGACAGTATATCAAATCCCAAAAGAGGACACAAAGAAGACTTCTGTTCCATCTGGGTTCATGCTTTTGGGAGGATATGAGAACAAACGAGTCAATAAGGTAAATGGGCGTAAAAGTAAAGTGTTTTTCCCTTTATGTCCCTTCACCATCTGTTAAATTGCCTTTAAGTTTACTCGAATACAATGATTGTCTTATTGTTTCACAGGTGGAAAGAGTCTTGCCTCAGTGGCTTGCTAAACCTGACGTTTTTCACAGAGACATTAAAAGCAAATTGCTGCCTATCTCTGACATCGGAGGATTGTCTGCGCCGCTGCTAAACAGCCTACAGAAAAATGGAATTGAGCATTTCTTTCCAGGTGATAGCAAATTTAAGAATGAATGAATGGAGAGTGTGTGCATGATGATACTTTACACAAAAATGGCTAATTTGACTTTTTTCTTACAGTACAAGCAGAGGTTATCCCAGCCATCTTGGAGAGTGCACATCATGGGCCGCTGATTGGACGAGCCGGCTTCAAGCCAAGAGATTTTTGTGTTTCTGCTCCAACAGGCAGTGGCAAAACGCTAGCTTACGTCATCCCTATTGTACAAGTGAGCTACCGACCATTTTCTTACTTCCACCATACAGAGTCACATTTATTTATAGCAGTGTTTTTCAACCTTTTTTGAGCCAAGGCACATTTTTTGCGTTGAAAAAATCCGGAGGCCCACCACCAGCAGAAATCATAAACTCACTTGACGGTTAAAAGTCATTGTCGCAATTGTTGGATATGACTTTAAAGCATAACCAAGCATGCATCACTATAGCCCTTGTCTCAAAGTAGGTGTACTGTCACTGCCTGTCACATCACACCCTGACTTATTTAGAGTTTTTTGCTGTTTTCCTGTGTGTAGTGTTTGAGTTCTTGTCTTGCGTTCCTATTTTGGTGGCTTTTTCTCTTTTGTTGGTATTTTCCTGTAGCAGTTTCATATCTTATATTTCCCGCATCTACTTTGTTTTAGCAATCAAGAATATTTCAGTTGTTTTTATCCTTCTTTGTGGGGACATTGTTGATTGTCATGTCATATTCGGATGTACATTGTGGACGCCGTCTTTGCTCCACAGTAAGTCTTTGCTGTCGTCCAGCATTCTGTTTTTGTTTACTTTGTAGACAGTTCAGTTTTACTTTTGTTCTGCATAGCCTTCCCTAAGCTTCAATGCCTTTTCTTAGAGCACTCACCTTTTGTTTATTTTTGGTTTAAGCATTAGACACCTTTTTACCTGCATTTACAAAGCAATTAGCTACTGGCTGCCATCTACTGATATAGAAGAGTATTACACGGTTACTCTACCGAGCTCTAGACTGCACTGACACTCAACAACAATACATAATTTGCAGATTATAATTACTGTTTTGCAAAAAAAAAATTCAACCCAAATACCGGTATGTCAAATTAGATCATCTCCCACAGCACACCAGACTGTATCTTACGGCACACTAGTGTGCTGCGGCACAGTGGTTGAAAAACACTGATTTATAGTATAGACTGGTGACTTCACATATTTAGTGTTTAGGTGGCTGGAATAATTGTACATTTACTTTGGATTTTGTGAGGGGATCACTCAGTCCGTTTTTATGCATTAAATTAGTCAGATTTCTCTAATAGTTAAGCTCTAAATAAGCATTTTACAACTCATGGAAACACCTTAATCCAGTGGGGTTTGGTTTTTGAAAAATTGGACTAACACACCTGGATTATGCGATTGAAAACCAGATCTCTCGAGTGGGTGTGTGCGGCCGAGGGGAACACTTATTGCGCAGGTGCCAGTTTTAACGTGCAAGTTATAACCCGGAAGCAGATACCATTTAATAAAAACATAGCAACAATTGTAATGAAGAGGAAACTGTTCATTTGCTTCACAAATGAAAATAACAGAACATTTTGAAGTGCTTCGATGGGTGAGAAAAAAAACCCGAAGATTTATTTAAGAAAGTAGCTCAGGAAATGGATTTGATTCGAACTCCCGAACGAAATACGAATGAAATGAAAGAGAATGAAGCAGGTACTGTATATTACAAGGCAAATAATCAAGTGTACACAAACCTCTTCAAGCTGAATTTGTGCACTCCCAATTTACTAACAATAACTCTGTATTACACACAACTGTCAAGATAATTCAGAGCAATAGTGACCTTCATCTGGGGTAAGAACAGTCTTTTCCTTCGGAATTAAAACTCCCTCCATCAATCCGCAGAACCTTATGAATGAACTCCAAGACATTCGAAAGTTATGTTTTCATGATTCGCGGTCCGAAAATTCCTTCGAAAAAACTGAACGGACGGTCTTTCTTTACTTCGGACCTCCATCTGGTCCGAGACTTTCTTGGTAATTAACGGTAGTGCCATGTTTGTAGCGCAATCTAAGATCGTTTCTTGATGCTTGCTGCTATTTAACATCAGCATCGTCACTAGAAACATAATGTTTGTAATCTGTGCCAGTATTACAGCAGACATCAGGTACAGTAGAGCTAAACCGTTGATTTGTAAGGAGCATCAGATGCCTAGTGGGACATCATAGGTCAACCGGAAAGGCAATATATTTATCTGCGCTAAAAGAAAATAAGCACCCCCCCCCCCCCCTCAGTGTACGGGAGGCACATGACCAATAGTTGCATTAGAGAGTGTGCATGGACACTGGGACTTCACACATTGGTGTGAAAAATGTGTTAAACTTCTAATACCGCTAGAAAGAACAGTCATTAGGCCATGTCCACACAAACACGGATACTTTAAAAACGTCTCTTTCGTGTTAAAAACGATCTCCTCTACGCAAGTGTGGATGCAAAACATTTTTTATACACAAAAATGCATTCAGCCACTGTCAAGCATGTAGTTTCCCAATAAGAAGCCTGTAAAAGCAGCCAAAGCTGAAATATTGTTACTATTATTGCACGTAACCTTGCAAACACAAACTTCTTTTCTCGTTAATATTTTTTACCTTTGTAATTTGAATGTTATTATATTTTAATTATCTTAAATAAGTACATAAACCAACAACAAAAATAAAATGGGCTCTAAATGGCAAAATATGCACTTAAAGAAAAAACATCTTGAAGTAATTTTTTTCCCCCATTTGGAAAAACTTAGTGGGGTGTTTTTTTTTATTGCCCTTGTTGGTCACTGTAAATCCGGCATAATGGCTGGTTCGTTCGTGGTAATAAGGTCATGTTATTTACCGTATTTTTCGGACTATAAGTCGCAGTTTTTTTCATAGTTTGGCCGGGGGTGCGACTTATACTCAGGAGCGACCTTTGTGTGAAATTATTAACACATTACCGTAAAATATCAAATAATATTATTTAGCTGATTCACGTAAGAGACTAGACGTATACGATTTCATTGGATTTAGCGATTAGGAGTGAATGATTGTTTGGTAAACGTATAGCATGTTTTATATGTTATAGTTATTTGAATGACTCTTACCATAATATGTTACGTTAACATACCAGGCACGTTCTCAGTTGGTTATTTATGCCTCATATAACATACACTTATTCAGCCTGTTGTTCACTATTCTTTATTTATTTTAAATTGCCTTTCAAATGTCTATTCTTGGTGTTGGGTGTTATCAAATAAATTTCCCAAAAAAATGCGACTTATACTCCAGTGCGACTTATATATGTTTTTTCCTTCTTTTTATGCATTTTCGCCCTGTGCGACTTATACTCCGAAAAATACGGTATTCGTTTTGAAGCCATAATATTCCCAAAACCGGACATTTTTTTGCTATCGTCTTTTTTCCTTTCAAATTTTGTTATCTTGCGGTGCTTCTCATGAGTGACTTTTTGGAACCTAGCAGTCTCCCCTCCACTCAACAATGTGGTTGACTGACAAGAGGATTTACAACGCTCATTTTGTTTCTGCTATTGAAGGAACGCGCTGCAGTGCTGAAAGCGATGCACAGAGTGAAATCTCTTGTACCCTGTTTGGAAGAAAGAAACGAGGAAAACAAACACACACTAACATGGCAATTTATTGATGCTGGTAAAGTTAGTGGGTTTATTTTTTAGTCCTGATCTGTACTTTGACAATAGATTAAAGAAGTAATTGTTGTAAATCAGATGGTGTATTAAATTTTGTGGCATTGAATGCAACACACCATTTTTGTAACAAAATGAAATCGTCAGTGCACAACTCCTATTGGCTCCTTTTAAAGTCATTTGGAGTTTTCCGTCAAAGCCTTCCTGTATCCAGAGACTTACTCCCTGAGTTTGTAAACAATATCAAAAAGTACCAAAAGGGTTTTCTAATAATAACAAGAAAAATATAAATATCGATCTAATTACTTTTGTATTTATACATTGATACCATACTAGGTATCAATAGTATCGACATCTGGATCAATCCCCCAAACTTTACATTGAAGTTTTAGCTTTTAGCTTCCTGTATCGTCCTGCTCGTGTGCGTGCGTGCGTACAACATTCCCTTTCCTCGAGTCCTGCAGTGATAATGATACATGAAAGAAACCAAAGTTTTCTTTTTTGTGTGTTGGTGATGATACGTATCGTAGAAGCTTCGAGACAACTCGCTTGTTACAGCTTGCTCTCAAATTCTGCTCGGTGTTCTAGCAAGACATGCTTCCCTCCTGGAATCCACACACACAAACATCCTGCATGGGTGTAACAACTATCTGAGACTCAAGTATGAAAGTAGTTGTCACCACAGTGAAATGCACTGCAATTCATTAGATAAAAGCTCCCAGCTGCTATTTAATTATCGAGATTATATTTACCGGTATATACAATGTCTACACCAATTTGATTATTCGTCTTAGTTTTTTGTTAACAGCGTGTTTATACAAAAAATACAAATTTCTTTCCTTTACTGAAGTATCTTCAAACTTCCATGTTTACTATCCTGTACAAATCTGGCACCAGAGTAAATATTAGCTGAAAAACGCTGATTTTGTCTTCCATCAGGTGCTGATGGAGAGGGTGGTGTGTGAAATACGTGTCTTGGCTGTGCTACCTACGAAAGAGTTGGCTGAACAGGTCCTAAATAGTGTTTTCATTTTCTGGAAAACCGTGTTTATTAATGTTGCTAACATGTAGAATTACAATAGAAGTGCTTTGTAGAAACTGTAACGGGCCTTTATTATGTCCAGGTTTGCAACGTTTTTTCGACATATGTTCTGGAAACCTCACTGAGCGTGGTCATGCTGGCAGGTCTGAAGTCCTTTGCAGCCGAGCAGAATTTACTATCTAAACTGAGGTGAGAGCGAACGTTGAATTGAAGAGTTGCTGAACGTGTCCAATTTCTGAAGATGTTTTATTTCTTGATAATTCCAGATGTGGCCAGCGAAGGAGTTTGGCTGACATTGTTGTGGCCACTCCCGGTCGACTTGTTGAGCATATCAACCACAACTCAGACTTCTGCCTGGATCACCTTAGATTTCTTGTAAGTTCCCAAAATCAATTTGTTATATTTTCAAACTACATGAAACCCATCCCTTGTGTCTTTTTTTCTTTTTGATTTACCCTCATTTGGTATAGATAATTGATGAAGCAGACAGGATGATTGACAGCATGGATAATTTTTGGCTCAGTGAGGTAATGAAGGCAGTGTACAGGAAGACAAGAGGACCAGAGAAAATGTCCATCTTTACGAGAAGAGAACTCTCATATGTCACAGCTGCTTGGTAAGTTCTTTAAGCATGCATAGCTGACCTTATTACAATACCCCCACATTTCACAACATATGTAATAAAAGTCTCCAAATTAGTATACAAATAGGTTGGGCCTGAAATCCATATCGCGATATACAGGTGAAACTCAAAAACATTTTGAATGTCGTGCAAGTTTGTTCATGTCAGCAATTCAAATGTGAAACTAATATGTGATATAAACTCATTACATAAAAATACAAATATGGAGTGTTTCCCCTATATGTAGTTGATCGTGGCGCACCACCACGGAAAAATAAAAGCCGCCACACCTTAAAAATGATTTTTTACGGGAAAAAAAAAAGAATTGTATGAATGGATATGTAGCACATTATGTACGCAATCTTGACTAGCGATGCACCAATAATTCGGCCACCGAAAAACTTTGTTCAACCGTAAGCCAGACACACGCTAGTGTCGTCTGGAACCTCCCGCTTTGTCCTCATCTTGTCTCTGGCGGCTTGGGCAGTGGGACAGCGACTCTTTTAACCATGGAACGGTCGGAGCACCGGTTTGCATTGCAGCTTGACCGACCCAGCTCTAATAAGCGCAAAGATGTGTTCAACTTTTGTCCAGAAGCAGCTACTTTGGCTACGGCTGTTGCAGCATTTTTTCATTGATTGTGGTAGCGTCACAGTACATTTAAAAAGTGTTGAAGCCAAGCGTTCATTGCCTTCAATGAGGAAGCTTAAAGTGTGTTGTTCCACTCGAGTCAAACTAGACAATCTTTGGATAAATGCTAGGCTTTGTCCCGCCCACAGATGCCGAGCGAGTGAATGAGAGTGACTAAAAAGTGGGCACTGGTCTTCCACAAGATGATTGGATGATATGTCTAAGGCGGGAATCCTTTTCTGATTGACAGCAAAATGAGCAATCTTGAAATATAAAACCACTGCCAAAGCATCAACTTTCATTCCGTTAATTGATGTGGAGGTTATAGCTTAAGCTTAAGTTGTTCAACAGTCCGGGGGTCTCCGTTGTGGTATTTTAGGCTTCATAACGCGCCACACATTAACAATGGGAGACAGGTCTGGACTACAGGCAGGCCAGTCTAGTACCCGCACTCTTTTACTATGAAGCCACGTTGATGTAACAAGTGGCTTGGCATTGTCTTGCTGAAATAAGCAGGGGCGTCCATGGTAACGTTGCTTGGATGGCAACATATGTTGCTCCAAAACCTGTATGTACCTTTCAGCATTAATGGCGCCATTACAGATGTGTAAGTTACCCATGTCTTGGGCACTAATACACCCCCATACCATCACATATGCTGGCTTTTCAACTTTGCGCCTATAACAATCCGGATGGTTCTTTTCCTCTTTGGTCCAGAGGACACGACGTCCACAGTTTCCAAAAACAATTTGAAATGTGGACTCGTCCGACCACAGAACACTTTTCCACTTTGTATCAGTCCATCTTAGATGAGCTCAGGCCCAGCGAAGCCGACGGCGTTTCTGGGTGTTGTTGATAAACGGTTTTCGCCTTGCATAGGAGAGTTTTAACTTGCACTTACAGATGTAGCGACCAACTGTAGTTACTGACCGTGGGTTTCTGAAGTGTTCCTTAGCCCATGTGGTGATATCCTTTACACACTGATGTCACTTGTTGATGCAGTACAGCCTGAGGGATTGAAGGTCACGGGCTTAGCTGCTTACGTGCAGTGATTTCTCCAGATTCTCTGAACCCTTTGATGATATTACGGAGCGTAGATAGTGAAATCCCTAAATTCCTTGCAATAGCTGGTTGAGAAAGGTTTTTCTTAAACTGTTCAACAATATGCTCACGCATTTGTTGACAAAGTGGTGACCCTCGCCCCATCCTTGTTTGTTAATGACTGAGCATTTCATGGAATCTACTTTTATACCCAATCATGGCACCCACCTGTTCCCAATTAGCCTGCACACCCGTGGGATGTTCCAAATAAGTGTTTGATGAGCATTCCTCAACTTTATCAGTATTTATTGCCACCTTTCCCAACTTCTTTGTCATGTGTTGCTGGCATCAAATTCTAAAGTTAATAATTATTTGCAAAAAAAAAAATGTTTATCAGATTGGACATCAAATATGTTGTCTTTGTAGCATTTTCAATTGAATATGGGTTGAAAATGATTTGCAAATCCTTGTATTCCGTTTATATTTACATCCAACACAATTTCCCAACTCATATGGAAACGGGGTTTGTAGATCGAATTTTTCAATCTTTCATAAGTGCACCTTCGATAATTACAAATGTGTTTAATACTATCAACATGGGACTTGACAATTTGTTTGCTTTATGCAAATGTTTGTTTATTAAACATTTTGCTTTTTCAAACAGTTTAAAACCAACCTATTCTCTCACACATGCTTACCACTTCTGACAGAGGCTTCTCACTTTAAAAACACGACGACTATAAAAGTTGTAATCTGTGACAGTTGATTAAGCACACCTCTGACTGTGTCTTTTTAGTTTGTCTCCTCCTCAAATGCCACTTCAGAAGCTGCTGTTCTCTGCAACACTCACCAAAAACCCAGAGAAACTGCAACAGCTGGGCCTTAACCAGCCCAGGCTTTTCAGTTCTGCAAGTTACAGCAACAATGCTCAGCCAGTTGTTGGCGGCCATAAACACGAGCCCTTTGATTTCCCCCCAGGACTGTCGGTAAGTCTTGTCGTGTCTGTTTAATAGAAGAGCAATCATAGAGTTGTGCTGAATTTGCCACTAAATAATGACTACCGGTATGTGTCGTAGGAGTTTTATGTGCCTTGTACGCTGAGCAAAAAGCCTCTCATCATGCTCCATTTCATCCTGAGACTGAAGCTCAGCCCCATTCTTTGTTTTGCCAATTCCAGAGAGACTGCTCACAGGTTGGGAAACACAACACTGCACCGATCACAAGCCTGTCAAATACCATTTAATGTCTAAGGGAATGTTTCTTTTTTGCACTACTCAGACTTTACCTGCTCATCAAGTTCTTTGGTGGCGTTCAAGTGGCAGAGTTTTCCTCCCGGCTGCCTCCCCACAAGAGAAAGGCCACACTGAAGGCATTTGAAGAGAAAAAGATCCACCTGTAAGTATGCACCGCCAACTTTGCGAGGAGATGGATCAAACTGTGTGGTCTTGATTCAACATACATTCAACATTGCAAGGTGGAAAATACCATTGTATGGTTTAGATCAGGGGTGTCAAACTCATTTTAGCTCAGGGGCCGCATGGAGTAAAATCTGTGCTCACGCGGGCTAGACTATTCAAATAATGGCATTAAAACTAAAAAATGAAGACAACTTCAAAGATTGTTTTCTTTGTCTTACTTTGGCCAAACATAGAACAAACACATTCTGAAAATATTACAATAAAAATATAGAAAAAAAATACCGGCAGCAGTAAAGTTTAGATCCATGAAGGAAAGAAGAAAGTGAATGAATGTTTATAGCTGAATAAATTTACATATGCATAAAAATATGTTTTAATATAGTTTTTTTTATGAATTAAGTAACGTTTATGACAACCTTTTTCCAAAACACAATATAGGGTGTGAGATATAACAGAATAATGCATACATTTATTATTTGTTTTCAAAACGGTTACAAAAAAGTGGGACCCCATTTTTATGACTCGATGGGGTCCCTGAGACCCCATTTTGAAAATTCCTAGCGCCGACACTGATGGAGTATTGGTGCGTGCGAAACATCAGCAGGCAGCTGGGGCCTTCGGGCCGGTTCTAATACTAATCAAATATCATCCCGGGGGGCCATAGATAGTACATTCCAGATCCGGCCCACGGGCTTTGACTTTGACACCACTGGTTTAGATGTTTATATTTTTGCATATTTGGTCTGTCCCTCGTCCTCACACAGGTGTATGCACTAAATTATCTTAAGGTGCACAGAAATACTTTCTAATACGACTGAGTGTGGACAGTTAACCTACTAAAATGGTTAGAATAAAAGTGCATCAACATGGCAAACAGCCAGTGGTTCTTAGCACCAAAATCCCGTTGTTGTCAGGAATCAGATGGTTTACTTAAAATACCAGTTGAGTGGAAAAACAAGTTGACTTTATATGCTGACTTTTGTTTCATAGCGGTAGAAAATTGATGGATGGATGTACGGTATCCATTAAACCGTATCCAAGTGTATTTACAATCCGCAAAGTATGTGAAAATACCGTCTAAACATCACAAAATGCCACAAATTTAGACGGCCATTTTGAATATTTTGCTTCAAATGTCTTTGGCAATTTCTGTAGATTCGGGGTCGGATGACGTCTCGATGGGAACGCTTTTGCACTCTGACCATGCCAGCAGATCAGTCATACTGGGAATATGCAACAAATAGAAAGAGTTGTACCATCTATTATTCACAATCTCTACATAAGACATGAACACATGTTTTTCTTTATTATGCATTCAAAGTAGGGGGGCAGATAAATATAAGAATAGTATTCTTCCATCTGCTCCTTTCTGATCATGGAAATGTATAAGAAACAAAAAAAACTATGAAAGTGTCAACTGTATATGGCTTGTATATATGCATTTTCATGAAAGGAATAAAAAGAAATGATGATGATGATGATGAAAGTGGTAAATCGATCAAATGTCCGCTAACAGTCAATGGGGTTTCTCTATTCCGCCCACAAAACCCTCTAAATAACCATCCAAAACCCGCCAACAATACTCTATATACATATCGTGACCTGAATATTAACCCAATATTAACAATGTTATTATAAGTGCTAATGCAGACAAACTATTTTTAGCGGCGCATTGATAACAGACAGGTAATTATAGTTTATGCTACACTAAACTCTGAGACTGTAATGTCATTATAAAATAAAACTGAAGATGGCAGTAATGCAACATATATGTATGCCAACTGCTGTAAAACTGTGAAGAAGAATAAGCTTATGCTGCATCGCATCTTGGCTCATCAGTTACTATAGAATCTATAGTAACTGATGAGCCAAGATGCGATGCATGCCTTTCATCGGGATATTAGGAGGATTTAGCCATGAATCTATAAATTGTTCATCTGTGACATTCAATGTATACGCAGGGATGAAGACAAACACAACCTTTTCCTTTTAGCCCTTTGTGTGGATTATGTTTAATTCTTCATTTAAACGGGCAGATATGGACATATCAGTCGTCATCGCAGTGAGAGTAGACATTGTACAGTAAGTGATTACTGTATTTTACTGTGTGTATATCTTGTTTAGCACTTAGCAATACTGCTACATGATGCTTAGTTTTTCACTAAAGCCGGATCTGTTTAGCACACAGCTTCTAAAACTTGTAGCTCACCCTTCTTATATTCAGGATCAACAACACAAGGTTCTGGATCATCATTTGTACCAAAGTAATCATTGTTGGCTCTCACAAAGTCTGCTTGATTTGTGTTGTTGTTGATGGGGAAGGGATCTGTGGTTCCTATCGCTACTTCACGGATCACTTGACTGGCTAGCTCATTCTCTCTCAAAATGGCTCAGGAATCTCTGAGAGATTGATACTATTTCGATCATATCTATAATACTCGCAAACTTTGGAAGTCCTTCGGTGTTATATATATATATATATATATATATATATATGATAGCTTCAATATATAGGCAACTTGTTTTTCCATTCTACTGGTACTTTAAACGGCTTTACCTTAAAGAGATCTGGTGTTCAAAAGTCAAATTTCCCTGCACTGCTGACATGACAGTTTTGCATTTTTGTGTTAATGTTTACATTCATTGTATTTGTTTCATTTGAGGCCCAGTCTATAGAACTATAACTACAGTTCCACTCTCTATGATGGGTTACCTCGTTTATCAATCAACAATATATCCATACGGCCACTGCATAAGGTGCATATTTGCATAGTTTGCATTTGGTGCAAGTTTGAATGATTTGGAACTCCCTAATGTGGTCATCCACAGGTTGATCAGCACAGATGTAGCTGCCAGAGGTATTGACATCACAGGGGTCAAATGTGTTGTCAACTATGATGCTCCGCAGTTCATCAGGTCGTACATTCACAGGTGAGTTTGTAAAAGTAACCCTCAATCTTGTTATGTTGCGACTAGGGCTGTCAACGTCAACGTTGATGATTTTTTTTTTAACGTGCATACACCGTGACTCCTTTTTGACTCTCGGCCCATTCTGTAACTTAAGGAAATGTAATGGCGTCCATAGACTGTGGAGACACATGTTCTATATCATGGGTGTCAAACTCTGGCCTGCGGGCCAAATTTGGCCCGCCGTGTAATTTCACTTGGCCCTTGAGGCGATATCAAATTAACACTAGGGCTGGCCCGCCGATTATATTCAGCGGTGGTGCCGCGGTAACACCGCATTCACCGCTAATATACTTGCCAACCCTCCCGGGAGACTTTCAATTTTCAGTGCCCCTCCCAAAAATCGTCACGTCCACTTTTTACCCAGTCCATCGAATGCTGGCCCAGTAACATAATATGTGCGGCTTCAGCACTGCAGATATTATTTTATCGTCTTTAAAAGCATGTTTGTCTTTTTTGTGTTAAACTGTTTAAAAGAGCATAATGTTTAAAACACATTTCATTAAGGCAAATTCATTGTCCAAATGCTCTTTCTGAGATACACTCATCAATGCCGAAAAATTATATTTATCTGCGATTAATTGCAATTCATTTTGATTTAATTATGAACAAACTGCAATTGATCGCGATTAAATATTTTAATCATTTGTAGAGATGTCCGATAATATCGGCCTGCCGGTATTATCGGCCGATAAATGCTTTAAAATGTAATATAGGAAATTATCGGTATCGTTTTCTTTTTTTTTATTAAATCAACATAAAAAACACAAGATACACTTACAATTAGTGCACCAACCCAAAAACCTCCCTCCCCCATTTACACTCACACAAAAGGGTTGTTTCTTTCTGCTATTAATAAATGATAAATGGGTTATACTTGTATAGCGCTTTTCTACCTTCAAGGTACTCAAAGCGCTTTGACAGTATTTCCACATTCACCCATTCACACACACTGATGGCGGGAGCTGCTATGCAAGGCGCTAACCAGCACCCATCAGGAGCAAGGGTGAAGTGTCTTGCCCAAGGACACAACGGACGTGACTAGGATGGTAGGTGGGGATTGAACCCCAGTAACCAGCAACCCTCCGATTGCTGGCACGGCCACTCCACTAACTTCGCCACGCTGTCCCCATCATATTCTGGTTCCTACATTATATATCAATACAGTCTGCAGGGATACTTTCTTTTTTATTCAAGAAAATGTTTTGAATTTATTTATCTTATTTTATTTTATAATTTTTTTTAAAAAGGACCTTATCTTCACCATACCTGGTTGTCCAAATTAGGCATAATATTGTGTTAATTCCACGACTGCATATATCGGTATCGGTTGATATCGGTATTGGTAATTAAGAGTTGTCGGAATCGGCACAAAAGCCATTATCGGACATCCCTAATCATTTGTAATAAATCTGCTTCTTGTTTCAGAATTGGAAGAACTGCAAGAGCTGGAAAATCTGGCCTGGCCTTCACCTTCCTGCTTGGAATACAGGTGTGACTTCCACACGTGACATATAAACAACCTCCCTACATACACTAATTGTTTTGTTGATTGTTAACTTGATTTGTCCGTTTTCTGACCGAGTGTCTTTTTCTTCCACTCAGGAAAATGACTTTCTTCACATGGTGGCAGAAGCAGGAAGCCCAGGCATCCAAAAGCAGACCATTAGACCTTCAAACCTGTGGAGTATGGAAGGCCAATATGAACAAGCATTACAGAAGCTCGCTTCTGTAATTAAGGTGATACAACGGAATCGCTTCAGTTAAACAAAATAATTGACAGTCTGTGCAAAAAGGAAAAAGCAAAAAATGATCTAGTTTTCTTTCATAATCATTTATGAAACACTCAGCTATGTCTCCCTTCTGTACATCTCCTTAGTTGTTTTGAGTGTTCACAATAAGTACAACAAAATGCATTGCAGTGTCACTCAGTATCCTTTGACAGGAAGCTGAAAGACAAACTTCACAACAGCGTTTAATCAAAAGATGTGACAAATTGAGTCTATTGAACGGCTCTTTTAAGTGAGACAGAACGACCAAAAAAAAAAGTACTTTTTACCATCATTTTGCCAAAGTCTTCATTAGCTTTGGACCAACAATCACGGAGAAATTGTGACTTTTGTGTGAAGTACTGAAGAACTGCCTCTAATGTATTTGAACGGGACTCACAGTATTCTTTAGGACCCGTCAAACCCTAACAATAGACTTTTCCAGCTTCTCCCCTCCAGTAAGAAAGACACCACCAAGTTAAGGAACAGTTTCTTCCTCAAAGCTATTTCCCCATTTTATCACTACCACTCTCCTCATCTTTCCCAGCGAAATAGACCGCTATCCAATCCCTACAAACTTCCCGGTAAGGTCTATTCAGGTGTACTGTAGAGGAGGCTACGCTGGATAGTCGGGCCTGGTATTCAGGAGGAGCAGTGTGGTTTTCGTCCGAGTCGTGGGACTGTGGACCAGCTCTATCCGCTTGGCAGGATCCTCCAGGGCGCATGGGAGTTTGCGGTCCTGTGGGGAGTTCTTAGAGAGCATGGGGTAGTGGACCGCCTGATGGTGGTGGTCGGTTCCGTGTATGATCAGTGTCAGAGCTTGGTCCGCATTGCCAGCAGTAAGTCGGACTTGTCTCCAGTGAGGGTTGGACTCCTCCAGGGCAGCCCTTTGTCACCGATTCTGTTCATAACTTTTATGGACATCATTTGTAGGTGCATTCAGGGTGTTGAGGGGGTTCGGTTTGGTGGCTGCAGGATTAGGTCTCTGCTTTTTGCAGATGATGTGATCCTGATGGCTTCATCTGGCCAGGATCTTCAGCTCTCGCTGGATTGGTTTTCAGCCCGGTGTGAAGCGACTGGGATGAGAATAAGCACCTCCAAGTCTGAGTCCATGGTTCTCGGCTGGTAAAGGGTGGAGTGCCTTCCGGTTTCAGTGGTCAGAGTGTCCGCCCTGAGATCGTGAGTTCAAACCAAAGACTATAAAAATGGGACCCATTACCTCCCTGCTTGGCACTCAGCATCAAGGGTTGGAATTGGGGGTTAAAATCCCCAAAAATGATTCCCGGGCGCGGCCGCCGCTCACTGCTCCCCTCACCTCCCAGGGGGGTGAGAGTGATGCGTCAAATGCAGAGGATAATCTCACCACACCTAGTGTGTGTGACAATCATTGGTACTTTTAATTTATTTTTTCTAACGGTTGGGGAGGAGATTTTGCCCCAAGTGGAGTTCAAGTACCTCGGAGTCTTGTTAACGAGTGAGGGAAGAGTGGATCGTGAGATCGACAGGCGGATCAAGGCGGTGTCTTCAGTAATGCGGACCCTGTATCGATCCTTTGTGGTGAAGAAAGAGTTGAGCCGGAAGGCAAAACTCTCAATTTATCGGTTGATCTACGTCTCTATCCTCACCTATGGTCATGAGCTTTGGATTATGACAGAAAGGACAAGATCACGGGTTCAAGCGGCCGAAATGAGTTTCCTCCGTTGGGTGGCAGGACTCTCCCTCAGAGATAGGGTGAGAAGATCAGAATAAAGCCGCTGCTCCTCCGCATCGAGAGGAGCCAGATGAGGTGGCTTGGGCCTCTGGTCAGGATGCCACCCCGAAGGGCGCATCCGACCGGCAGGAGGCCATGAGGAAGACCCAGGACATGTTGGGGGGACTATATTTCCCAGCTGGCCTGGAAATGTGTCAGAAACCCCCGGGAGGAGCTGGACTAAGTGGCTGGGGAGAGGGAAGTCGGGGTTTCTCTGCTTAAGCTGCTGCCCCCGCGAACCGACTTTGGATCAGCGAAAGAAAATAGATGGATGGCATTTCCTTCATCCATCTGCACATTATCTGTACAGTATATTGTCAATTGGCATATATTCTGTATACTTATATAACACGTGTGTGTGTGTGTGTGTGTATATATATACCGGTATATATATATATATATATATTAGGGCTGCAACAACTAATCGATTAAAATCGATTATAAAAATAGTTGGCGATTAATTTAGTCATCGGTTCGTTGGATCTATGCTATGCGCAGAGGCATTTTTTTTTTTTAAATAAACCTTTGTTTATAAACTGCAACATGTACAAACAGCTGAGAAACAATAATCAAAATAATTATGGTGCCAGTATGCTGTTTTATTTTTTCCAATAAAATACTGGAAAGGATAGAAATGTAGTTTTTCGTTTATCGGATTATTAATTGATTAATCGACATTAATCGTTAGTTGCGGCCCTAATATATGTATACATATATATATATACAAAGCACATCATTAATTCATAAAAAAACACCTGTTTGCTTGTTTATAAATGTGTTTGTATCCATTTTTTTATATCATGCATAATTTTTCCCATCTACTTACTTACTGCACATGGTAATTGATTGTATATATGTGTATCTCGCACTTGCTGCTCTTGAATGTCTTTACTTTATTTTTATACATGTGTAATTCTGCTTTGTCTGTTTTTGCAGGAGGAAAAATATTATCAAAGATGATGCCGATATTTTCATGAGGTGACAAGGATATCAGCAATAAATTGTCATCACTGCCATACAACTATGTTGAATAAAATTATTTTAATTTTTAGTGACGTGTGCTTGCAATTGATATGAGGTAGGAGAATTAATGAAGGGAGAACAACATGAAACCTTTATTTGCTAAATTGAAGATTGAATTTAAATAGTTACATGTTTTTAAAAATGTGTTTTTACCTTCAGAAATTGTAGAGTAGACATGATGCGTTTTTGATCATTTTAGAGAAAGCATGATAGCCTAGAATTTCCATTTTATGGAAATATGGCAAAAAACTACTCACTTATGACCTATCAAACCCTTACAGACTTGATATTAGATTTTTCCCCCATAAGAACACATAAGATGTTTGTTTAGTGCTTTCATCTGAGCTTCTGAAATGACTGAATTGAATTTTTAGTGGCAATGTGTCATCAGAATGTGGGGCAGTTGTGGGAGCTGTTTGGTCTTCCTGAAATAGTTCAGTCTCTCCAATTCTTACACATGTAAACAATAACATAAACAAAAGGAACCAATATGTGTTGAAGAGAAAAAATAGTTTTTATATATCTTAACACTGTACAGTACTCAATTCAAGTAAAGTAGCTTCTGGCCTTGGGAAAGATACATACATACGAATACAGTGGGGAAAACGTGAATAGTTTTTTGTTATTGAAATTAATTTTATGTTAGATTAATTTCAAGAGGGGGAGTTGTAAAAAATTACAGTAACATTTGAATGAGGGAAATGTGTATTTGATGTTTCTCCCCCCACAAACCAGCTATGTGTCTGAAGCACTCAAATAAGTCGTGCCCCTTTACTCAATTCATCCGTCACATAGTCGCTTCATTCAAACCTCCCCAACAATATAGACAAAACCCAAGAGCAGCAAAGGACCTGAGGGACAAGATTAAGGACCTGCTGCACAGGACTGGATTGGACTAAAATACCATCAAAAAGAAGATTGGTGATTCAGAGAATGAAAAAAGACTAGATAAGTCACTCGCCCTCGCTCTGGAACTCCATGCAAGATTTCACTTCATAAACTACCGATGATTCTGGGGGGGAAATTGAGGGACCAGCCCAGGATGACAAGAGTAGCTTGTAATTTATCTTGAGGATCCTGGGACCAGTCGGCAAGACAGTTGTATCAATTTTACAAAGTGTGTCTTATTTTTGATGTAACTCAAGAAACAAAACAAAATTGGGTTCCTAGATCTCATTAAGTATATTTGGATATCTCTTTAAAAGTGTGTTGACATGCTTGGGTTGCAGACGTCCTCCAGGAACATTCGTCTGTTCTGGTGCATTCTTCTTTGCAGCCTATGAGGGAGAAAACATTTGTTACAAGAAATTGAACAATATGAAAAGGTCATATCACGCTGATTGTTGAATGAGCTCAAAAAGTACTTAAACACGCACTAAAATCTTTTAATCAAGTTTTATTTAAAGAGGTCATATTATGCTTGGACATTTTTGCACTTTATTTCTTTATTGAAAGAAAATTCTATGAAGAGAAAAGTTGTTTGCAAATGTGGTTACAATGCTAAAAAATGAAAAGTTAAAGCTAAAAAAAGAAATACACTTTATTGAGTCAACATTATTTCTTTATATGGGGAAAGATGTGATGTTATGAGCTTGTCTAGGGAATATAACTACACTACCCAGCATGCAACGGGAGTGACGAGCATGCGCTAGCCCTGAAAAGTGTTGCATGGCGTCACCCAGCTAAGAATGAGGTTATGAGCACGCTGTGAAAGTAAACGTCAAGAACTCAGCCATCACGCCTCGTCTGCATTATTTATAATTAGACAGACAACACATATACAGTGTGATTTTGTTTTGTTTACAAGGAAAGAAAAACAAAAGTTAAAAAACGGAGATATGTTGTATACCGTATTTTCCGCACTATAAGGCGCACCGGATTATTAGCCGCACCTTCAATGAATTACATATTTCATAACTTTGTCCACCAATAAGCCGCCCCGGATTATAAGCCGCGCCTACGCTGCGCTAAAGGGAATGTCAAAAAAACAGTCAGATAGTTCAGTCAAACTTTAATAATATATTGAAAACCAGCGTTCTAACAACTCTGTCCCAAAATGTACGCAAATGTGCAATCACAAACATAGTAAAATTCAAAATGGTGTAGAGCAATAGCAACATAATGTTGCTCGAACGTTAATGTCACAACACACAAAATAAACATAGCGCTCACCTTCTGAAGTTATTCTTCATTCGTAAATCCTTCGAATTCTTCGTCTTCGGTGTCCGAATTGAAAAGTTGCGCAAGCGTGGTATCCAAAATGGCCGGTTCCGTCTCGTCGAAGTCATCGGAGTCAGTGTCGCTGTTGTTCTGTGAATCCTGCCTTCCGGAAAGCTCGGACCACAGTTGTGACCGAAATATCTGCCCAGGCATTTACGATCCACTGGCAAATGTTGGCGTATGTCGTCCGACGCTGTCTGCCCGTCTTAGTGAAGGTGTGTTCGCCTTCGGAGCTGTGTGAAAAAAGCCACCCGGCCTCTTCGCGTAAACTTCCCTTAACCACTCGCTCATCTTTTCTTCATCCATCCATCCCTTCGAGTTAGCTTTTATGATGACGCCGGCTGGAAAGGTCTCTTTTGGCAAGGTCTTCCTTTTGAATATCACCATGGGTGGAAGTTAGCATGGCAAGCTAGAACCACAGTGAAGGATGACTTCTCATTCCCTGTGGTGCGAATATTCACCGTACGTGCTCCCGTTCCACAGTGCGGTTCACAGGAATATCAGTTGCTGTGAAATACGGTAGTAATCCGTGTGCGGATGGAGAGATTGCGTCTTTTTATGAACCGGATCCTTTTCGCTTAGTAGGAGCCATTTTGTGGTCTTTACAGATGTAAACAGGAAATGAAACGTACGGTGATATCCGCGCGTTTTTTCTTCTTCTTCCGGGGGCGGGCGGTAGCTTACAGTAGAAGAAGAAGCGCTTCCTGTTCTATGGGGGCGGGTGCTTACCTTGGCGGTTGCTTGCGTAGAAGAAGAAGCGCTTCCTGTTCTACCGGGAAAAAAGATGGCGGCTGTTTACCGAAGTTGCGAGATCGAAACTTTATGAAAATGAATCGTAATAAAGCGCACCGGGTTATAAGGCGCACTGTTAGCTTTTGAGAAAATTTGTGGTTTTTAGGTGCGCCTTATAGTGCGGAAAATACGGTATATATGTATGTGCTGCGGTTGCTTTAAGAACGTTGCGACAGCTGCCGTAAAGGATGTGCGTTGCTAGCCTGGTTGCTATGTTTCCGGTTGGTCGTAAAAGTGTTCGTCATGTGTTTGTACCCTGCTCAAATCTCTCAGTAAAGTTATTCATTGGATTATACCTTTTGTTTTGAACTTTATTACACCTTGGAGCGCTTTTTCCGGTCCATTGTTTTTCCTGCTTTCCCTATCTGCGCCTAATGACTGAGCTACGTGACGTCATTTCTTGTGATGTCTCAAAGGGCATTTCTGGTCGGGACGGGATTCGTTCCCAGGGATTCGAATAAAGAACCAACTCTTTTTCTTTACTATAGTGGTCTCGATAACGGGTACCGTTTCTCAAAAAGTGATTAGAGTCCGAGGACTCGGTTCTTTTCTTATCGAACAACCGGGAAAACCGGTTTAGAGTATCATCCCTAATGGAGTCTACTGACATATATAAGTTAGAACTATAAGCTACTTTGTATTAGGAATGACAACAACGAAGGATGCACGTGCATGCACGAGACAGTCTGCCCCACAAAAATGAGGAACTTACTGGCTATTATGTCGAACTACAATGGTGAACTCGTGCAAAGCTCTCCGGGTAAACCTCTAGCATTTATGGAGATATCCACTGCCGTAACTAGCGACAAATACGTCCCTAGTCCAATTCCAAAAATATATTTTGGAGGAAGTATGAGAAAGGCAAGATTGTTTTATAAATATCTCAGCCATGCCTCTATGGTTTCATTTCTAATTTCCAGGACTTATGGAGATCCTAAATATACAACAATAAGTACCAACAGGTAAGAAAAGTTTTGCCTAATAGGACCCCTTTAAGGAATGTTGTGTGGTTACATCAACATATCTGAAAAAGAGTAGGAAGAAGCAAAGCTTATATTTAATATTACCACTTCTCAATGATAGTTCATTCAAAACATAACTTTGACATGTTTAAGTTAAGTTTACTTCCTGTGTCGAAAGAACAAAAGGTATTGGACAAATTATATGTAAAAACTTATTAGTGATTGTCAACGAATGTTTTTAGTAGTGTAGAAATTGGCATAACCTTGTTACAGTTTTTAGCACTTATGGGAGTGATGGAGGATTTCTGTGTGTTGATACTTGCAAACATTACCCAGAAGTCTTAGCAGTATAGACAAAAGTACCAGTGGCATTAGGAGCGTGTACAAGTATTCTGTAGAGTAGTAACAAAGAGTGTTGCTGAAAGAAACCTAACATTCAGCAGGTTTTGCACTCGGGTTTATGCGCGTTGTGGAGAATTACCGAATAAATACAAGACACAAACACACTCTCACTTTTGATGCATCACCTCTCTTCGCTAAATATAATGTCAAAGTCGCTAAATTCTTCTGTTGCGTTTCATTGTCTGTTGTGAAGTGGATTGATAATACATCCTCCTCACTTCCATAATCAGTTTATTGAGGAACTGCTTTATTTAGGAACTACGGGAAACCTGGAAGCGTGACTTTATTTGTGGCCACAAATAAGTGAATAAATGGGAAACACTGATGTGTGTGTGGAACTATAACATATTTGTAAGCAGAGAGGAGGAGCCTGGCTTGGGCGCAAAACACAAGTGACATCAATTTAATGATTTTTTTTTTTTTTTTTACACCTTCATAGTTGATCAGATTACGTTGTAAAATCAATTAATTATGCAGCCCTCGTGTGTCTGCTCCAAGCCAAATAGGAGCCGCAAATTCTCGGTGAAACCACCCCATCCATCCACGGAGGAGAAAAAGCTCCATTACGATTTCGACCGAGTCTCTCTCCCCTCGAGGGCCTTTTTGGTCATTCATTCAAATTTTGCGTGAAAATAAGATGATTCGGTGCAACCCAAAACATACTGCACAATATGAACTTGCCTCCAGTGTTTCTGTGGGTGAATCCCACTTATAAACATGCCTATTCTGGGGAATATTTGACCAGGAGACATTCTTTTTAGATCCAGAACTATGAAATAAATGCCAATGATGTCAGCATTAGAGGGGCCCATTAAAAATCTTAATAGCTCAAAAATGTTCCGACATAGTGGTATTTTAATATTTGCAGTGACAAGGTGGCCAGCACTTGCACCTTTAGCAAGATTCACATTAACCAAGAAATTGTACTTTTAAGCCCTACTGTACACATGTACAGTATTTACAGTGGCTACAGAAAGTATTCACATCTCTTTCAAAGTTTCTCTGCTTCATTGCAGCCATTTGCTGAAATTCATCCATCCATTTTCTACCGCTTGTCCCTTTTGGGGTGGCGGGGGGTGCTGGGGCCCAGGGGCGCCGAAAAGGGGGGGGTAAAGGAGACGGATGCTAGGGGCCCATGATGGAGGGGGGCCCAAAGAGGCCCCTAATGATGATGAAATTATAATACAGAAAAAATAATGACACTAAGTTATTAACACTTTCAAAGTTTCTCTGCTTCATTGCAGCCATTTGCTGAAATTCGTCCATCCATTTTCTACCGCTTGTCCCTTTTGGGGTGGCGGGGGGGGTGCTGGGGCCCAGGGGCGCCGAAAAGGGGGGGGTAAAGGAGACGGATGCTAGGGGCCCATGATGGAGGGGGGCCCAAAGAGGCCCCTAATGATGATGAAATTATAATACAGAAAAAATAATGACACTAAGTTATTAACACGTTTTATTTTCCATGTCCTGGTAACAATACCTTTATTTGTTTTGGAAGCATCAACCCCTGCAGGGCCCTCCCTTCCCCCCCTCTATTTACGTAAAATGGTTCAGTCCGACTGGATCAGCTGCAGGTAGAGCACCTGCGATTTGTCACAGACAGCGCCACAGCGGGCAAAGCGGAGGAGACAGCAGTATGCCTCAAAAATCAGGCAGCCAAAAAGAAAGGAAAAGAAAATAAGAGAGGAGAAGGAGTTGAAGCGTCGACAATATGTCACCCAATATTTCCAAAAAAAAGGTGGGTTTGTTAGTTGTGGTGGAAAGTTATGCATATTAACTTTGTCCCTGTCTGTGGTAATAAGCTAGCTCACTTTTCTCACCATGTTAGCTTAAGAAAACTCTGGATTTTTACATTTTACTGCTATATTTGTGTTTTTGCTGAGATTTTTTTCTCTCCACTGATTAAAATTGCTATTTTTTTCATGGAATTTAGAAGAATCAGTGGTGCAGCAAATAAATGACTCAAAATGAATTCCATTGTATTCAGAGTGCTCAGTTCTTCCCCTACTGTACATGTCAACTGTGATGCTGTTCTTCTTTCAAAATATGGTAATGATAGTCAAAAATACCATTAAAATGCATAATTGTATGTAAAATAGCATCAAAAAATGTTGCCGCTGTGTTGGGGGCCCTGTAAAGATTCTTTTCATGGGGCCCAAAATCCCTAGCGGCGCCCCTGCTGGGGCCTATCTCCATTTGCTAAAATTAAAAAAGTTAATTTTATTCCCCCCATCTTGACAGAAAAAAACAAAAATGTAGAAAGTTTTGCAAATGTATTAAAAATAAAAAAAAAACTCAAAAATCCCATGTACTTAAGTATTCAGACCCTTTGCTCAATACTTTGTTGATGCAACTTTGGCAGCAATTACAGCCTCAAGTCTTTTTGAATACCATGCCACATGCTTGGCACACCTATCTTTGGGTAGTTTCTCCCATTCCTCTTTGCAGCACCTCTCGAGCGCCATCAGCGTTGGTTTTCGCCCAGCATGTCTCTGTACGTTGCTGCATTCATCTTAGTCTACCGTATTTCCCTGAATTGCCGCCGGGTATATGGTATGCACATGCCTAGAATTACCGCCGGGTCAAACTCGTTTCGCAAAATAATTAGCATATGCCTAGAATTACTGCCGGGTCAAACTCGTCACGTCACGAGTGACACTTCACCTTTCAAGGCATCATTTTCAAAATGGAGGAGGCTAATTTCAATCATTTAAAATCGCATAAAGGGAAGAAGATAAAGAGCTATTCAGTAGGATTTAAAGGGGAACATTATCACAATTTCAGAAGGGTTAAAACCATTAAAAATCAGTTCCCAGTGGCTTATTTTATTTTTCGAAGTTTTTTTTCAAAATTTTACCCATCACGCAATATCCCTAAAAATAGCTTCAAAGTGCCTGATTTTAACCATCGTTATATACACCCGTCCATTTTCCTGTGACGTCACATAGTGATGCCAATACAAACAAACATGGCGGATGGACAGCAAGGTATAGCGACATTAGCTCGGATTTCAGCGGCTTAAGCGAAATTGAAGAAGAAACTGAAGCTATTGAGCCATATCGGTTTGAACCGTATGCAAGCGAAACCGACGAAAACGACACGACAGCCAGCGACACGGGAGAAAGCGAGGACGAATTCGGCGATCGCCTTCTAACCAACGATTGGTATGTGTTTGTTTTTAAGTGTTGTAATGTTTTTAAGCTAAATTATTGGTAAACGCAGTTTATGTATAATAACTTACGTAAAACCGCGAGTAATGAATAAAGTTTTCATCAATTAATATATTCTGTAGACATACCCTCATCCGCTCTCTTCTCCTGAAAGCTGATCTGTCCAGTTTTGGAGTTGATGTCAGCAGGCCAGGGAACCTAGGGTCGATATTCTTCTCTTGATCATCTTCGGTGGCATAAGGGACGGTAGAAGCGGTGTGAGCCAAGACATCCAGGGGGTTTAGCTCGCTCGTCTGCGGGAACAAACTGCCGCCATTGCTTGCCGTGCTACCGAGGTCCTTTGTCCCTGAATAGCTCACACACTCCGGCAGATTCAATGGGGGTCTGGCGGCAGATTTCTTTGACTTTATCGTTGGAAATGCATCTGCTTTGAGTGTCGCAGGATATCCACACATGCTTGCCATCTCTGTCGTAGCATAGCTTTCGTTCTGTAAAGTGTGCGGAACAAACGACTGACCATTTTCGTCGGCTTTCCCCACAACCTCGTATTTTGAACAACATTCGTCTAATTTCTTGCCACTTTCGCATCTTTGGGCCACTGGTGCAACTTGAATCCGTCCCTGTTCGTGTTGTTACACCCTCCGACAACACACAGACGAGGCATGATGTCTCCAAGGTACGGAAAACAGTCGAAAAAACGGAAAATAACAGAGCTGATTTGATTCGGTGTTTGTAATGTGTTTGAGAAAACTGCGGATTGCTCCCCGATGTGACGTCACTCGCTCCGAGAGCGAATAATAGAAAGAAGTTTAATTCGCCAAAATACACCCATTTAGAGTTCGGAAATCGGTTAAAAAAATATATGTTCTTTTTTCTGCAACATCAAGGTATATATTGACGCTTACATAGGTCTGGTGATAATGTTCCCCTTTAAGGTCCAAGCTATTGAATATGCTAAAAAGAACACTAAGGAGGGAACTGCTCGAAAGTTTGGAGTAGATGCTCGCAGAATAAGAGATTGGTGTAGTATGGAAGGGAAGCTGATGGCGGAATACGAATCGGGAAGTGAGAGGAAAAGGTTGAAAGGCGCAGGCCGACAAGTGGTAAGCGAGACAATGGAGCATATTCTGCTAGAATGGATTGTGAAGCAGCGCCGCGAGAGACTAAGAGTAATTCAAACACTCACATTTCACTGTATGATATATACAATTTAATGAACCAAAATATTTAAATATAATTGATTTGTTGTTTGATACCATGGTGACAAATTTTCATTAGTTTTCATCTGCAGGACTCATCCAGGCACCCGATGTTTCGTGGAACAAGCCTTTCAAGACAAAGTACAGAGCTATGTATGAGGAATGGATGAGTGACGGACCAAAAGAATACACTAAGGGGGGTAACATGAAACCACCAACAAAAGTCCTGATGGTTAAGTGGGTGAAAGCTGCTTGGCAAGGCCTTGGTGAAGAAATGATCCAGAAATCTTTCCGGGTTTGCGGGATAACAAGCCCAGATGGATCACAGGATGGTGAAATAGGAGTGCTGAAAGCAGGGGGCATTGCACATGACGCTTGCGAAGAGTTGTCAGAGAAGAGCAAGGCACTGGTAGAGAATCAGGGTGATATACACGGCCTCCTCAATCAGCCCCTGAGACAAGATGACACAGATGACGACCAAGACATAGCCGTAAAAAGTGATGAGGAAGCGGACACAGACAAAGTTATTTCAAACGACGGTGGACAAGGTGACGGAGAAATGGACGACGCTGAAGATGAAGAGGTCTTAAAGGGGAACATTATCACCAGACCTATGTAAACGTCAATATATATCTTGATGTTGCAGAAAAAAGACCATATATTTTTTAACCGATTTCCGAACTCTAAATGGGTGAATTTTGGCGAATTAAACGCCTTTCTAATATTCGCTCTCGGAGCGATGACGTCACAACGTGACGTCACATCGGGAAGCAATCCGCCATTTTCTCAAACACCGAGTCAAATCAGTTCTGTTATTTTCCGTTTTTTTGACTGTTTCCGTACCTTGGAGACATCATGCCTCGTCAGTGTGTTGTCGGAGGGTGTAACAACACGAACAGGGACGGATTCAAGTTGCACCAGTGACCCAAAGATGCGAAAGTGGCAAGAAATTGGACGTTTGTTCCACACACTTTACCGACGAAAGCTATGCTACGACAGAGATGGCAAGAATGTGTGGATATCCTGCGACACTCAAAGCAGATGCATTTCCAACGATAAAGTCAAAGAAATCTGCCGCCAGACCCCCATTGAATCTGCCGGAGTGTGTGAGCAATTCAGGGACAAAAGACCTCGGTAGCACTGTAAGCAGTGGCGGCAGTTTGTTCCCGCAGACGAGCGAGCTAAACCCCCTGGATGTCTTGGCTCACACCGTCCCTTATGCCACCGAAGATGATCAAGAGAAGAATATCGACCCTAGCTTCCCTGGCCTGCTGACATCAACTCCAAAACTGGACAGATCAGCTTTCAGGAAAAGAGAGCGAATGAGGGTATGTCTACAGAATATATTAATTGATGAAAATTGGGCTGTCTGCACTCTCAAAGTGCATGTTGTTGCCAAATGTATTTCATATGCTGTAAAACTAGTTCATAGTTGTTAGTTTCCTTTAATGCCAAACAAACGCATACCAATCGTTGGTTAGAAGGCGATCGCCGAATTCGTCCTCGCTTTCTCCCGTGTCGCTGGCTGTCGTGTCGTTTTCGTCGGTTTCGCTTGCATACGGTTCAAACCGATATGGCTCAATAGCTTCAGTTTCTTCTTCAATTTCGTTTTCGCTACCTGCCTCCACACTACATCCGTTTCAATACATGCGTAATCTGTTGAATCGCTTAAACCGCTGAAATCCGAGTCTGAATCCGAGCTAATGTCGCTATAGCTTGCTGTTCTATGCGCCATGTTTGTTTGTGTTGGCATCACTATGTGACGTCACAGGAAAATGGACGGGTGTATATAACGATGGTTAAAATCAGGCACTTTGAAGCTTTTTTTAGGGATATTGCGTGATGGGTAAAATTTTGAAAAAAACTTTGAAAAATAAAATAAGCCACTGGGAACTGATTTTTAATGGTTTTAACCCTTCTGAAATTGTGATAATGTTCCCCTTTAACAACTGATGGATCTCCACAGGATGTAGTACAAGTACCGTAGTAGATGTCCATCAAGGTGCAGTGGGGGAAGCATCTGTCAGTAATACCGACAGGAACATTTTCAGTTTGTTCAAGTTCAAATGATATTTTCTCTCTGGCCTCACGGATGTTGTTTACATTGATTGATAATGTTTGTTGTTACAATCGTAGTTAAGAATTAAAGTAGCATGTTTTATTTTCAATTTGTTTTTCATGCGTTTTTACATACAGAAAAATGCGTACGTAATTGTTGAATGACCCCTTGTAAAAATAAAGAGTGTCACGTTATAATTGCCTTTAGAGAGTGTGCCACACGCTCACTATGACAGTAATCCCTGTTAACTTCTTTCAGACAGTGATAAACGTCTGAATCATTAATCATAAATCGAATATTTTCATGTCTGGAGGATAAAAAAAAACAGTTTATTACCTTCTAAACACATTTGTCAGTCTCATCTCGTGGCCAATACTACTGTAGTATTGTTATTTACATGCTTGAAATGCTTAATTTATGGGAAAAAAATTGTAAAATACGCTTTCAATAAACAATATCAATATTGTGTAATTATATAATTGCAATTCTTATTATTTATATTGTGTTAGTTTGTAGTGGTGGAGAGCTGACTTTTTGTTGTTGGAGTTGCGTCTTTCAAAGCGCTTTATTTTGAAAAAATGTTTTATTAATATAGCTGCGTGTGTCAAATATGAGTCATTTTGATGCAGTTGTACGAGTAACATTTCAGAAACAAATCATGAGCTAAGAAACCTGCTAACAGGCGGTAATAATGTTATTTTAATTGCCTTTTCAGACCCAAACAAAAAGAACTCCCGGGATGATTCATTGTGCTTTAAATTTTATTGCGGGATTAAGCAATGTCATGATGGTATCCTTACATCACACTCAAATTTATAAGCGCATGCCTAAATTTACCTCGCCTTTGGTAAGCGCCGTAGTGAGAAGAGGTTTTAAATTAATTAGCGCATGCCTAAATTTACCGCA
Source organism: Nerophis lumbriciformis (assembly GCF_033978685.3). Classification (NCBI taxonomy): domain Eukaryota; kingdom Metazoa; phylum Chordata; class Actinopteri; order Syngnathiformes; family Syngnathidae; genus Nerophis; species Nerophis lumbriciformis. Next base: position 55,320,345 of record NC_084549.2, on the reverse strand, counting down.
TGTCTTTGGTAAGCGTCGGAGTGAGAAGAGGTTTAAAATTAATTACCGCCCGGGCGCTAATTCAAGGAAATACGGTAGTCAGGGAAGTGACCAGGAACCCGATGGTCACTCTGTCAGAGCTACAGCATTCCTCTGTGGAGAGAGGAGAACCTTCCAGAAGGACAACCATCTCTGCAGCAATCCACCAGTCTGGCCTTTATGGTATAGTGACCAGACGGGAGCCATTTCTTAGTAAAAAGTTTGCCAAAATGCACCTGAAAGACTCTCAGACCATGAGAAACTAAATCCTCTGGTCTGATGGGACAAAGATTGAACTCTTTGGCATGTAGAAACCAGGCACCGCTCATCACCAGGCCAATACCATCCCTACAGTGAAGCATGGCGGTGGCAGCATCATGCTGCGGGGATGGTTTTCAGCGGCGGAAACTGGGAGACTACCGTATTTTCCGCACTATAAGCCGCCCCGGGTTATTAGCCGCACCTTCAATGAATGGCATATTTCAAAACTTTGTCCACCTATAAGCCGCCCCGGACTATAAGCCGCGCCTACGCTGCGCTAAAGGGAATGTCAAAAAAACAGTCAGATAGGTCAGTCAAACTTTAATAATATATTAAAAACCAGCGTTCTAACAACTCTGTCCCAAAATGTACGCAAATGTGCAATCACAAACATAGTAAAATTCAAAATAGTGCAGAGCAATAGCAACATAATGTTGCTCGAACGTTAATGTCACAACACACAAAATAAACATAGCGCTCACTTTCTGAAGTTATTCTTCATTCGTAAATCCTTCGAATTCTTCGTCTTCGGTGTCCGAATTGAAAAGTTGGGCAAATGTGGGATCCAAAATGGCCGGTTCCGTCTCGTCGAAGTCATCGGAGTCAGTGTCACTGTTGTCCAGCAGTTCTGTGAATCCTGCCTTCCGGAAAGCTCGGACCACAGTTGTGACCGAAATATCAGCCCAGGCATTTACGATCCACTGGCAGATGTTGGCGTCGTCTGGCGCTGTCTCCCTGTCTTAGTGAAGGTGTGTTCGCCTTCTGTCATCCACTGTTCCCACGCAGTTAGCAGTCTAGCTTCGAATGCCCTGTTGACACCAATATGTAGCGGCTGGAGGTCTTTTGTCAATCCACCCGGAATGACGGCGAGTATTGAATTAAGCGCGTAAGCGTGTCTCTTAATGTGATGTTATGAGCTAGCAAATATAACAACTACACTACCCAGCATGCAACGATAGTGACGAGCATGCGCGGTAGCCCTGAGAAGCGTTGTATGCTGGCAGTTAGAATGTGGTTATGAGCACGCTGTGAGTAAACGTTGAGAACTCAGTTAACACGCCTCGTCTGCATTCTTTATAATTAGATAGACAACACACTTAATAGGAGCCATTTTGGGGTCTTTACATAAACACACAAATGGAAATGAAACGTCACATATCCCAGCATGCACCGCGCGCTTCTTCTTCTTTCGGGGGCGGGTGGTTGCTTACAGTAGAAGAAGAAGCGCTTCCTGTTCTATGGGGGCGGGTGCTTACCTTGGCGGTTGCTTGCGTAGAAGAAGAAGCGCTTCCTGTTCTACCGGGAAAAAAGATGGCGGCTGTTTACCGAAGTTGCGAGACCGAAACTTTATGAAAATGAATCTTAATATTTATCCATATATAAAGCGCACCGGGTTAAAAGCCGCACTGTCAGCTTTTGAGTAAATTTGTGGTTTTTAGGTGCGGCTAATGGTGCGGAAAATACGGTAGTCACGATGGAGGGAAATATGAATGCATGTTTTTGTCTTCTTGGTCCATGATTACTGGAATGCCCTCCCGGTAACAGTTAGAGATGCTACCTCAGGAGAAGCATTTAAGTCTCATCTTAAAACTCATTTGTATACTCTAGCCTTTAAATAGACCCCCTTTTTAGACCAGTTGATCTGTCCTCTCTCTCGTGGAGGGGGGGGGGCACAGGTTCGGTGCTGGCTGTCCAGAGTCGGGACCCGGGGTGGACCGCTCTCCTGTGCATCGGTTGGGGACATCTCTGCGCTGCTGACCCGTCTCTGCTTGGGATGGTCTCCTGCTGGCCCCACTATGGACTGGACTCTCACAATATTACGTTAGATTCACTATGGACTGGACTCTCACAATATTATGTTAGATCCACTGTGGACTGGACTTTCACAATATTATGCTAGATCCACTCGACGTCCATTGCACCAGTCGCCCTAGAAGGGTGGGGAGTCACCCACATCTGCGGTCCTCTCCAAGGTTTCTCATTGTCATCCCACTGGGTTGAGTTTTTCCTTGCCCTGATGTGGGATCTGAACCGAGGATGTCGTTGTGGCTTGTGCAGCCCTTTGAGACACTTGTGATTTAGGGCTATATAAATAAACATTGATTGATACTTTAAAACTGATATGGTAATGTTAAGAGAGAAAAAAAGACATTTAAAAGAATCACTTTTGAATGTGATTCTTATATAGGTGTATACAGAGACATCTTAGATGAAAACCAACGCTTCTCATCCAACCTGATGGAACTTGAGAGATGCTGCAAAGAGGAATGGGCGAAACTACCGAAAAAATAGGTGTGCCAAGCGTGTGGCATGGTATTCAAAAAGACTTGAGGCTGTAATGGCTGCCAAAGGAGCATCAACAAATATTGAGCAAATTGTCTGAATACTTATGTACCGTATTTTCCGCACTATAAGGCGCACCGGATTATTAGCCGCACCTTCTATGAATTACATATTTCATAATTTTGTCCACCAATAAGCCGCCCCGGACTAAAAGCCGCGCCTACGCTGCGCTAAAGTGAATGTCAAAAAAACGCTGCGCTAAAGTGAATGTCAAAAAAACAGTCAGATAGTTCAGTCAAACTTTAATAATATATTGAAAACCAGCGTTCTAACAACTCTGTCCCAAAATGTACGCAAATGTGCAATCACAAACATAGTAAAATTCAAAATGGTGTAGAGCAATAGTAACATAATGTTGCTCGAACGTTAATGTCACAACACACAAAATAAACATAGCGCTCACCTTCTGAAGTTATTCTTCATTCGTAAATCCTTCGAATTCTTCGTCTTCGGTGTCCGAATTGAAAAGTTGCGCAAGCGTGGGATCCAAAATGGCCGGTTCCGTCTCGTAGAAGTCATCGGGAGTCAGTGTCGCTGTTGTTCTGTGAATCCTGCCTTCCGGAAAGCTCGGACCACAGTTGTGACCGAAATATCTGCCCAAGCATTTACGATCCACTGGCAAATGTTGGCGTATGTCGTCCGAGGCTGTCTGCCCGTCTTAGTGAAGGTGTGTTCGCCTTCGGAGCTGTGTGAAAAAAGCCACCCGGCCTCTTCGCGTAAACTTCCCTTAACCACTCGCTCATCTTTTCTTCATCCATCCATCCCTTCGAGTTAGCTTTTATGATGACGCCGGCTGGAAAGGTCTCTTTTGGCAAGGTCTTCCTTTTGAATATCACCATGAGTGGAAGTTAGCATGGCAAGCTAGAACCACAGTGAAGGATGACTTCTCATTCCCTGTGGAGCGAATATTCACCGTACGTGCTCCCGTTCCACAGTGCGGTTCAGTTGCTGTGAAATACGGTAGTAATCCGTGTGCGGATGGAGAGATTGCGTCTTTTTATGAACCGGATCGTTTAGTAGGAGCCATTTTGTGGTCTTTACAGATGTAAACAGGAAATGAAACGTACGGTGATATCCGCGCGTTTTTTCTTCTTCTTCCGGGGGCGGGTGAAGCGCTTCCTGTTCTATGGGGGCGGGTGAAGCGCTTCCTGTTCTATGGGGGCGGGTGCTTTCCTTGGCGGTTGCTTGCGTAGAAGAAGAAGCGCTTCCTGTTCTACCGGGAAAAAAGATGGCGGCTGTTTACCAAAGTTGCGAGACCGAAACTTTATGAAAATGAATCGTAATAAAGCGCACCGGGTTATTAGGCGCACTGTCAGCTTTTGAGAAAAATTGTGGTTTTTAGGTGCGCCTTATAGTGCGGAAAATACGGTACATGTGATTTCTGATTTTTTTATTCTTTAAATAAAATTGCAAAAATGTCTACATTTCTGTTATTTTCTGTCAAGATGGGATGCTGAGTGTACATTAATGAGAAATAAAAGGACCTTTTTTAATTTTAGCAAAAAATTAAAAGGTTCTGAATAGATGTCCGATAACATCGGACTGCCGATATTATCGGCCGATAAATGCTTTAAAATGTAATATCGGAAATTATCGGTATCGGTTTCAAAAAGTAAAATGTATGACTTTTTTAAACGCCGCTGTGTACACGGTCGGGACGTAGGGAGAAGTCAGAGCGCCAATAAACCTTAAAGGCACTGCCTTTGCGTGCCGGCCTAGTCACATAATATCTACGGCTTTTCACACACACAAGTGAATGCGATTCATACTTGGTCAACAGCCATACAGGTCACACTGAGGGTGGCCGTATAAACAACTTTAACACTGTTACAAATATGTGCCACACTGGAACCCACACCAAACAAGAATGACAAACACATTTCGGGAGAACATCCGCACCGAAACACAACAGAACAAATACCCAGAACCCCTTGCAGCAGTAACTCTTCCGGGACGCTACAATATACACCCCTTGCTACCCTCTACCGCCCCCCACCTCAACCCCGCCCCACTTAACCTCCTCATGCCCTCTCAGGGAGAGCATGTCCCAAATTCCAAGCTGCTGTTTTCAGGCATGTTAAAAAAAAAAAAGCACTTTGTGACTTCAATAATAAATATGGCAGTGCCATGCTGGCATTTTTTTCCATAACCTGAGTTGATTTATTTTAGAAAAACTTGTTACATTGTTTAATGCATCCAGCGGGGCATCACAACAAAATTAGGCATAATAATGTGTTAATTCCATGACTGTATATATCGGTATCGGTTGATATCGGAATCGATGATTAAGACTTGGACAATATCGGAATATCGGATATTGGCAAAAAAGCCATTATCGGACATCTCTAGTTCTGAATATTTGGTATTCAGAACTATAAGTTTAGTCAGCTAATTGAGAGTGTGTTTTAATGTTTGATCAAACAACTTTGTTGACTTCCAACACAGTGATGGACAGAAATCGTCTTAAGGAGCTTGAGGAATTTCAGGAACTTCGAAAAGCGGCAGAAAATTGATGGATGTAACTTCCTAAAAAAAATATTAAAGATTTGCCTGCTGGCAGTTTGTTACATTTAGAAAATCACTACAGCTGTTTACACAACAGCTGGGCAGTTTTTTTGTTTTGCGATTTGTTCCTATACCGTGTCAAAAATGAATGGAACGGTGTACCTTAGAAGCGAGGTGCGGTACTGACCGTCACAAACCTGATGCGGCCAGCCATGTTGTGCATGAAAACATACCTGATTCCTCTTCACACATGTGTAGAAGTCAGACATCTCATTGGAGCACAGCTGGTCCACAAAGGTGTTCTTCTTCCAACACGCCATCATGACAGATAACTCTGTGATACAGGTGGCCTCTGGAGGAAAATACACGTCTCACGCTCAGTGTAGCCTTCAGCATATTGGTTGACTCTTATTTTTTTTACTCCAATAAATACAAACCCCGTTTCCATAGGAGTTGGGAAATTGTGTTAGATGTAAATATAAACGGAATACAATTATTTGCAAATCCTTTTCAACCCATATTCAATTGACTACAAAGACAAGATATTTGATGTTCAAACTCATAAACTTTATTTTTTGTTTGCAAATAATAATTAACTTAGAATTTCATGGCTGCAACACGTGCCAAAGTAGTTGGGAAAGGGCATGTTCACCACTGTGTTACATGGCCTTTCCTTTCAACAACACTCAGTAAATGTTTGGGAACTGAGGAGACACATTTTTTAAGCTTCTCAGGTGGAATTCTTTCCCATTCTTGCTTGATGTACAGCTTAAGTTGTTCAACAACTTAAGTTGTCTCCGTTGTGGTATTTTAGGCTTCATAATGCGCCACACATTTTCAATGGGAGACAGGTCTGGACTACAGGCAGGCCAGTCTAGTACCCGCACTCTTTTACTATGAAGCCACGTTGATGTAACACGTGGGTTGGCATTATCTTGCTGAAATAAACAGGGGCGTCCATGGTAACGTTACTTGGATGGCAACATATGTTGCTCCAAAACCTGTATGTACCTTTCAGCATTAATGGTGCCTTCACAGATGTGTAAGTTACCCATGTCTTTGGCACGAATACACCCCCATACCATAACAGATGCTGGCCTTTCAAATGTGGGCCTATAACAATCCTGATGGTTCTTTTCCTCTTTGACGTCCACAGTTTCCAAAAACAATTTGAAATGTGGACTCGTCAGACCACAGAACACTTCCACTTTCTATCAGTCCATCTTAGATGAGCTCAGGCCCAGCGAAGCCGACGGCGTTTCTGGGTGTTGTTAATAAACGGTTTTCGCCTTGCATAGAAGAGTTTTAACTTGCACTTACAGATGTAGAGACCAACTGTAGTTACTGACAGTGGTTTTCTGAAGTGTTCCTGAGCCCATGTGGTGATATCCTTTACACACTGATGTTGCTTGTTGATGCAGTGCAGCCTGAGAGATCGAAGGTCACAGGCTTAGCTGCTTATGTGCAGTGATTTCTCCAGATTCTCTAAACCCTTTGATGATATTATGGACCGTAGATGGTGAAATCCCTAAATTCCTTGCAATAGCTGGTTGAGAAAGGTTTTTCTTAAACTGTTCAACAATTTGCTCACGCATTTGTTGACAAAGTGGTGACCCTCGCCCCATCCTTGTTTGTGAATGACTGAGCATTTCATGGAATCTACTTTTATACCCAGTCATGGCACCCACCTGTTCCCAATTTGCCTGTTCACCTGTGGCATGTTCCAAATAAGTGTTTGATGAGCATTCCTCAACTTTATCAGTATTTATTGCCACCTTTCCCAACTTCTTTGTCACGTGTTGCTGGCATCAAATTCTAAAGTTAATGATTATTTGCAAAAAAAAAAAGTTTATCAGTTTGAACATCAAATATGTTGTCTTTGTAGCATATTCAACTGAATATGGGTTGAAAATTTGCAAATCATTGTATTCCGTTTATATTTACATACAACACAATTTCCCAACTCATATGGAAACGGGGTTTGTACATACTTGCGAAACAACTAGCTAGTCACAACATGTTGACTTAGTCAAGCAATATAACCCAGTATTCTGTATGCGACGTCATTTATGTATCGTAAGTTGGGTGTTGGGACATATATAACGCAACACATCTGCTTATGAAAAAAGATGCCCTAATTACATAGTATGCATTAAATATAATCGTTCATTTTCATGTCTTCAGTATTCTGCTAATTGCAACACATTGAGTTTTTGAAGCGATGCTATGAGGGTAACACGTGTGTGTACATTAGAAGATGTCTGCCATGTTTCGGAAGCACAAAAGACTTTAGTGACGCCTCAGCGAGCTTATTGTGTTAGTTTACCTCCTTTCTTGGGTTTGCGGATGGCCACAGCGTCGCCGAGGATGAGAGGTTTGTTGGGTTTGAGGACAGGCTTTCCATTCTCCTTGCTGAGCAACCTTTGGACATAAAGATGGAAAGAAGTTCGACCCTGTGCCGCCATTACATTCCCAATTGCCACCACTTCTGAACGGACGTGAGACTTCTCCTTATTTTTACTTAAACTGTCGAGATATCAAATTGTAAATACGTTTCTGTACTTTGGTCAATTTTATCCTGAACTGTCCTTGGTTGCTTTTCTTCTTCTGTTGTTAGACTTCTTCTTCTTCCTTTGGTTTTCTGGCGGGTTGCAGTCGTAACTTAGAAGGTGCATACCGCCACCTACTGTACCGGAGTATGCAGCATGGGCTAAATATGTCCATCCATCCATCCATCCATTTCTACCGCTTATTCCCTTTTGGGTCGCGGGGGGCGCTGGAGCCTATCTCAGCTACAATCGAGCGGAAGGCGGTGGTACACCCTGGACAAGTCGCCAACTCATCGCAGATGTATTATTAGCAGTGTTGGGTTAGTTACTGAAAACCAGTAACTAGTTACTTTATTTCAAAAGTAACTCAGTTACTAACTCTGTTACTTACACCAAAAAGTAATGCGTTACTGTGAAAAGTAACTATTTAGTTACTTCTTTTTTTACTTTTTTATTTTTTTTTAAAGCTCCCATTAATGCCCTTTTAGCCTTCATTTCAGTACTGTTATTGCACTGGAGAATAATACAATCTGTTGATCAACTTGACATGCATTTGCATCACTGAACTCTGCTAAGCAATGTGGTCTACATACAACACACAAAGACAAAGATATGTTTCAAAGGGCCAATTTATTTCAGGCCAGAACAAATTGACAAAACTATTTCAAATAGCTGCAACATAATGTACATAAGTAACAAACAGCATAATAACAACACAGCTGTGAACCAAGGAAGTACTTTAACTTTAACTTTACATACACAAAGTCTAACCAGGCATTTTTTCTCTCAAGGAATTCTGAAATAAAATCATGTCTGAAGCCCAAAACATTCTACGCATTTCCCCAGTTCTATTTTAGAGATAAGGAAAGATTGCCCTGGCCAACTAGGATCCCTCTTTATGTTTGTGAACTTTATAGTCTATACATTTAGAGTGATGTGATAATCAAACATTCTAGAAGTCTAGAATAAAAGAGTATATAAGAGAATTGACAGAGTGTGTGTACCTTCAATGCTGAATGATGAGCAGAGGCAGAGTTTGGAGTGTCTTCTTTAGTTCGCTTTTCATGTTTATGTGCTCACTGTCCACTGTGTCCAGGAGCTTGGAAAATGTTTTCGTGCCATTTGCTGTTTGACGCCGGTATCATACTAATTAGCTGCCTGAAAGCGGGTGACTCCACTCTAGAAATAGCCTGCATGTCTTCTAGCACATACACTGCAATGGCTCCATCAATGTTGTCCTGGCCAGCAGTGCCTCGTTAAAATCCAGCCGCTGTTGCTTAGGAGGTGAAGTGTGTCTCTCTTAACTAGCTTCGTCGAAGCATGTTGCTTTTGTAGCTGTTTCAGCAGATTTGAATTGCTGTTTTGGGCAGTAGATGGGATCTTTGATCCAAGACACAACTTACATTTAACTAAAATGTTCTTTTCTTTGTGCTCGACAAAAGAAAAGTAGGAGCGCAAGACAAGAACTAAAACACTACACACGGGAAAACATCAAAAAACTCAAAATAAGTCACGCCGTGATGTGACAGGTCGTGACAGTACACCTACTTTGAGACAAGAGCTATAGCAGGGGTCACCAACCTTTTTGAAACCTAGAGCTACTTCTTCGGTACTGATTAATGCGAAGGGCTACCAGTTTCCATCCATCCATTTTCTACCGCTTATTCCCTTTGGGGTTGCGGGGGGCGCTGGAGCCTATCTCAGCTACAATCTTTTTATTGTCTACTGAGTTTCATTTTTTAATGATTTTTGCTGGTGGTCTGCTTCCGGATTTTTCAATGAAAAAAATGCGCCTTGGCTCAAAAAAGGTTGAAAAACACTGCCCTAAGGCAAAATTAAGTTTTGATTAGCAGCAGCACCATACGTCTTTGTGAATGGGTTAGTTCTACTCCCACAGCTGATACATCTTTCCCAGCATTGAGGTAGGTTAGTTGCAAATGTTGGTCAGAAATGTCATCTACAAAAAGTGGTTGGAAATTGGGGGTCATCAGATGCAACACATGGCAAAACGCAAAAAGAAAGGTGACGAACCACAACGACCCCAACATTTCTAATGAAATTAAAGTTTTCTGCAGAGCTTGCTTCTTCATCTAACAAGGCCCACTACTATGTTAGTGAAGCCTCATCTTGTGGGAGATTGAAGCTATCCCATGTATTAGCGTCATCATGTAATAACCATAACACTGGACAGCACAGAACATGTTTCAGGTACTGCTGGACTTGTGAACCAGCACTATCCACTTTAGCCGCCAGATGACAGTAGAGTGTTGACTATCTTAAAACATGTTTTGTGGCAATTCCAACTTTGACCACAGCGTCAGTTGCGATGTTTCAGCAGACTGCATTGCAAAATTATTAACCCCCCACCTTCCTCTCATGCGAGATCCATACATTAATGGGGCTATAAGAATCCCTTCTCGTATCAACCAATTTTGTTTTACCCTTTTCATATAAACTTTGGACATTATCTGTGAAATTAACACACAAGTATTGAACATATTGGATTGCACTGAATTGAAGTTGTCAATGTCGTCATTGTTTATTGTTCATAGGTGATCAATACAAATCTTTACCGAACGTGTAAAATATTAATTATACATAATTTCCTAATATTTCATTTTAAACATACCTGAACTGCATTTTTGTTGGTTGTGTCTTTTATGCACACACTCCCATAGCCAAATCTACTTCTGGTCACCAAAAGTAATCCCTCGTTTCTTGCTGTTTTTTGGTTCCAGGCCTGACTGTGGTCAATGAATTTCCACGCAGTAGAAAATATAAATTGTAGATGGAATATGTTTTTTATAGCTAGAGTATAACATTCCTGTTAACAGCTTTTTAAATATGATTTTTAACATTAAGAAAGCCCTTTAGACATTAAATAACACCCACATAGTCACCTTTACAAGCTGCTAAATTTGAAGCGTGATGTGGCAAGGGACAACGATAGCCCCTAACTTGTTACATACTGTAAGTAATATTTAAGACCTAAATGGGGCCACAAGTCCCCAGGCTCTGTTAAGTCTGTCTGAAGCACTGAATGTGCCAGTGCAGGTATTCTCTCGCACATGCCAATCGAGCTGCACCATGTTGGGGTGCACAAACAGCACTTTGCCAGTCCTTCATCTAACAGTTTGAGACCATTGAGTATGCCCATGTCGTGTTTTTACACAATACCATCTCTAGAGTTTTTCGAGAAGATGAAACACTAGCATTTTCAAATATGTCCATTTTGAGACCCAAGTATTTGTGCTACAAAAATACTTGCTATAATGTAATCAAATAATCACAGTTTCTTAATCCAGCAGAGAAAAATAGCTTGTGTAAAATGGCTCAAAGTTACTACTTAATGTGAGACAACACAGGTGAGGAAATATTCCTATTATAAAACTGGTGAAAATATTTTAATATGGTATTTCAATGACAAAAAAATGCATATCAAATCTTGAGTCATAGCCTCGAAATCAAGATTCACTGGAGTCTGACATTCCTCATTTATATTGTAACTACACTGAGGCACTGTTGGGGACATACATGTCTTCTGGAGGACACTTTGATTAGAGTCTTTTATCAGTTTTGATCAGTTTTTTAGTTGGACTTAGAAGCGGGATCCTCCAGCTCTACAAGTAGATCTCCTTCACCTACCGTCTCACCTGGCTTACAATGGACAGACTTTACCTGCAGTATCACAAAAGTGGACAACAGTTTAGCACACAAATAAAACAAGTTCTTTATATGCACTGATAATGATCTCCAGGTCAGTCAGCGATTAATATAATAATTAAATAGTTACACTGACCTTTGCTGGCTTTACGGCAGTCATACTGTTCTGCATTTTCATAGCTTCAATCACACAGATCTCCTGGCCTTCTGCAACCTACACGACCACAAAAACAGAACATGTGAACCAAGAAAATTGTATCCAACAATTGTGATACAGATCTGATTGGTGGGTGGGGCGGTTCTGTATCTGCCTACAGAGTGCACATGTTTTACCGTATCTCCAGGCTTAACAGAAACTGCGACCACCGTGCCAGGCATTGGTGAACGCAAAATGCTGCTGGTGTCTTCAGGAACTTTCTCTGGCATGTAAGAGTTCAACTCTGCAGCCAACTTGGAGAGAATGCGAAGCGTAAACTACAAAAAAACAAGGAGTACAACGCAGTGTGAGAAAGGAAAAAATATTTCTTGTACTGCATTTATGCTTACATGATAATTATAAATCCTGCCTCTCATTTGTATTTTTTTTAACCTGCTTTAGAATTATGATTAAATCTTAATCCAAACAAGAGGATATGAACATCCCATCAGTCGACATCCCAGTGAGAACAGACATTGAACAGTAAGTGATTGTTTTATTATGTTGATAGTTTGTGTTTCTTTTTTTGCACTTAGCAGTAGTACTACTTGCTGGATCTGCTTATCACTCAGCTTCTAAAACACGTTGCTCATCCTCTTTATATTCAGGCTCAAAACTGTTATATATAATATATAAATATAAATCATCATTTGTCCGAATGTAGTCGTTTTCTCACATGAAGTCTGCCATTAGTAGTTGTTGTTGAAGAAAATAGCCAACGTTGAGTTGTGTCTGTGACAGTAATGAGCCACTGTTTGCTTAAAACGACCAAATACGTAAATATTACATGTTATTATGAATGTGCCTGTTACTACATTACAAATATACTTACAATGTATATATAAAACATTTATGGATGTTTTTAAAGCTCTGAATAGGCTTAATAGGGCGAATCCCATTACCTCTATTGTTAGCCACCTTGTACTTGCCGTATGTTGCAAATTAGAATGCATCAAAAAAGAAAGACATGCGTGTTCTTTTCTCACATAAGGATTGTGAATGATAGACAAAATTCCCCCCAAAAATGCAGTTCCCCTTTAAAACACTTCATATATTTAAAACACAATGTAATTGTAACATTAAACTTCAATGGGTATACTCAATCTCAATGTTACTTTGACTATGATGAAGTTCACCTTTTCTGACTTATAAAATGTTAGAAAGTTGGATACTCATTTAAATTTCTTTACCCGTAAATCCATACACTATTCATTAAGTTTATTCTACACTTTGTCTGAAATAAACTTTTGGAGAAAGTAGATGTGGAGGGTTTTATTTACAATCTAAAAGGAACACCTCTACACACAAATCGTTTGCAGACGCAAAATTTAAACTTTGAATATTTATGGTATTTAATAAGGAATGCATTAGCATTAGTACTGTATGACAAATGTACTCTGTAGTCTACCAAGATTGACACAGTGTTCCAGAAAACAAGTAAGTCATATTCCAAATTCAAAAAATCTGACTAATGCATTGCAGCACTTCTTGATCACAAGACAACTCAATGTACCCCGACTCTACCAACCCATGAATAAATGTCATCATAACCAGAATAATCCAAGCAGCTTTACCGATGTGCCCAGATATTGCAGAACAATCTGTCCTGAAGCATCTCGGGATAGACACTAAAACAAAAGAAGAAAATATTAAATGTTTGTAAACACAGATGTAACAACTAGACATGCATTGTTGTTAAACCCTAGGAATGATAGAATCACCAGTCTTGGAGGACGTTCATTCAGTTGATAAATTTTGTAGAAATTAAGAAAATAACATACAGTACATGACACAAAACTACAGTCATTTCAAATGCCCACATTGTGGCTTTAAGAAACACGAAAATAAATCAATAAAATTAATTGTGGTAGTCAGAAAGAATTTCAGTTTTAGATAAAGCAGATTGAAAAAATAATGGAATTATGCAAACACTACAACCATTGGGGTCGTTAGGTCTATTTTAGGGGGGCTTAAGAAAATTTTAGCTCCCCTAAATAAAAATATTTTGATGTGATTTTTTTTATTTTAAATTATTTATTTACTTTACAAAAAAGTGCAGAAAAATTCCATATAAATATACAGGAATATGAGTTTAAATAAATAATTGTATAACCTGTAGTTATTCACAATGATTATAAATCATTTGAAGACCCTCTGTCAGCGCTTATTATCCAGTCCAATCCGTTACATCAGTAATGCCCACATTACTATACTAAAAAATCCAGTCCTACCTTGGCAAGGTTGAGCCAGACCGCAGTCGCACTTCCTGCACTGTTTATGGAAGTAAACTCGGAAGTAGACATGCTTCAATTGTAGTCGTCTCGGTACTGGCGCATTTGTTGCAATTTAAAAGATTTTGTGCAATCAAAGTCAAGATTTTCTGAACCGCAGAGAAGATTATGAAAGAAGATGTCTCCCGCAGTTTTGGGGACATTTGCCTCGATGTCTGAGCGTGTTGGCAGCAGTGGTGGAACATTGATTGACGTGAGTTCCTAAAACATTATTTTCGTCTGTTTCTGCTACGTTGTCAATTATTTATTTTGTATCCGTCTATTTCGGTGAATGATGATGCTTATGATTAGAGTCATCGTTATTTGCCATTATGTGACCGAAGCGCGGCAGAGTTCACACTGAAGTCTTATCATTGCATAATATGTATAATATAATAAGTAATATAAAACTCATAATAATGTTTATAATATTGCTGACAAAAAACGTCCATAATGTATGATAAGCAAATCACACTACTACAGCTTCGCAGTATAAGTGTGCTACTTAAACTTCATTCATGTAATTTTTTTAGCCTTAGTGTTATTTTAGAGTAGTGTTTTGAGAGCTCTGAAGACTGGATGCACTGACAGACTCATAGTCAAAAAGGTGGAATTCTATGGGTGGTTTTTTTTTGTCTTCACTTTTATCGTTTTCACCATGAATGGCAGGTTATTGTGATAGTCCCTACTGGCCAGGTGTGGCACCTGTGGTCTAAATGCCTTAAATGGCCATTACATTGATAACAGGAAACTAACAGTATTGCTTTTCAACCATTTCAATTTCTTCAGTATTTGCTGTGTAATTCCAACACAGTGCCCACAATATCTTCCCTTCTGCAACAATCTTGCAATTGCAAACATTTTGAATCCAAGAGGTTGTGTACAGACAACATATCTTTGGGTGGACATCCAGCCCCTGTTTTCCAGGCAAGAAAGTTTCTTTCGACCAGAACCTCCTCTGTTTACAGGTCAACTCTGCATTGCTGTGCAAGTTGGTTTACACTGCAATCATTTGTGCAATGTTTCCCTGTTTGGCAGTTGCCTGCTAGCTTTTTCATGCAACAACACTGTTCTTATGTGTTTGGGCCATCTCATGCTTACTAAAAATGACTGAAGCTTTCTTACACTTCCACTTTTAACCATTTAGATGTATTCAGAGTTGTGAAATTCTAATACAGTGCCAAAAAGTTGTGAGCAAAAAAATATTGTAAGAGACATGGACTTAGTGAGTGACAAACAGTACTCTTCATCAATCTTGTTCCAACTTTCTCTGATTGCAGTTGTCAGATGAGCTTTGCAGGTTGGAGTTTTTCCACCACAGATTTTCAATTGGAATGAGATGCGGACTATTTGTAGGCCAAACAATGACTTATGTATCTTTCTTCAATGAAAGGTTTTACAGTTGTTGCATTATCATCTTGAAAAATGATGTCATCAACCCCAAACATCCTTTCGATTGATGGAATAAGAAAAGTGTCCAACATGTCAATGTAAACTTGCGCATTTATTCAACAATTGAAATGACAGCCATTTTCCCAGTGCCATTACCTGACATGAAACTCCATACCATCAATGACTGGAAATATGCATGATTTTTTTCAGGCAGTCGTCTTCATAGATCTAATTGGAACGGCACCAAACAAAAGTTCCAGCATCATCACCTTGCCCAATGCAGATTTGCGATTTATTACTGAATATGACTTTCATCCAGTCATGCATAGTCTCGATGACTTTTCCTTAGGCCATTGTAACCTTGTTTTTTTCTGTGTAGATTTGAATAACGGCTTTCCTTTAGTTTTTCTGTATTCAAATCCCATTTCTTTTAAGCGTTTTCTAACGGTTCGGTAACAGACAGTAGCTACTGTATATGCACATGGACACAAGAAATCGCATTAAAAGCCTAACCGGTATAAAAATGCTTCATGTACACACGGCATTTTAAATATTTTGACCCGAGCACACACGTTCGGATCAAAACAGGTGGTTTATGTCATTCAGATTGGAGCGCATGAAAACAAATCTTCTGAAATTTGGGTTGAGATTATCCTTACTGCGTATGTCTTTGACGTCAGCTAAATTTTGGTGGTAGAGGCGGGGACTAAATTTAATAGTCTCGGAATAAAGCGATTGTCTTACTCTTGCTGCTGTCTCCCCTCCATTAGACAAGTACAGACGTGGCGTTATATGCTTTTAAGATTGTTGCTCTAAAACAGAGACTGGCAAAAACAAAAAGTATAGTCTGGAGTTATCGTGTGTCGATATAACAATAAAAGGAGGGATCCAGTTGTCGTCTCTCATGGTCTTACAGCTACTTCAAGTGCTAACTGCTAGCCTCAAGCACGTACACAGAATGTTGTAACATGAAGACGCGCGTCAATCCATACATATCACAACATGAAGGGCACAGAACAGCTACACTTCAAATAGAAAGATAAAACAAAAGTAGTGAAAACAAGGAAAAGTAAATAAATAATGTGACAACGTCGGACAAGCAAAAATGCACAAAGTCATGTTTGTTTACAGCGGTTGTCAATGCTTCTTCTTCTTCAGCACCTGCAGTGAGCGAACTCATCCAAAAAATGGCGCCATAGCACAAACAATAACACACCTTTACATTTATGTTATGTTCTGTGCATGTCAAAATCAAGTATTCCGATTTGAGGTGTGATGCATGAAAACGCACATAATAATCGGATATTTTTTCAGGGTCCATGTACACAGGAACATTATAATCCCATTTATGATCAGATTAAATACATTTTGCCTATGTTCCCGTGGCTAGTGACTCCGGTTTACACCCTTTTGTACTTCATTTGTTTTGTTAAAAATTTCTTTTTTCGAGGCATATTGCTTTACGTTTTCTGCCTTGACACTCTGATGTATTTCTTGGTCTACCGGTATGCTTGCCTTTTATAACCCTTCCATGTTGTTTGTTTTTGGTCCAGATTTTAGACACAGCTGACTTAACAATCAACATCTTTCGCAACATTGCGTGATGATTTACCTTTTTGAAGAAGTTTGTTAATCCTCTCATTTGTTTCAATTGACATCTCTCGTGTTTGAGTCATGTCAATCCATATGGTGCAACAGCTCTCCAAGGTGAGAGCACTCCTTTTTAACTGCAGACTAATTAACAGTTTTAATCTAATGCAGATGTTGGCTTTGAAAATGAAAATTTACACGGTAATTCCATATTTTTTTCTCTAAATTGTGGGATTCTATAATTGTTTCACTCTGCTAAATCTAAAAATGAAACTGTAACTGACTACAACAATTCATATTATTGATTTATTTTAATGTTTTTTAAAGCCAAAAACATTAACATTAGTTCTGCTATGTCTGTTATCAGCTTTTTTTCAACAAAATTAATCAACTGGAAGAACATCCTCAAAGAATTGTGATTTTATTTTTTTTTGCCTGGGGTTGTAGATGACCACATAGTCTTCCACAAAGAATTCTCCAATTGTTTGACAGTACGTGGAAAACATAATAGTTGTTCAATGACGAACCTCAAATGTATTACCACCTGCACAATCTGCTGATTTGAATTACAAATCTGCCATGACAAAGATAATGCCTAATTAACTGATAGTGTCAATCTGTGTAATACCTGCAACATTCTGTGTATGCCGTTGATGGTGAGTGGTAACAGTGGGGAAGCCAAGTTCCACTGTCCCTGGACATCCACACGTACTCCATCCACTTGCACCTATAAAAAAAGAAGCTAATTGTGATACTGTGGTAAGTTAGGCAGTGACAACAATGGTGGTGATGAAGGTATTTGGTGATTAATGCCTCAAGTTATACCATTGCAAATAATGTTCGTGAGCAGTGTATGTAGGGAGAAAGTCATTCAAAAAGGCAGAAAAAGAAACATGAAATAAAGGTTATGAGTTGATTTGTGTATAAGGTCAGATTTTTCTACAGGTTTGCACACATGCCAGAAGAAATTTTTGGTCCACACACCAACAAGAATTATCTTTAAACAAGGGATGGTCCAATACTAGCCAAATTTTGCTGAACTAGATATCGATTTAAAAAATCCCAGCAGGCACAACACACTGAAACAACATTGAGAACTTGTTGAATTATGTCCTAACGTTGAGCAACTCAAACTTAACATTGTAACAACATGCTTTTTGACTACGTTTAACCAATGTTGCTTTCTGATGTTGATTTGACCATTGAAATTTGGTCATTTCAACAACATAGATCTAACGTTTTTTTTTTTTTTTTATTCATTTATTTCAGGCAATGACATAAAAAAAAAGTACAAGGTAGACAACACGTAATGATATAAATTAATATAATGCAAAAGGTAATGTACAGTATGTAAGCATGAAGCAACATTAGACATCAATTTACAAATACAACAATTTTGTAACATTGTTTCGAAATCAGTTTTAGAGGACATGTATGTACTGTATAACCAACGTTGTATCAAGGTCTTGTGCATGCTGGTACAGTAAATAACCCTTTGTTCCGAAAACCCAAACTATCCCATAAATGCTCAATTAACGTTGCGCGACATTCCGTAAACAGTGACTGCAACGGTGTGGCATTATGTTTACCAGTTCTAATTGCAAAGGGCTTCATACCCCTTATAAAACGAAGTAAAATATTACATTATTTCACAACCTTTAACATACAGTATATCAGCAACCTATCATTTCAAACAGGAAAATTCTCAATCAAAATGAAAATAGCAAAAGTTGCACCAATTCTTAAGACTGGAGACAAACGGCAATTACACACGTTTCTTTACTTCCACAGTTTTCTAAAATTATTGAAAAATTATTTATAACAGATTAGACACATTCATAAACAAAAGTGGAACACTTAGGGATAACCAATACAGAGCAAACATCTCAACATCAATTGCATTAATGAAAATAACAGAGAAATTAACCAATGCAATAGATGGTAAAGAGTGTACAGTAGTATTTATGAATCTAACTAAAGTATTTGACACAATGAATCATAATTAATCAACAAACTAGAATGATATGGCATCAGAAGATTGGTATTGAACTTGCTAAGAAGCTATTTAAGCAACATATGTGAAGGTAGGTGAAAGAATGTCAACAGAACTAAACATATCTTGTGGTATACCACAAGGATCAATACCGGGACCAAACTTATTCAATCTATATATACACAAAAGTTGTAAAGTTACAAATGACTTAAAGTTAGTATTATTTGCGGATGGCACAACTGTGTTTTGTTCAGAAGAAAATACTCCGAAGCTAATACAAATAAACGAAATGAAAAAATTAAAGAGATGGTTAAAACAGACTCTCTGAATCTCAGTAAAACCAAACTAATGCTTTTCAGTAACAGTAGAAGAGAAAGTCAAACAAATATAAATAGACGCAGCAGATATTGAAAGAGTAAAATAAACCAAATTTTGGAGTGTAATAAAAGGCAATAAAATGAACTGGAAATCGCATATAAGAAATATAAAACACAAGGTGGCAAGGAATTTCTGGACCAAAAATCACTGCACACTTTTTACTGCTCGCTAGTGTTACCATATTTGAGTTATTGTGTAGAAATGATTACTAAAGTACACTTCATTCACTAAACATGTTACAAAAAAGATCAGTTAAATAAAACATAATGTGGGTTCTGGAAAACATACACACCTCCAAAATACTGGAACTCAATGATTTGGTACATTTGCAAACAGCTAAAAGTATGCACAACTATAACCTGCTACCCAATAACAATTTTTTTTTTTTTAAAAAGGACAAATATAACCTCAGAGGAAAATCTAATGAAACATTTGTATACACATAAAACCTTTAGCATCAATATGTGGAATGAAATTATGGAACGGATTATGCAAAGATATCAATGTACTAATATGATCTAGTTTGAGAGGCTGGAGGAATTCAAGTACCTCGGGGTCTTGCTCACGAGTCAGGGAAGAGTGGATCGTGATGTGGACCCTGCATCGATCCGTCATAGTGAAAAAGGAGCTGAGCAGGAAGGTAAAGCTCTAAATATACCTGTCGATATACGTTCCCATCCTAATCTATGGTCATGAGTTTTGGGTTGTGACAGAAAGGACAAGATCACGTGCACAGCGGACAAAATTTGTTTCCTCGTCAGGTAGCGGGGCTCCTTTAGAGATAGGGTGAAAAGCTTTGTCATTTGGAGGTAGCTCAGAGTAAGGCTGCTGTGGAGGTGTATAGTGCGTGTCAGGTATAAGGCCAAGAAGAAGACCCAGGACACGTTGGAGAGACGATGTCACCGATCTGGCCTGGGAAAACTCGGGAGGAGCGGCACAAAGTAGCAGACAGAGGGAAGTCTGGGCTTCTCTGCTTAGGCTGCTGCGCCCGCGACCCGACTCCGGCTAAGCGTAAGAAGATGGATGGATGGAACAATATTCTAAAAATTAGGCGGCTAAAATTACAATATGCTTACCGTATATATGTCTCCTGATTTATTAACTTCCAGGTCATGCCATCGGTCTCCTAGCTGTGCACAAAGCTCCCAGCAGGTACACTCTACTGGTATTGAGGGCACCCTGCAAATAAAACACATTTATATTTTAAGAAAACTCAGTCAAGCATTAATGTTTTAACAAGGAGACCAATGCTCTGTTTAGCATCTTCCATACTGAGTTTTTTGGTTTCGCGGCTTGCCGCTTGGATCAGCTGTCCATTTCATTTACACATGCGGTTTGGGCAATGTGTCAGCAACTTAAGGGTTCCAGGTTTGATTCCAGCTTCAGTCATCCTAGTCACGGCTGTTGCGTCTAAGGCCAGACACTTCACCCACCTCGCTCCCAGTGGAACTGACATTGGTGTAATATTGTGCAGGACTCCCTTAAAAGAGATTTTAAATCTCAAATGGGACTTTCCTGGGTAAATAAAGGTGAAACAAAAAAGCGTTGCCAGACATTACAGGAATTTGAAGTGATTTTTGCACGGCAGATAGGTTCATTGTGTTAAATGTTTTAATCAAACTGACCCAATACAACTTTAATTTTGACAGCCCTAATTGAAATATAGCTGAGCAAAGGTGTAAAAAGAAACAACAAACCATCCAAGAAATTTAGCAAGATGTCCACAGCTGAAGCACTCAAGACTGCCAAGAAAAGACTCACGCCTTACCGACCCGCCTGAAGATATACACAAGAGAAATAGAGGTCAGGAGAATAAACACGATGTTCTCCAAGAACACAGCTATAATCTCGTATAAGAGGCCTCATATACCACCAACACCCAGAGGCAGGCACATATACAATCCCTGGAAGAAATTATGGAGTCACCAGTCTTGGAGGATGTTTATTCAGTTTCTTAATCTTAGAGAAAAAAAAACCAAAACAATGACAGACATGACACAAAAGTATAGTCATTTCAAACGGCAACTTTCTGGCTTTAAGAAACACTTGAAGAAATCAACGAAATAAATTGCGGTAGTCAGTAACAGTTCATTTTTCAGATCCAGTAGACTTTTAGCAAATTATGGAATCACTCAATTCTGAAGAAAAACTAATGAAATCCATCCATCCATCCATTTTCTACCGCTTATTCCCTTTGGGGTCGCGGGGGGCGCTGGAGCCTATCTCAGCTACAATCGGGCGGAAGGCGGGGTACACCCTGGACAAGTCGCCACCTCATCGCAGGACTAATGAAATCATTAAAAGCAAACAAAAAAACACTTCCTACACATCACTAGTATTTTGTTGCACCACCACTGGCTTTTATAACAGCTTGCCGTCTCTGAGACATAGACTTACGAGTGACAAACAGTACTCTTCATTAATCTTTTTCCAACTTTCTCTGATTGCAATTGTCAGATGAGCTTTGCAGGTTGGAGTCTTGTCATGGACAATTTTCTCCAATTTCAACACAGATTTTCAATTGGATTCTGATCCGGACTATTTGCAGGCCAAACCATGACTTATGTATCTTTCTTCAAGGAAAGGTTTCAAAGTTTTTGCTCTATTGTTAGGTTAAATTATGATGATGTCATCATCCCCAAACATTATTTCCATTGATTAAATGAGAAAAGTGTATTTATTGAAGATGTAACGTCAGCCATCTCCTAGTGCCATTACCTGACATGCAGCTCTATATAATCAATTACTGTAGAAATGCGCATATTTTCTTTAGGCAGTCTTCATAAATCTCATTGGATGGGCACCAAGCAAAAGTTGCAGCGTCATCACCTCGCTAAATGCTGATTCAAATGAAAAACCAAAAAACTCAGTATGGAAGACGTTAATGTTACAAATGTTGTTAGAATGTTGGATACTCTTATTAAACAAAGCCAACGTGTCAAATCATAAGGTTCATGCATTCGGGCGTGAGCTTGCACGCAGTTTTGGATGCTTCTGAAAGCTGTTTTGGAGTCTTTTTTAACAGCGGGGCAACGGCAACAAATCTACTGTACATATGTTGTTATTCTCGTACTGCGTACGACACCATGATGGCCTCCTCGCCCTCTGTTGAGCCGACTCAGGCAAGACTGCTGCCTGAAGTTGTACCTAATGTTGTGACCGATGAATCTAAGAAGTTTATTTTAGACCATCTCTGTGATTCTGATTTGTGACACATGCAAAAAAAGATGCACTTTTGAAGCAAGGTTTTTCAGGCAAAGTGTATTAATTTACTATTACTAAGAGTGCGCTATACCATGTTTCCCATTTGTATGTACTGTATGCTTGATTACCTCGCACAAGATACTGTTGTCTTTCATTGGCACTCCAGCCTTTGCTGCTAACCTTTACTTTTTCCACAGTTTTCTTCAAAGCGATGCAAATGCTTCCCGCATTTTTGTCGAGTGGTGCGTCCCAATGCCGCACAACACAGCATGTTTACACAGCGAAAATTCTTCAATTAAAAGAACATGGCACACTGCATTCATGGGAGGGGCTTTTGACCAATCATTAAGGAGATCGTCAGAAACTGAGTTGTCCATACTCTCTCTCGGCTCTGGATGGAACTACATTACAGAAGATAGTGAGAGGGCATTAGCAGGAAATTAACAAGTAAATTGATAAGGAACTTATTAAACTACTAATCTATAAATTTCTATTTAAATATTATGCCATTGTTAAACTGGCAATAGCACTCACCATAAATAAATTGATAAACGTTCCCTTAATTCATGTGGTCAGTATGGGCCGATCTCACTTATGGATGATCGGTATCTGAATCGGCAGCATAAAACCTAGATTTTTTTTCTCCAAAATTGCTCAGTTAAAGTTTTAATTGAAATATTCCAGAAAATACTTGGAAACGTATCAGAAAGTGTTGCCCCTATGCAATCCTCGTTAGGAACAAGACTTGACTGAACAAAGAGCTTTCCATAATGGACATCTTCTAAAAAGTAATTTACCCCATTTAATATATACATGTATAAGCATTTACTTTTTTGAAAATAACAAAGGCTGTGTGCTTTCTTTCAATAGCTGAATAATAGTCATTCAGACATTTTTAGCCAACTATATAAAATATACTGAATGTCCTCACCTCAAGTTACCAAGAACCTTTTGGGAAGAGAGCTGGGCTGTGATGTACAGTGCTGCTGCAGAGGCAATCAACTCTTGCTGTTCTTCCACCTGAAGTTGGTGGCCTTTAAATCCATCAGGGTAAACCTCTGGAAGGAAGTTGGTGCTAATGTCACCGGAAATAAAACGAGGGTGCGTGATTATTTCTCTCAAGAGCGGAATGTTGTGGGTCACACCTGAAAGCAAAATCACACTTCATTATAATAACAAAAAATAAACTATTTCATGCTCCAAATGAAAAATCAATTGGCTGTACCCCTGATGACATAGTTATCCAGAGCATCCTCCATCTTGGCAAGGGCTTCTGCTCTTGTAGCTCCATAGGTTATCAACTTGAAAAAGATAAACAAATAACCCCATGGATACTTTTCATGATCGACCATGTCATTATGACTTATGGGGGTGGAACATTTTTTGTTTAACAGTTGACTAACCTTGGAAATCATGGGATCATAATAAATGCTGATGTCGCTTCCCTCTTGGATGCCACTGTCCACCCGGACCTAGCAGAGCACATTGAAAACAGTATATTAAAAAGGATATTATTAGAGTAAGGATTCAATGTTTCAAATGTTGTGTAAGACACAATTTTTATTCAATGCTTACATTGTTGAGCTTGACTGGCTCCTTGTATTGGGATAATCTTCCAATGGAGGGAAGACCAAATGACTTGAAAGGGTCCTAAGAGATGAAAATAATGAAGAGATGGAGAAGTGCAACTTATCTTAAGGAAGAAGACCACACTGTATCCACTAGACATCCTCCGATCATTTGTCCATACTGAAGTATATACAGTTAGAAACAGTGGAACCTCGATTTACGAACGTAATTGTTTCTTGAACATGGTTCGCAAACCGAAAAGTTTGTATAGTGACGCAGAGTTCCCCATGGGAAACAGTATTAACATGAGTAATTGGTTCTAGCCTTGACAAAAGATCCTATTTGATTTTTTTTAAATGCACACTTTAAGGACACTAATACACACACACACACACACACACACACACGCACACACACGCGCACACGCACACGCACTCGCACTCGCACTCGCACTCATATATATATATATAAACACACATATACATATTACATACTTACATATATACACAGTATAAGTATGTGTGTATATATATATATATATGTATATATATATATATACACACACACATACATGTATATATATACATATACGTGTGTATATATACACACACACACACACACATACACACAAACACATACACATACATACATAGAACACACACCAAAACAACACACAAACTACAACAGCCAGCTTAATTGTCAAAACATACACACAAATGTCCCTTCGCCTTTGGTGCGCTCCAAAACGTTACCGACCATATTGCTATAATAAAAAATATTGGAAAATACTTTTTACTTTGTCTGGGAATTGTAAACGCCGATGATTCATCAACTTGTGTCCCTGTTGTACCTTCTGCTCAGCTGTATTATACATCCGCCTTAGGGATCTTTTTCAATAAAAAGCCTGGTCTCATCAGTTAAAAATGTGCTTCAGTACAAGGGCCCTCCGCCGATAAAATCCTTGAAGTGCTTGATAAATGGCAAGCCTTTTCGCAAATAATAGCCTCAGTAATGCTATTACCTGCTCGTTGCTTCTCATTTACCCACAGGAACAACAGCTTTTCGACCTGGCCTTGCTCTTTCTCTCTGTCCTTGCGAAGAAATGTAACCCCTTTTGACGCTATGCTCACTAAGCTATAATATAAAACTCATGATCATTGACTAACATTACTTATGTCCACAAGGCAGCGGCATGTTTGCAATGATATAAAATTAAACTTACGACATACCGCAGGGCATACTTCTTTTATAACTTGCCATGTCTGGCTGGCCAAATTGACAACGCTAGTGGGCCGCACTTGGAACGTAGGCCGTAATTTGGACACCCCTGCTGTAGCCTATTAACCTCTGATGACAGCAAGTCATCAGAATCTATTTCATACGCTCAATGAAACCAGATTGAATGGGATCTGTGTTGTACTCCCTTACAAGTATAGGCCATCGAAATGGCCTCCACAATCCAGTGAGACAACCTCTGTCTAGTATGTGGCTTGCCCATGATACAAAGAGCAAATCCACTTATCTGAACTCCGCTTTTTTTGTAACATACTCGTGCAATGCCCTAACAGGGCAAAACAAGTTAAAGCTCTGCTCCTCCACTGGTGCAAATGGAGGAGGATAAAGGCCCTGAACCCCACAGTGGAACACCTATAGATGAATACAACCACCTCAGGCACAAAAGTAGGGTTAGGCCGCAAGCAGACCCTCTTCAGACCTGAAGCAAATTGTAAACAAGCTGGGCTAATCGAGTAAGCCCGGCGGTCACTCACATGCTTTGCTGTAGTTAAAGCATGTGAGCAATACTGTCTTTAAAGAAACACCTTTAATTTCCATCAGCTCCAATAGATGATGTGAAAGAGCCTTCATCACCACGCACAGATCCCGACAAACTGGGAGTGAGTGACGTGCCCTTTTCATAAATCGGCATACCAAAGGTTGCTGCTCAACTGGCTTATCTTTAATGCCTCATGGTAAGCGGAGATAGCCGCCAACTATACCTTGATTACGGAAAAAACTTTCCGTCTTTCCATCAAATCCTGCAGGAAACAACAGATCCACCACTTAGCACTGAAAATAAATTACGTTCCGAGAAGTACACTATTATTCAAAAACACGGCACTTGCAATTATACAAGGAACGTGTGGAAGCGGCTCTCGCACTCTGAATGGTATAATAACCTGATCAGGCAAACCTGCCGTAGTTAAATTCCACCTCTCACGGGCCAGGCCCGAGCGCTACCCAGCAAGCTGGCTTCAAGCCGAACCGCTCCATAACAGACCACATCTCAGCCAATCATCTAGTGATAGAAAAGACCGCCCTCTCTACATCGGGTTCATAGATCTGAACCCTACCTTTGACACTGTCTGCCACGCTTCACTGTGGAGTATCTTTTTGGCCCGAGGATCATCGTCTAAGATCGTTGCCCTGTTCAAGCTGCTTTACAACAATGCAAAGACTTTTTTCCATATTAACGACAAAGACTCTGACTGGTTTCCTATCTCCAAAGGCGTTCGCCAGGGCTGTGTGGCTGCTCCTGACCTTTTTGACTGCATCATTGACAACCTGATGTAAAGGGTTTGTGAGTGGATCCCTAAAGTGTACTTCGACAACTACCACGTAATCGACCTACACTACGCTGACGACACCATCCTCTTCAGCACATCCTACAGCGAGCTAAGAGACATTTTGGGCATATACAGCGAAGAGGCAGAGAAGCTTGGCCTCCAAGAGAGCTGTACGAATACCAAGTTCATGTATATTGGTGATGGACCGGATCCACCTCCCCTTGTAATGTAGAGCCTGTCAAGAACTTTGTGTATCTGGGGTCCATAATGACAGACAACGGGGACTTTAAACTACAAATCATCCACAGAAGAGCCTTATAGGCAGTTGTTTCGCAAAAAACACATCTTATAAGTCAGAAATAAGTTAGAACTATGTCATAATCAAATATAAAATTCACAGCATACAGTAATTCTTACATTATCATGTAAAGGCGCAACGTTAGTGCTAAATGGCGGTGCCTTGTGTGGCTATGGAAGCAAAAGCTTGAGATTTAGATATCTTTTGTTTTATTGTATATTTTAACAAATGCACAATGTATAGTGAAGAGTATTGCAAACCTCAGCGTAGACACGGCTCTCAAAGGCCCAGCCATTTATTGGAATATCTTCCTGTTTGTGTTGTAGTTGGTAACCCTTGGCAACCCGGATCATCTGCTCCACCAGGTCAATACCAGTAATACACTCTGTTATGGGATGCTCAACCTGGATCAAATGGTAAAACAAAGATTGTTTTAGCAATAATACTAGAAATGTATGCCCTAAAAACCGCCCTACTAAAAACCGATTAGAAATGTTTCAATTTGAATAGGGCTATCAAATTTAACGTATAAACTCATGCGATTAATCACAAAGAATTATCGCATTCATGAAACTAAAAACGAGTTGTTTTGTCACTAAGCAGACGAACTACCTATTGCTATACAAGACGGTCACTCACCAGCTACCCCCGGCCACAGCAACAACAACCATATTGTGAACACCACCAGGGAACACATTCACCAGAGACATATACTGTATAGGTCTGATGTGACATCTATTAAGTGAATGGTTATCAGTGAGTGATAATCAGTACAGTAGACCATTTCTGTCTCATTCTGGTTATAACATTGTTCAATGAACTACATGACTTAATTAGTGTTGTGTCGGATTTTGTGTAATGTATACAATTGCCTGCCTATTTTCTAATTAATAAACAAATTGAATGTATGAATTTGCACACACAAAAGCCTTGCCAACCTGTAGCCGTGTGTTCATCTCGAGGAAGTAGAAGTTCTTTTTAGAATCTACCAGGAACTCCACGGTACCAGCAGATGAGTAATGCACTTCTTTGGCCAGCTGCACTGCTTGCTCACCCATTGCTCGTCGTGTCACTGCGTCGAGGAAAGTACTGTAAAGTAGTCATAGTTATAGTTAAGTTCATTTTGATCATGCCTCACAATTTACAATAAGGAACATGATATGATTTCTCTTTCCACAATTTGATATGCCCAACAGAAGTAGAAAGAAGCAAACATATTTAACCCTACCCAGCAATTGCTAATAAACAGTCCATGATTAACATTTTTTCCAATTAATTAATCTTGATTAATCAGCATTTGCAACTATGTCAGAAAAACACCCATTTTTCCATATGGTATTAACACAAAGATTTAGGGCAGGACACAACTCTGTATTTTTAACATACTGTATTTTTACTAACAGCTCCGAACCAATCAATCAATTTATTTGGATCATGTTAAAAACATTACAAGCACAATAATCACAATTTGCACTTAAATAGTTCAACATGTTCAAAAGGAATAGGAAGAAGCAGAGCTTGTCTGATCTCACCCTGTCCTGTAATAAGTATCGGACAATGACATCAGACTGCCCCTGGCTAAATTTTGTAGTTATTTTCCATATCTATGTACAATACCTTAAATATGGCAACATTAGAGAACAGGAAAGAGTATGAGGTGATTTTTGGTCCATTGTGTTTTGCCTTATTCAATATTGAGATATTCCTAAAGTGTGATTTCCAGGTCATTCAATCATTTATTAGAACTCCCAAGAATGTGTTTTCTTGTACTCTGTTAATTTCTACTATATCTGTTTGTATTTGCGCATGTATTATTTGACCTTTTTCAAATACAGTAACAATATTTAGGTTTGACTTCAATGCAAGGATAGTCTGTTTTAGGGGTGTGACAACATCTTGTGTCACGGCAATCTTTCAAGATTAAAATTTGACATTTTAAAATATATACAAACAGTTGCATTCGTTCAAACCTGGGTGCTTCTTCCACCACCTTCTGGTTCCTCCTCTGAATAGAGCACTCTCTTTCATTTAACCAAAGAGCATTACCATGCTTATCAGCCAGCACCTATGAGAAGAAGCACACTTAATTTATCACTGAAATAATACATGTCAAATGAGCATTCAAATAGGTCAGTAAAAAAAACATTATTAGTCAGTCGGAGTCTATCCTTGCAGCATACTAAAATGTTCAAGATCACTATAAAGCAACATCAGACCAAACACTTACTGCACCTGAATTTCTATGTGTCTCGGGTTATCTATGTATTTTTCAATAAGAAGCCTATCGTCTCCAAAGCTTGACGCTGCTTCCAGAGATGAGAATCGGAAGCCATCTCTGTAATAAACAGACATAAAATGTGATTACTAAACATTATGAAGTTCATGGTTCAGGAATATTTTATATGTGTCAGGCAGTTTTTGATGTATTTTTAAACCACATCACTAAACTTTTCTAAATTTGTCACACTGTCATAAAGAAGTATTGTCTGCAAACAAATTACATGTGCAATGGAACCTTGATTTACAAATCCTTCATTGTACAAACATTTCTATTTAGGAAACAGAGACCAAATAAAAACACGCTTTGGTGTACAAACCTTGCCTCGATGTACGAACGTTTCATCCGCCCATTGTGTGCCTGCAGTGCAGCCATTTTGTGCCTGGCAGCATATCTATTGTGGGCGAGCAGATCAATCTCCATGCTCACTTCTCATTCAGTCAGCACAGTGCGGCTGTTAGCTACTGTGCTAATTTGTACGTTTTTTAAGTGTTTTTTTTCAGGTTTTTTTACAACATTGTTCTAGGTTTGTTAGCTTTATATAAGAGCAAAGAAAGCAATGGACACGCAATGTGTGGTTTGAAACATTCGAGGTAGTGTCCACAGCTTTATCAATGCTGCCTTCCTCCCCTCCCTTCGGCTGAAGGCAAAGAAAATTAACCGACAAGGTAAAGTGAATATTTTTTATTCTTAATTATCGTAGCAACCTGGCTGTTTAAATTAAGGAGTTTGACAGAGTGTGTGTGTGTGTGTGTGTGTGTGTGTGTGTGTGTGTGTGTGTGTGTGTGTGTGTGTGTGTGTGTGTGATTCGGCAGGGCGGCTTCTAGAAAGGACAATTCAGCTACGGTAGTTGTTTTTTGACTTATTTAACAAAAGATAGTTGATTCATCACCCCCTTATTATGTTTGATATATAGTGCTGTATGGCGCTTTATATTGTGTTCAAAGTGTACAAACATTTACTAAGATAAGGACTTTTGTCAAGGCTGAAAACCTATTACCGGTACTCATGTTTACATTGTTTCTTATGGAAAAATGTACCCCACTCAGGGCTGCGCAATTTTGTCCTGGGTATGACTCAAAACTGCATCCGGTGATGAGGTTTCAGTTCGGGAGTTCTGGAGTTTTGGGGAAGGTGGCGTTACCCCTCAGTCATCATTGCTCCCAGGTCCACTCTGACCCGGGGTGGTAGTACCTGTCAGGGTCCCAGCTATGGGTTAAATAGCTTGCAGAGACTGCCTCAAAAGTCTCTGCCTCATTGACCAGTGCCTACTGGCTAACCACTTGGTTATAGGCTACGGGAGAAAACCCCTAACGAAAAATCTGTGGCGAGGACCCGCATTAGGCAGTCACCAACAGACCGGTGCTCTGGCAGTCCTCTGCAACCCCATGCGGCAGAAGGTCGTCATGAGCTTTTCATGCCACTGGAGGACGCCACATGGGGCCAAGACAAAACAGTGCGGGTAGAGACTGCGCACTTCTACCACCACTTAAATCAGTTCACTGCGCAGGTGTTTTGCTCCTCCTCAGCACTACCCCTAACCCCCAACCTCCCCGCCCTCAAGTCCTGCGGCGATGGGGAAGGGTGGCTGGTACAGGTCAAGGATGTGACTGGCAGTACCTAGCCCAACCCTGCACGTAGGCGGCGTGCGAGTGAAGGTCGCTGTGGCATGGGATGGAACAGCATGCCTCCCCGGCAGCTTCGTACGTGACTGAGCAGCACCGCTCTGCTCACCCTGAAATGGGAAGGGCCTAGAAAAGGTGGCCTAAAAATGGTCTGTTCCTCATCGCCCGGGCAGTCTACCGCAGCTGCCGGGCCATCCCTTTATGCGGTCGAAAACAAATGTACAAGAGAAACAAAATTCCCTTCACAATAGCGTCATGGAACGTCCGCACACTGTTGGATGTGCGTGATCTCTCCTGCCGCCCACAGCGAAGAACAGCACTCGTTGCGCATGAACTAAACCGATACGGCATTGACATAGCCGCCCTGAGCGAAACCCGCTTACATGGGGAAGACTCAATCACGGAGGCGGGAGAAGGCTACACCTTCTTCTGGAAGGGTCATCCAGAAGGCTCCCGTCGTCTACATGGAGTGGGTTTTGCCGCCAGGACAAGCCTGCTTCACAAGATCCCAGAGTCTCCAGTGGGTATAAGCGAAAGGCTCATGACGTGGCGTGTACCACTCACCAAAAATCGCCATGTCACCCTTATCAGCGCCTACGCCCCAACTCTGGATGCAGACCTCGAGAGCAAAGACTCATTCTATGCCTCACTAAACTCTGCCATTGAGGGAACGCCTCCCACCGACAAGCTCATACTCCTCGGGGATTTTAACGCGAGGGTGGGCTCTGACAGTGGGCTCTGGGCCGGAACACTTGGTCAGCACGGGGTTGGTAGGCTTAATGATAATGGGCTTCGCCTCCTTACACTCTGCTCTGAACATCAGTTGATCATCACCAATACCCTGTTCCAGCTGAAGGATAAATTCAAGACCTCCTGGCAACATCCTCGCTCCAAACATTGGCACCTCCTCGACTATATTATCACCCGTCGTAGAGACAGGAAGGAGGTCCTAATCTCCAGAGCGATGCGTGGAGCGGACT
Source organism: Nerophis lumbriciformis (assembly GCF_033978685.3). Taxonomy (NCBI): domain Eukaryota; kingdom Metazoa; phylum Chordata; class Actinopteri; order Syngnathiformes; family Syngnathidae; genus Nerophis; species Nerophis lumbriciformis. Next base: position 55,288,669 of record NC_084549.2, on the reverse strand, counting down.
GCTGGACTGACCATCGGATGATCAGAGCCAAATTTCAAATGGAAGTCCGCCCCCAACTGAAGAAAACACCACCAAACAAGAGACTCAACTGTGAAGCACTCAAATCCAAGCACTCTGTAGAACAGCTCAGAGCACAGCTTGCAGAACATTTGTCTGCAATCCCTGATACCCACCTGGACCCTGACATCAACACCTGCTGGAACTCCCTAAGGACTGCCATCCATCAGGCAGCAGAGGAGTCCCTTGGGTACACCAGGCGTAAACATCAGGACTGGTTTGACAACAGTGCACCGGATATCCATAAACTTCTCAAGGCAAAACACAAAGCCCATGCTGCTTACCTGGCCAACCCACAATCCATCACACTAAAGACTCGACTCTCCTCCATAAGAGCCGAAGTCCAGCGTACCCTCAGAGCCATGGAAAATGACTGGTGGATCAAGAAAGCCAGCGAGATCCAACTTTATGCTGACACAAACAATTCCCATGGATTTTATGATGCCGTCAAATCCATATATGGTCCACAGAGAAAAAACATTACCCCAGTCAGATCAGCAGACGGAGTCACCCTCTATAAGGACACACCCCAGATCCTAAATAGATGGGCTGAACATTTCAACACTCTCCTTAACTCCGAAAATCCCTCTGACCAGGACATTTTCACCAATTTCCCGACCATTCCCCCTGGACTCCCCGCCTACCTTTGCTGAGGTCCTAAAAGCCATCAAGGGCCTAAAAAACAACAAAAGCCCAGGCCCTGACGGTATCCCAGCTGAGGTGCTGAAGTTTGGTGGCTATCTCCTCACCCGCCGGCTTCACCAATTGATCGACTCCATCTGATCCTCTGAAGCCATCCCCCAGGAATGGAAGGATGCTGCTATAATAACCATCTTTAAGAGGAAAGGTGACAAAGCCGACTGTGGAAACAGCAGAGGAATTTCCCTGCTCTCGGTTGCTGGGAAAGTTCTTGCCCGGGTCATGCTCTATCGTTTAGTTACTCACATCTCTGAGAACATCCTGCCTGAATCACAGTGTGGATTCAGAAGAGATCGCAGTACTACTGACATGATCTTTGTAGCCAGGCAGGTACAAGAAAAGTGCCGGGAACACCACCAGGATCTGTACATCGCCTTCATCGACCTGTCCAAGGCATTTGACACTGTGAACCGGAATCTCCTCTGGGACTTACTGGGAAGGCTGGGGATTCCGCCAAAGTTCCTCAACATCCTGAGACAACTACACGATGGAATGCGAGCCTGTGTCCGCATTGGAGGCCAGCAATCCCCCTCTTTTAATGTGAAAGTCGGGGTTAGGCAGGGATGTGTCCTAGCCCCTGTCATATTCAACCTCTTTCTCTCAGCAGTCACCCTCCTCTCACACAAAGCTCTGGGAAACACAGATGGCATCCACATACAGTTCCGGCTGGACGGCAGTCTCTTCAACATCCGGCGCCTCCAGGCCTTCACTAAAATTACAAAACAACAGATCCTAGAACTTCAGTATGCTGACGATTGTGCTCTCCTTGCCCACACGCCAGAATCTCTACAACGTGCACTTAACGTGGTCTCATCCACATACAGCGCCCTAGGACTCAAGGTCAACATTTCAAAAACTCAGATCATTGCGCAACACTCTACCCACCAGTCAGAAGTGCCTGTCTTCAACATTGATGGCCAGCAGCTCACCATCGTTCCACATTTCACCTACCTCGGAAGCGTCCTGTCCCCCACCTGTAACATCGATAATGACATCCAGGTTCGTGTTGGGTTAGCGTCTGCTGCCTTCGGTAGGCTCAAAACCAGGGTCTTCCTGAACAGAAACCTGACAGTTTCCACCAAAGCAGCTGTTTACAAAGCAGTTTGTCTGTCCACACTGCTATACGGCTCGGAAGCCTGGACCCCTTACCAAAGGCACGTCAGAATCCTGGAGAGCTACCACATCCGCTGCCTGCAACGGATCCTGGGTCTGACCTGGGAGGACAGAGTCCCACATGTGGATATTTATGACCGGACCCAAACACCCAGCATCCAAGTGTTCCTTGCGCAAAGACATCTGCGCTGGGTGGGGCATGTAATCCGCATGCCCACCCAGAGGCTCCCCCGACAGATCCTCTACGGCCAACTCCAGGAAGGCTGTAGGTCTCCTGGGGGTCAGCGGAAACGCTACAAGGACCACATAAAAACCCTCCTGAAGCGCTGTGCTATCCAGCCTTCCGCACTGGAAGTCTTGGCTGCTGATCGCCACACCTGGCGCAACTGCAGTCACGCCGGCATTGCTCATCTCCAGGAGCAGACCACTGAGAGGAGAAAACAACAACGTTTACAGCGACATCAGCGCGCTGCAGGGGCCCCCCTCTCAAGCGTGGACTACATCTGCCCCACATGTGGCAAACCATGCGGGTCGCGCATTGGCCTGCACAGCCACATGCAATGGCATATACGAAACCCCCCTCAATAACCCATTACTGGAGCAACGTCATCATCATAATCGATGGACAGCCGCAAGCAAGCAAGCAAGTGTGTGTGTGTGTGTGTGTGTGTGTGTGTGTGTGTGTGTGTGTGTGTGTGTGATTCGGCAGGGCGGCTTCTAGAAAGGACAATTCAGCTACGGTAGTTGTTTTTTGACTTATTTAACAAAAGATAGTTGATTCATCACCCCCTTATTATGTTTGATATATAGTGCTGTATGGCGCTTTATATTGTGTTCAAAGTGTACAAACATTTACTAAGATAAGGACTTTTGTCAAGGCTGAAAACCTATTACCGGTACTCATGTTTACATTGTTTCTTATGGAAAAATGTACCCCACTCAGGGCTGCGCAATTTTGGCCAAAAATCTCTATTTTTTTCTCTGTTAACTTAATTTTCGATTACGAATTAATTTTTTCAATTTCAAAACTACGAAATACAACAAATGGTTGGTGGTTGTTGACATCATAATGTTAAATAGGCTAATAAAAAGGCTAAATAAACATCATAAATGTATTTAAAGACAAATATGACGAATACAAATACTTTGCCTTTCATGCTCGCTTGTATTTGATAGATCTCCTTAATTTTTAATGCATACCTCTCTTCACTAAAAATACCGTCCACGTCGCAAAACTTTGCACCACAGATCTCTTATGCTGCGTCTTATTCTCTGGCAAAGCAGGTGTGTTGTGAAGCAGATTCACGATACATCTGCCACACTTCTATTATAATATGTTTGTGAACAAGGGCGAACGCAGAAGCGCAAAATCTGCATTTGTAAGTTTAGTTTGTGAGTATATATCGCAATATGGATTTTAGGTCATAAGACCCGTCCCTATGACCAGCCCTTGTCGGTCGTGAGTAATGGTTTTAAATATTATCTTATTATTTTATGAACATTTTTAGGTTAAAAAGGAAGGTAAGCCATTGGTTAGTAACAATTGGGTCAGTTTTTTCTCATTCTAAGTAAAACTTTATGGGAAATGGTTTTCCCCCTCTTATTGTATTCTGAGGTCGTCCAACCAGATTTCAGCATCTGATATTGTTCCTGCCTTCTTTTGTCATAATTATTTTCCTTATTTTCTTCTGTCAATGTCTACACCATATGTTTGTATTTGCGTATATATTGTCCTGTCTACACCCCTTAAACTTACTGTCCAGTGGCATTCAAAATAAAATACAAATTAATCAACAGCAATAATTAAGGTCTCACTTGCTGCAGTGCAGCAGGCATACAGATTATTTGTATGCATGACCAAACAGAACGGTTTAAAAATAAATAAAGTACTGTATACATTTGATAATGACTGATACGTGTGCTGGTCCAAACATTGTAAAATAATTATGAAAAAAAAAAGTTCATAAGAAACATGATAGACATACCTTGTTTCCTCATCATTCCATGAAATTCTCATTCCTTTTCCTCCACCGCCCGCAGATGCTTTTATCATTACTGGGTAGCCTACCAGAGAGAAAAAAAACACCAGCAACACATTTTAAAGTAAAGAATGTATTTTGTCAAACATCCAGAATTATTCACTATCTGAGCACAGAAATATTTCATGGCTTTGATAAATGTATTAATATTGAAAATCTGGATATTTTGTCACAAACAAGTAAACTTATAGAACACACCACACTGTATTGCAATGAAAATGATTGTGTTCCCAGATCTAAAAAATTCTGCTAGTAAGCTAGTAAGTTCATTAGCATGAACACCGTATTAATCCTGGAGGGGCCCAGGGGATTGTGTAAATAATGTACAGTATTTGAAATAAAAACTAGGATTGGGTGCACAAGTTGTATTTTATTAAATATGTACTGGCTAAAAATTATACATATGGGCCCTAAAATATTTATCCATTTACACAAACATTTTAATAAGTGGTGTTGAGAGTTTTAGAATGTCTGAGTTAAACAAAGCTATTAACTTCCCACTGCAGCTGATAGCTTCTCTGTGGTAGCATAAAATAATTATTTTGAAATACTCAGCACACTGATGAGGTCCATGGAACTCAGTTAATATATTCAAAGCAAAACTGGAGTTGGGAAACATTTTTGGCAACATTTTAAACAATTGCAGATTCCCAGATCATTAGCTGAAATTATTTTATGTAATGGAAAACTGTAGGTTCTATTCGGACACGAGACTTATGAACAAAAGTGAACGAAGTGGTGGGCCACCAAACCAACATCGCTAATGTGCAGCAAACACAGTCTGAGTACGCAAGGGGGCTAGTTCTTACCACAAAAAGCAGATATGAGCAAAAAATGCAAATGATACAATAGAATATATCCCTATACATTATCAAAATAAGATTTGTTGAGTGATTTCAAGGATTAAACGTCGGTCGCGTTCCCATACATGTCGAACTATTTGGTGCTCCAGACGCCATTCTACACGACAAAACAGACGACAACTTGGAAAAGCATGGAGGCCTACAACTTCTTCGTGTGTGGCTGGGTCAAGGAAATTGGTATCAAAGACTCCCAAAGGTAAATCATGCATTGTTTTTGCTTGGGTAAGGTTGCATTTCGGCGAGTGCGAGTTCGGGGGGTGCTGGAGCCTATGCCAGCTGCATTCGGGTGGAAGGCGGCGTACACCCTGGACACTTGTCCGAATGTTGGTCCTGCAATGACACCTCATTGCAGGGCCAACACATACACTTATGCTGCACTAAAATAAATAAACTGAGTTAATAATGAATATGTTTTTTAAATAAAATTTCAATAAAATTAAAGTGCAAATGAAAATACAGCTTCCTGCGCCTGCACCAACGTATCAGGGGAATTCCAGTTTCCCATTGTATTTTGCGTAGCAATTTGTACAGTATAAAGTTTTCTTTTGTGATGTGTTTATTGTTATTTATTGTTTCTTATTCCCCCGCAGTATATAATTAGTTAGTGTGTGTTTCGCTTACCTTTGTTCTGTGTTGTAATTTTTATGGGGCCCTAAGTTTGGACAGCTCGTCGTGTAGTCAATTTCTCGCCTGTTTTCAACCACGCGTATACGATAAAGTCAAATGAGGTAGCAAAGGACTTTCTTAAGAGAGAGAGTACTCAAAGACGTCAAGAATTACTGGCACATTATTGTTGCATGCTATCTTTGACACTGATTGGTGGCTGCTGGCAAATGACCCGAGGATTATGCTTTAATGCCAAATTGTCAAATGGCCAAAATAATCACAACTATATCGACTGAATAATACAGCCAATGACACATTTGCGGACAATCCTCACCTAAACTCTCAAGTCTTATGAAATTGTAATGCTTAAGTCCGCGTCAAGTCCTGATTCAGTGATGTCAAAGTCCAAGGAGAGTTGCAATTGTCTGATGATATAGTTAAGAGGAGGCCAAAGTATTCAAAGTTGTGACTCAAGTCCACAACTCTGCTAATAAAAACTGAGGTACCACAGTAATTGAAATGTAATTGAAATAATTGAATGTAAAAACTTTTGAGGCATTTATATACTATTACGTGTGCTCTTTACTGTTATACCAGCTCTTGATAGTGAAGTGGGTTTGAAAAGACACAAATGAACTGCAGACAGCTGGCTACTTACCAACATTCTGTGCTATTTTCACAGCTTCCTCGACAGTCTATAACAGACAATGGTTTTGGTTAAAAAAAATTTGTATATTATTGATAACTCTGCAATGAATGCAATAACTTGCAAATTGACCTGGAGCTTCATGTATTAAGGGTGTGTATTGCATACGCACAAAAATGTGGCATACGCACTCTTTTACAGCAAAGTTCTGATGTATAAAGAGTGAAATGAACGTGGAAATGTGCGGGGCCTCATTCCAACTTCATGGCTGGCATGATATGCATGTTTCTACATGCTTTTGATCCTTTAATGACACTGTTCCAATAAACAAATGTGAAAACAATTAGTCCTCAGGCTGAGTGATGTGCACATCAGACTCACAAAGCAATTGCAAATCATTACCGTAAAAAACACGACTGCTTTAGCAGTATTAGAAGAATTTGTAAATAATGCAAATTGTGTTTTCAGAGACAGAGGAATTATTTGTTGATGTCTTCAATTGTGTTTTCACTGTTATTTACAGAATATAACTAACGGTGGTTTTAACTTTTGGCCTTGGCTGTGTGTATGTGCATGCACATACACACAGAAAATAACAAGAAAAAGAAGAGAGTAATACACTTTCATAAAAATGTTATCAGGATATTATGATATGATAAATGGGACTAAAAAGTTTTTGATGAAGTGGTTATCAATATTTTTTGGTTCCATTTGCATTATTAAAATAAATAAAATAAAATAAAATAAGAAAATAAGAAAAAGAAGGGAGTAATTCACGTTCATAAAAATGTTATCATGATATTATGATATGATAAATGGGACCAAAACATTTTGATGAAGTGGTTAACAATACTTTTTGGTTCCATTTGCATTATTAAAATAAATACAATAAAATAAAATAATAAAATACCAAAAAGAAGGGACTAATTTACTTTCATAAAAATGTTATCATGATATGATAAAAGGGACCAAACAGTTTTAGATGAAGTGGTTATCAAATATTTTTTGCTTCCATTTGCATTAATAAAACACACACACACACACACACACACACACACACACACACACACACACACACACACACACGTAAGTAAGGAGGTGAAGCGGCAACACACGCTGAAGCCTCATCATCGGTTTGTGTGCAAATTTAGTGATTTTTACTCAAGAAAATGTTAAAGGGCGATTTTAGTTTGGAGTTAGATTAGTTAAGAATTTAATGGACACATTAATATTTATTTTATAGTTTTATTATTCTTTTATTTTTTTTTCCATCATGATAAGTGAGGCTCAACCTCACCTGCCAACCCTGACCGCACGTCCATGATCTGGACCTATTTGAATTTTAATTGAGGACACCTGGCTTAGTGGTTTGTGGCGCTATCTCGTGTTACAAGGGACTTGGTTTCAGATTACCGTATTTTTCGGACTATAAGTCGCAGTTTTTTTCATAGTTTGGCCGTGGGTGAGACTTATATTCAGGAGCGACTTATGTGTGAAATTATTAACACATTACCGTAAAATATCAAATAATATTATTTAGCTCATTCACGTAAGAGACTAGACGTATAAGATTTCATCGGATTTAGCGATTAGGAGTGACAGATTGTTTGGTAAACGTATAGCATGTTCTATATGTTATAGTTATTTGAATGACTCTTACCATAATATAAATGATAAATGGGTTGTACTTGTATAGCGCTTTTCTACCTTCAAGGTACTCAAAGCGCTTTGACACTACTTCCACATTTACCCATTCACACACACATTCACACACTGATGGAGGGAGCTGCCATGCAAGGCGCTAACCAGTACCCATCAGGAGCAAGGGTGAAGTGTCTTGCTCAGGACACAACGAGGTTGGTACTAGGTGGGGATTGAACCAGTGACCCTCGGGTTGCGCACGGCCACTCTTCCACTGCGCCACGCCGTCCCATAATATGTTATGTTAACATACCAGGCACGTTCTCGGTTGGTTATTTATGCGTCATATAACGTACACTTATTCAGCCTGTTGTTTACTATTCTTTATTTATTTTAAATTGCCATTCAAATGTCTATTCTTGGTGTTGGGTTTTATCAAATAAATTTCCCCAAATGCATTTTCGGCAGGTGCGACTTATACTCCGAAAAATACAGTACATGTTTAAGTTTTTTTAATTGATTAAAAAGCGAATTGTGATACAAATTAAAACCGTTATTTTTCAATCAATCAATCAATCAATGTTTACTTATATAGCCCTAAATCACGAGTGTTTCAAAGGGTTGCACAAGCCACAACGACATCCTCAGCTCAAATCCCACATCAGGGCAAAGAAAAACTCAACCCAATGGGACAATGAGAAACCTTGGAGGGGACCGCAGATGTGGGGACCCCCGACCCCTGGGCGACCGGTGCAATGGAAGTCGAGTGGATCTAGCATTTTTCTCCATTCTCCGTTATTTTTCTCCATTCCTTAGAAGTTTACTATATGCCAATGTTGACAGGTATGGACTGTGCCAGTCTCTCTAGCCGAGCCATGACAGCTGTTTGGAATACACTTATCAACATGTCAGCCAGTATATCAAATTCCCTTACAATGAAGCTGTGCATTTGTGCATGTCAACATGAAACCCTTATTCGATCATTATGCAGATCATATGTTATGCACAAATGTAATGAACCGACATTGTAGCGATGTGGCCTGGTTCAATGCACGATTTATACATTCTGAGTAACAGCATGATTAGGGACAGACTACAAGCGGGCACAGTGTGCTATGGGTGGCTTCTTGGTGAGTACATTTATATATATAATTGTCGTAATACTAGCAATCTCTGTGATGCGCATTAAGCATGTGCCTCAGAAATTGTATATCCCGTCTCTACAGTATAATTACATCTTCATATTTTTGTGTGTACTATGTTTCTTGATTTGAGAATAGGCCGTCTTTTAATCGGGAATCTACACAAGTCTTGTACGTGAAGCCTCTGAGAATGTGCAGCAAATTTTTTTTTTTAAAGGCCCCAAGAGAAGAGGGATTTGACAGATGGGAGTAGGAGGTTTAATATATACAAAAAATGTTCTTAAAATTATAACCCTTTACAAACTTCCTGGAATCTGTTTTATCAGCCAGAAAATAAGAAGAAAGAGCAGGAGGGCTCGGTGTTGCCAACTTAGCGATGTTAGTGCTTTGCCATACCTTGACCACGCCATCAAATCCTGGGATAGTGTTGACCTTGGCAGCCTTCGCAATCAGTTTGCTCTCAATTTTGTCCCCCATTGCTTGGATAGCATGAGTGTCTGGGCCAATAAATGTCACATCCTCGTTTGCCTAGAAACACACAAACAAGCATACAATCTTTATTGCCACTTTTTAACAGAGCACGAGATCAGGCCCCAGTACGGCTTGACCAAACCGTATTGGCTTTGTAATGAAATGTTATAATATATATATACTTACATTAAAGAAATCTATTTAATTTTTGGCCAATCCAAACAAAACTGTGACCTGTTGTTTAGCCACAAGAAAATCTAATAACCAACAGTAATAGTATTAAAAAGAGAAATGTATCTTCAGCTCTAGGTTTTGGTACAAAATCACCCCCGCAACCCAGAGAGGGACAAGCGGTAGAAAATGGATGGATGGATATCCAGTTTTTTGGCATTGCAGAGGAAAAACTACAGTATGAACCTTAAAATTCAACAGCCAAACAATGTGTCCACAATGTTTTGAGAAACATCTATTGCACCGGTCGCCAAGGAGGGGGGTCCGCCGATCTGCGACCCCCTCCGAGGTTTCTCATTGTGCCGATTGCATTGTTTTTTCTTGCCCTGATGTGGGATCTGAGCCGGGGATATCGTTGTGGCTTGTCCAGCCCTTTGAGACACATGTGATTAAGGGCTATATAAATAAACTTTGATTGATTGATGAAAATAATAAAGGTCTTTAATCAATTCAATTTAGTTTACTGTACGGAGACTAAATAACTGTCCATCTACTGTAATCATTGTTCAATGTTTGGTAACTATTTCTAAAACATTGCTTTTTGTTGCTAAAGTGAAAAACATCTTCAAAATTCAGTCTGAAATTTCAAGTGGGTCTAAATACAGATATTCATCAAGAACTAAATGTATAGTTTTGTTACTGGTTATTTTATTGTTGATGTTTAGTTTTACAATTGAGGAATGCACTCACCAGCCTCTTGGCAAACTCTTTGTTTTCAGAGAGAAATCCATACCCCGGGTGAACCTGGATAAAGAAAAACAAATCATAGGGAGATTATCTTAATTCTATCCATGCATTAAGGTTGTCGATACCAATATTTTGGTACAGGTACCGGTACCAAAATGTATGTTGATACTTTGACACCTATCAAAATAAAGAGGACCACAAAAAAATGTTTTGGCTTTAATTTAACAGAAAATCTTTCGTATTGCAATCAAAAAAGAATTGTGTCAATAAATAAGATAGTAACATATACTAGACAACTACTATTTTAGTAGTAAATAAGCAAAGAAAGGCTCCTAATATGGCTGCTGACATATGCAGTAACATATTGTGTCATTTCCCATTCTATTTCTTTGTCAAAATTATGAGGAACAAGCGGTAGAAAATGCATTATTAATCTACCGGTACTTGCTCATTTATTGTTAATATCTGCTTGATTTCTATTTTAAACATGTTCTATCTACACTTATGTTAAAATGTAAAAGGCACTTATTCTTTTGTTGTTTGGATACTTTACAATAGTTTTAGGTGACACTACACATTTCGATATCAATCCAATACCAAGTAGTTACAGGATCATACATTGGTCATAATTCAAGTTCTCCTGTGTCCAGGGACATATTTCTAGACTTTATAAAAAATTGAAAATGACAAAAGAGTTTGTGATAATAAGAAATATCAATGTGATCATTGCAGTATCGACTAGATACGGCTCTTGTACTTTGTTTGGATACAGTAGATGTATGTTTACATTTGTTTACATTTAGGAACGCCAGCTTGCTGTTAGGTGTTAGCTATTGTATCCTCCTACGGTGTGTAGTGAAGCATGTTTAGCTATTCCTCGTCCTGCAGGGATGATATTTGTAAGAAACGTAGTTCATTTGTCACTGTGGAGTCAAACATTTCTGATTTAGAAGTCGCTAAAACACTGCCGACAGCCGCTTGCTAGCTATGTTTTGAAGTACCTCTTGTGGAGCGGGGCTTCAGTGTTTATCTGTCCACATTTATCGTTTGTTTTAAGTCAAAATGTGTCCATTCTGCCTCATGTCTCTACACCTGTCATTATTCACTATGAATATGAATAATTTGAAGACCCTTTGACAGCGCTTATTATCCAATCCAATTTGTAACGCCTGCAACAATATATACAACATATACTGAAAATGCAGTCCACGTTTTCACTGTTTACAGCTTTGCAGTATAGGTGTGCTGCTTAAACTTAATTTATGGTAGTTTATTAGCCTTAGTGTTATTTTAGAGTAGTATTTTGGAGGCTCTGAAGACTGGATGCACTGACAGACTCATAGTCAAGAAGGTGGAGTTCTATGGGTGTTTTTTATCTTCACTTTGATCATTTTCACCGCAAAAGGCAAGTTTCCATATCACCCATCCCTACTGGCCAGGTGTGGCCTGTGGGCCTTGAATTTGACACCTGTGGTCTAAATTACCATTACAGTAATAACAGGAAACTAACAATATTGCTTTTAAACCATTTCAATTTCTTCAGTTGCTGTGTAATTCTAATACAGTAACAACACGTTGTAAGCAAAAAAATCTTGCAAGTGCAAACATTCTGAATCAAAGAGGTTGTGCACATGCAACATGTCTTTGGGTGGACATCCAGCCTCTGTTTTCCAGGCAAGAAAGTTTATTTCCACCAGAACCTCCTCTGTTTTCAGGTCAACTGTGTAGTGCTGTGCAAGTTGGTTTACACTGCTATCATCTGTGCAATGTTTCCCTGTTTGCCAGTTACCTGCTAGCTTTTTCATGCAACAACACTGTTCTTATGTGTTTGGGCCATCTCATGCTTACTAAAGATGACTAAATATTTCTTACACTTACACTTTTAACCATTTAGATGTATTCAGTGTTTGTTGTGTAATTTTAATATAAATGGTTGCGAGTGAAAAGATCTTGCAAGTGCAAAGATGTTTTGATCGTGCGCTCGCATTATAGGTATCATCTGGGAGCTAAGTCCCCCCCTGTTCTTCAAACCTAGTAACGCCCCCGCTCCACATCGTGTCTGCTTGTAAGTACTCCATACGTGTGCTTAATTTAGGCCAAAAAATAATAAAACAGGCTTTTAAAAAGTCTGCAAACTTCAAAGAGCCATGTGGCAAGGGACTACTGTATATAGTACCAGTATACAAGAGACTTTTCTACAGGCTGAGCTTTATATTTGTCAGAAGTAATCAGATGTCGTATTACTTGAAATAAAACACATTATGAGCTGAGTAGGCTTGACCACAGTGCTATCATATCCGTTGTCATGAACTGTTATTGCCATAGAAACTTCCCCCATACTGTTTTGAACTCTGTTTTTTTGCGTGTGCTTCACATAACACACCCTTGTAGTTGTGTCCATTTTTGCCCGTTTTATTTCTTCATCATACTGTGCTCATTTTTGAAAACTATTCAAAGGAAACCTTGAAAAATAAATAATGTCATGATAAACATGGTTGTGGTGCACTATGTAAACCTCTGTCAAAAAATGGGTGGTTATTTAAAAATGATCCTGGGTGTTAATATTTCAGTATTTATCTCCGAGACACATTTTATTATACTTAAAAATAAATACTTACCGCTTGGGCTTTAGTTGCTCTTACAGCATCCAGGATGGCATCCATGTTGAGGTAGCTCTGACTAGTGGGGGCGGGGCCAACACACACTGCCTCATCTGCCATCTTGACATGAACCTGAATACAGATAACAGCTTAGTATACATTGAACACCATATTCTTTCTAGTGTCTGTCTTTATAATAATTTAAAACATGTACATTTCTCAATGAATTAGAATAATGTTCAAAATATGTTTTAAGTTAAATTCATACTAAGACAAAACAACCAACCTTTTCACATTACTTTTTTTTTGCTACTCAGAGGTTTATTAACTGTAAACTTTAATCTGATTTAAAAATATTTTAATCAGAGTGTAGTGCAGAGGTATCAAACTCAAAGGCAAGGGGCCAATTTTTTTTAAAACTTTTTTTCCATTTGCAGTAAAACATCATAAAAACAATAACCGTATATTTTAACGTAAAAACTGTCAGTTCAGTCACCAGAATTTTACCATTAAAAACAGCCGTAACATTTTTACATTTCTAGTAATACACTATACAAACAACAACTGTATATGTCACAGTAAAAACTGTCCACTCAAGAATTTTACCGTTAAAAAAAAAGTGGTAATATTTTTTCAATTTACACTAATATGATGTAAAAACCAAAGTACATTTTACAGTAAAATTCTGGCGACTAAGCTGACAGTTTTGTACCGTAAATTCAACAGATTTTTTGGGGTTTGCAGTGTATGTAGAAGAAAATCAAATCATCAATTGCATAGGGAATTGTCTAACAATATCATGAGGCAAATCCCTATACATTTATATTCACTGTCTTCTGAGGGTAGCCATAACTGAGAGGTGGCCCCAAAGAAAACCAAGTATGACACCCCTGAGTAGTGAATCCATACAAGTTTCTCTTTTAGGAACTAAAGTGGCTGCAATTTTTCAAGATGGCAGCAACGCAAAACATTGTTTGTTTGTCTTACAATTTGATTGGATTATCCAATTTGGTAGATACTTGTAAAAAGTTACTATCACCGCGATCATAAAACTATCCCATTGACCTGTCTACAGGATTTTCCATTTTTTTGATAAAATGCCCTCCTCTTCCCATCTCCTCGTTTGTTCTGGCATCCTGGCGCACAATGTCTGTCTACTATAGTTTGAACAACTGAAAAAGACACAGAAAAACTAAAAGCTAAAATATTTTGGACCGCGGGCATCATACTGCCTGTTAAGACTTTCAATCCGGCTCACCAGACGTTTCCACATAATTTTTTTTAGACGTTTAACATTGAAACTGTACCTACCATTATGATGTGCAGTGCTGTTTTCAAATTACATGAATTCTTGAACCATAGAAAGTATTTCAATGGTTGGAATCTGTTCTTTTGAGTGATATACGAGGTATTACGGTAATCTATGTCACAGCAGCTGAGACGAAGCAAGGTATGTAAGATAGACGCACGCCATTGTTTGGAGCGTTGTCAGCAAGTCTGCGATGTGGACGTAACATCAATATATTCCAGATATACCCGGGGACAGCTATCTACAAAATGTGCATATATTAGAAGGACAGTGGCGGCTTTTAAGGAGAGAAAGTCCAAATAGAGCAGCAATGCGAAGTAACTGTGACGTCATGCTCGCTACAGCTCGCCTCTTTCGTCAGGGACATCGAGGGACAGGAGTAAATTTCTAAATACAAGTACATTTTATAATAACGCCAGAAAAAAATGCTAAATGTGTTGCTAGCCGTTTCTAATAAAAGTCATTAAAAGTATCTAGACACTTGAAAAATTCTCAAAGTACATTGCACAATAAGCAGCAACAATTGAAAATGTGGCAAAACAGATATAAACATATGTTAATATTATTTGATAATAACATATTTGTTTTTAAGTGTATGCATACATTTTTTTAAGCCTTTTTAAAGAAAATCATATCGTGATAGCAGATTATGCAAATTATGTGATGACGTTATGGTGACCACGCCCCCACCGCCACAGGTATTTTGGCAATCTAGGTGAAACCCTGATATACAGTACAGGCCAAAAGTTTGGACAAACCTTCTCCTCATTCAATGTGCTTTCTTTATTTTCATGACTATTTATATTGTAGATTGTCACTGAAGGCATCAAAACTATGAATGAACACATGTGAAGTTATGTACTTAACAAAAAAAGGTAAAATAACTGAAAACATGTTTTATATTCTACTTTCTTCAAAATAGCCACCATTTGCCCTGATTACTGTTTTGCACACTCTTGACATTCTCTCGATGAACTTCAAACACACCTGCGAAGTGAAAAACATTTCAGGGGACTACCTCTTGAAGCTAGAACTGCCACAAGTTTTACGGTAATACCTGTGAATTCAGCTAAAACACAAAGGAAATAACTCACAGCAGTTGAGTCAACATCACTATGAACAGCAACTGTCCGAATTCCCATCTTCTTGCATGTCTTGATCACCTGTGGTAGCACAGACAGATTTTCATGGTCATTACCAAAAGTCAATGCACTTAACAAATTAGACATCTGAAGACGCTAAGTGTTATAACCAGTCCTACCCTGCAAGCAATCTCTCCTCTGTTTGCTATTAGGATCTTGTCAAATGTCTGTGGATGAAAAAACAAACACTGGATAAATTAAACTTCTTGTTTGTCTGTGCCTTAAGTACCACACTCTTTGTCCAACATTTCTTAAAGAATGTTGCGATTATAGCCAGTACATTTCTATAAATGTAAACAAATGTAAATGAATACTTTTTGAGAATAAAATCCAGCAACATGCCATGTGCTGGGTATTGGCAAGGACTTTACAATACGATAGTTTTGCGATATGGTGACATATTGCAATATTTGATATAGTTCAGAAATAAATGTAAAATGCATCTTAAAATATAACTTGTTGGACAAAACAATATTAATATCAAATAAAACATTTCCATTTATTAAAATTGTACAGGAATTTTTTTTAAAGAGAGAGATTTATTACCTTTTCATTTGGACTTGAGACGGTGGAATACTGAGCCTTTCTAAGAATAGCACAGTGTCTAGACTGGAAAGGAGAATGCTACAAAACACAATGCAGGTCATTTAATCAATTGTTGACATTGAAGGGAAATGTATCTTTTTGGAATTTTGCCAATCATTCACAATCTCTATGTAAGACCAGAACAGATATGTCTTTTTTATGCATTTTAATGTGTAATATACAACAAGTACAAGTTGGCCAACAATGAAACTAATTTGCGCCCATAAAGCCCTTTAAAACATTTATAACTGCTATTAATTCTCTATTTACATTTCGTTACCTACATATTAACCAAGTATTAGTGAGCCAACACCGAGGCGCTACTTTTAGCGGCCGCGTGATCTTCAAAAAGTAATTAGCTAATGCACCTATTTACATACTGAGCTGGTGAGCTGCTGCATCGCCACTGAGTTGGTAAAATGTAATTCTTGATTATAAATCATGTCTCTCACCTATATATTATAAAGTTTTGGCCATAAATCGAGAACATGGTCAACTTTGACCTTCAACTTAGACCTGGAGATGGCGAGAAAGACAGAGAGACGCTTGTTTGCGCCCTCCTTTCTGCTTTTTTTTTTTTTTTAACCTGCGTGAGGGCTAAGATTAATTCTTCATCTGAACGGGGAGATACAAACATCTAATCAGTCGGCATTCCAGTGAGAGCCAACATTGTACAATAGGTGATTTGTTTATTATGTTGGTCGTGAGTATTTCTTAATTAGCACTTAGCAATAGTGCTAAGTCTACTACCATTGTCTACTTGCTGGATCTGCTTATCAGTAAGCTTTTAAAACTTGTAGCTCATCTTCCTTACATTCAGGCTCAACAGTATAAAGTTATTGATCATCATTCGTCCCAAAGTAGCCGTTGTTGGTTCTCATGAAGTCTGCCATAATTAGTAGTTGTTTATGTTGAAGGAAATAGTAAACAATGTGATGCATCTCTGAAATTAATTAATTAATTAAAGGACCAAAATACATAAATATTGTTATATGTTATTATGTATATGCCTGTTACTACATTACATATACTTACAGCGTGTATATAAAACGTTAGAGGTTTTGGGATGTTTTTAGAGCGCTTTATAGGCAGAATGAAGCAAATCCCACTCGCTCCATTGTTAGCTGACTTTTGCTAATGTTTATTTACAATTTAAAATGCAGAAAAAGGGATTGTGAGTGATAGACAAAATAGTGCAGTTCCCTTTTAAACTGATTTTTTAATAAATACATGCATTAACAAACCAATGTATATATCACACAACTGGCATTATTTGTTTCAGTAGAAAATCTATCAAAATGTTAACATTTTACAACATTTATCAAAATACATATCAGAGTGGTTGCTGTGTGCTATATGATGTTGAAAATTGAAAAACAATGATTTAGAATAACGTAACATGCCAACTGAAACAGCAAATACAGTATTCAAAAGCTGGTCATTTGCATTGTATCTCTTTTAGCATAACGTCATGGGATTTTTGCTACAATATTACTTGATTCAAATGTTACACTACAACACAGGTGTCAAACTCAGGGCCCGCCACATCATTTTATGAGGCCCACGAAAGCTTTGAAATAATATGCGTTAATAAAGTACTTTATCTCTCCTTACAAAATGTTTTTGTTCTTTCCATTTTGACATTAAAAAAATACAATACATACAATATTATATTATTAAACATTGCAAACTATTTTTTTGTTAAAAAAACAAAACTAAATTCTACTTGAATTGCGATTTCAAAACAAGCTCTCCATCAAATTGTATAGTGCAAAAATAACAAAAGACTGAGCTGACAGTTTTGTACCAAAAAAAAACAACTTTGATATTACGATTCAGGAGCTACGATTTGATGAAAAATCGATTATTGATGCATCGTTAATTTATGTATATAGATGCAGTTTTACATGCTTTTAGTTTCACTGAATCAGTGTTTATAATTTGCAACTTTAAAAAAACTATTCATTTGGAATAAGAAACAGCTAATTTTCAGTTGATTTATTCCCACATTTATTAATAAATTAATGAAAATGTGTGCAAAACTGGACCATAAGTGCCCGATAATAAAGGAGCTGGTCGGATCTCTATGTGAGTTGGCTCGATGTAGTCAGCCATCCATCCATACATTTTCTATCGTTTGCCCCTGATGGGGTCGTGGGGAATGCTGGAGCCTATCCCAGCTGCACGCGGGCGGAAGGCGGGGTACACCCTGGACAAGTCGCGACCTCATCGCAGGGCCAACACAGATTGACTTCCATCCATCCATCCATTTTCTACTGCTTGTCCCTTTCAGGGTCGCGGGGGGTGCTGGAGCCTATCTCAGCTGCATTCAGGCGGAAGGCGGGATACACCCTGGACAAGCCGCCACCTCATCGCATGGCCAAAAACAGATAGACAGACAACATTCACACTCACATTCACACACTAGGGCCATTTTTTTTTTTTAGTGTTGCCAATCAACCTATCCCCAAGACAACATTACATTTTAGAAAACTGTCTGCATTACTTTATATACAATAAATACATTGATTATTGATTAATAACGTTTACTAATCAATTCTATAATCGTCCATGTCCGAATTCGGACGCATCTAAAATCGATTATTTTCCCCACCACTATTTGATATCATTTTCCATTTATATATTACTCTATAAAAACAACAACCGTAGATTTTGCGGTTAAAAAAACGAAACCTGGCAGCTCAGTTACATAAATTTTACCATGAAAAACAGTTCTAATATTTTTTCATTCTATTTACAATATAAGCTGTAAAAAAAAAAACACTGCACATTTACAGTAACATTCTGGCGACGGAGCTGCCAGTTTTTTACAGTAAAATCTAAAGTTTAGTTTTTTTACAGCGTACGTAACAAAATATCCATCCATCCATTTGCTACCGGTTGTCCCTCTCGGGGTCGCGGGGGCTGCTGGAGTCATTATACACTTATATTAACATATTCTTCATTCATATTACAAGCATACTTGCCAACCTTGAGACCTCCGATTTCGGGAGGTGGGAGGGCGTGGTTAAGATATATATATATATATCCATCCATCCATCCATTTTCTACCGCTTATTCCCATTGGGGTCGCGGGGGGCGCTGGAGCCTATCTCAGCTACAATCGGGCGGAAGGCGGGGTACACCCTGGACAAGTCGCCCCCTCATCGCAGGGCCAACACAGAGACAGACAACATTCACACTCACATTCACACACTAGGGCCAATTTAGTGTTGCCAATCAACTTATCCCCAGGTGCATGTCTTTGGAAGTGGGAGGAAGCCGGAGTACCCGGAGGGAACCCACGCATTCACGGGGAGAACATGCAAACTCCACACAGAAAGATCCCGAGCCCGGGATTGAACCCAAGACTACTCAGGACCTTCGTATTGTGAGGCAGATGCACTAACCCCTCTGCCACCGTGAAGCCCAAGATATATATATATATATATATATATATATATATATATATATATATATATATATAAGAAATACTTGACTTTCAGTGAATTCTAGCTATATATATATATTTTTTTTTTTAATATATATATATATATATATATATATATATATATATATATATTTTATATATATATATATATATATATATATATATATATATATATATATATATATATATATATATCCATCCATCCATTTTCTACCGCTTATTCCCTTTGGGGTCGCGGGGGGCGCTGGAGCCTATCTCAGCTACAATATATATATATATATATATATATATATATATAAAAGAAATACTTGAATTTCAGTGTTCATTTATTTACACATATACACACACATAACACTCCTCTACTCATTGTTGAGTTAAGGGTTGAATTGTCCATCCTTGTTCTATTCTCTGTCACTATTTCAGAACACACACATTATACAAATATACATTATAAAATCAATAAGAAAACGGGAGCTCTAATTTGGGAGTCTGAATTAGGATCAGAAGTTCCTATATAAACATTGCGTACTCACGTCGCCATTTTGTATTGATTACTGCAGCTGTGCACTGGATTAATTCACAAATACAAACTACAACTCACAAACACTTTAGAGTTAGGCTCCACCATCAGAATGTGTACTTAAACTTACAAAGATCACATGGATATTATTCAGTGAGTTGATTCACCAAAACTAACCTGTTATACAGGAAGAAAAAGCACACAGGACGTTTCAATTGTTCACAGACTGGTCGCTCTCATCATGACAAGACACTTCCGGTCTGCAGGTGATAGCATTCATTTTGGGAAGAAACACCCTACTGCCTCCTACTGACCAATGTGAATACTGATAAATGTGTAATGACAGCTCCAAAAACGAATTCAAACCACAAAATAAAATAAATAAATCAACACAAAAATGTGACACATTATGTGTGGGTCACATATGCATGTACAGTAGATGGCAGTATTGTCCTGTTTAAAAGTGTCACAACATTGCTGTTTACGGCAGACAAACTGCTTTACGGTAGACAAAAACTTGACTGCTGTTGTTGTGTGTTGTTACCGCGCTGGGAGGACGTTAATGAAACTGCCTAACAATAAACCCACATAAGAAACCAAGATCATTCTACAGTTATAACGTGATTGGGCAGGCATGCTGTTTATATTGTGGGAAAGCAGACGTGAGAACAGGCTGTCAACAAGTCACTCAGGTCCACATGGAGCTGGAGGGGGCGTGGCCTCCAGCTCCGCCTGAATTTCGGGAGAAAATTTGTCCCGGGAGGTTTTCAGGAGAGGTGCTGAATTTCGGGAGTCTCCCGGAAAATCCGGGAGGGTTGGCAAGTATGATTACAAGCAGCCCTCTGAGACTTTTTGGTACTATTCACTTTTTGTCCCTACTTCCACCCAAATGTTTGACATGCATAGCAAACTAAACTCAATTTATGAAATTTCAAGTAACTGTTGGCCCAGGATAACACTGTAAACGAGACAAAATAAATATAAAATTAAGTTTTTCTTTAAAAAAAAAAAAAATGAAACCGGTTATATTTCCTTTCGGAAAATGCACTAGTGAAAATTGACAGCAAGGTGGATTTAAAATAATCTACGCACTCGCCTGGAGGACACCTTGTCCGCTGGAGATGTCCAGCACAACTGCGACAACCGATGTTATCATTTATTGTCAGTTGTCGAACATTACGTCATAGCGAAAGTTCGTAACGCGACAAGAAATCATGTGAAGATGCTCTCATGTTTGTGACACTAAAGTATTAGTACATCCCCATTACAAATTATTTGGGGACGGTTTTCATGCATTTGGCCACAGAATTAAATGTGACGAAGTTATCTTTTAAACACAATTGTTCATTCAATTTTACGGACAGTCAGAATCTGGCTAATCGTCTCACCTTCACAAAAAACAAGCGCCTACTAGGTGATGAGATGAAACTGCGCGTCGCCATTTTGATCCAGAGTCATAACCACAACAGACTTCTTCTTCTTTTGTTATAACGGCGATTGGCATCAGTCGTGGTACATTACCTCCCCCTCTGTTCATTCTAGTTCATTACAGTTTCAGTCATAAAACCAGTGGTTCTCAACTTTTTTTCAGTGATGTACTACCTGTGAACATTTTTTTAATTCAAGTACCCCCTAATCAGAGCAAAGCATTTTTGGTTGAAAAAAGAGATAAAGAAGTAAAATACAGCACTATGTCATCAGTTTCTGATTTATTAAATTGTATAACAGTGCAAACTATTGCTCATTTGTAGTGGTCTTTCTTGAACTATTTGGAAAAAAAGATATACAAATAACTAAAAATTTGTTGAAAAATAAACAAGTGATTCAATTATAAATAAAGATTTCTACACATAGAAGTAATCATCAACTTAAAGTGCCCTCTTTGGGGATTGTAATAGAGATCCATCTGGATTCATGAACTTAATTCTAAACATTTCTTCACAAAAAAATAAATCTTTAACATCAATATTTATGGAACATGTCCACAAAAAAATCTAGCTGTCAACAATGAACATTGCATTGTTGCATTTCTTTTCACAGTTCTTTTTGACAGACATTTTAGTGAGGGTCAAACCATCATGGCATGGGGGAAACTCTGGGTTTATGGTAATGAATGGAATAGCCTACTTGATTTGATGTTCAGTTTATGAAGTTACATTCATATTTTGTTGAAGTATTATTCAATAAATATATTTATAAAGGATTTTTGAATTGTTGCTATTTTTAGAATATTTAAAAAAAATCTCACGTACCCCTTGGCATACCTTCAAGTACTCTCAGGGGTACGCGTACCCCCATTTGAGAACCACTGATATAGTCTGAAAGGGGAACTGCACTTTTTCTGAATTTTGCCTATGTTCACAATTCTTATGAGATGGTGGGATGTGGTGGGGAGAGGGTGTTAGACTAGGGTTGTAGCTGCCTGGAGGTGGTCTTTTAGTGAGGGTTTGAAGGAGGATAGAGATGCACTTTCTTTTACACCTGTTGGGAGTGCATTCCATATTGATGTGGCATAGAAGGAGAATGAGTTAAGACCTTTGTTAGATCGGAATCTGGGTTTGACGTGGTTTGTGGAGCTCCCCCTGGGTGCTAGCAATGCAGCCAATGGGAGCAATCAATTCTACCTGTGAATCACCTTAAAAATGCATTCAAAAACAGTCAACAATACTTCATTTATGTACCGTAACCTGTAATAATCAAGCTGTTGCAACATTGTTATTGTAAGAACGAACACAGAGGAAGTACGGTATTGGTCAATCAATCAATCAATCAATCAAAGTTTATTCATAAAGCCCTTAATCACAAGTGAAGTGAAGTGAATTATATTTATATAGCGCTTTTTCTCTAGTGACTCAAAGCGCTTTACATAGTGAAACCCAATATCTAAGTTACATTTAAACCAGTGTGGGTGGCACTGGGAGCAGGTGGGTAAAGTGTCTTGCCCAAGGACACAACGGCAGTAACTAGGATGGCGGATGCGGGGATCGAACCTGCAACCCTCAAGTTGCTGGCACGGCCGCTCTACCAACCGAGCTATACCGCCCCACAAGTGTGTCAAAGGGCTGCACAAGCCACAACGACATCCTCGGCTCAGATCCCACTTTAGGGCAAGAAAAAAACTCAACCCATTGGGCGTATTGAGAAACCTTGGAGGGGACCGCAGATGTGGGGACCCCAACTCCCCCTGGGCGACAGCTGCAATGGATGCTGAGTGGATATGGTTAATAATATGAGAGTCCAGTCAGGGGCCAGCAGGAAAACCTCTTGCATGTATACATGTCGCGTCGCAGAGACGTCATCGACTGACGCATAAGGAGTGGGCACCCCGGGTCCCGACTTCATGTGCAAGTCCAGTCTATTGGGAGGCCAGCAGGGGATCATCTTGAATAGAGACAAGTCAGCAGCGCAGAGACGTCACCAACTGATGCACGGAGAAGTGGTCCATCCTGGGTTCCGACTTTGAACAGCTAACGCTTCATCTGGTCACCTAATAACCTCTCCACGTAGGAGAGGGGGGCAGAGCAGAAAAAAGACAGCAGATCAACTGGGGCCTATTTAAAGGCTAAGGTGTATAAATGAGTTTTAAGATGGGACTTAAATGTTTCTACTGAGGTAGCATCTCTAACTGTTACTGGTAGGGCATTCCAGAGTACTGGAGCCCGAATAGAAAACGCTCTATAGCCCGACTTTTTGGGGGCTCTGGGAATCGCTAATAAGCCGGAGTTCTTAGAACACAGATTTCTGGTCGGGACATATGGTAAAATACAATCAGCAAGATAGGATGGAGCTAGACCGTTTAGTATTTTATGCATAAGTAGTAAAACCTTAAAGTCGCATCTTAAGTGCACAGGAAGCCTGTGCAAGTGAGCCAGTATTCGCTGTAAAAGCTAACAATGGAAACAGATTAGCTAGCTTCTACGTAAGGAGGAAACGTGTTTGAGTTTGTGATGCACAACACAGCGATATAACACCAATTTGTACTGACTAAAAAACATGAACAATAATCTTGCAGTATCTGTAATGTATTAGCCCACATTTCATGTTTTGTTTGTACACAGCTAACTTGACAGTCGATGTGCTGTAGTGTATGTGCTACATGTATTATGATCAATAGTATAGTGACTCACTCGATGGACAGTTGTCTGTTTGGTCCAGCTGGCCAGGGATGTTTCCAATTGATTTGGGTAAGCAATCCATTAATTCGGCATAGTGTGGCTAAAAGTTCCAGAATTGCTGTGTGACCATGTCACACTCTCTCGGCTTCCGTCTGCTCCAACGTTTCAGCCTCTTCTCCGTGCTCGTTTCTATAAGCAGCAGGTCACCATTTGTACATTTAGTTTCAAAAAGATAAGGTTTTAAACCCTCATTTGTTTAGATAGGATTATTTGTTTTGGCTGATTAGCCTTTTTTTTTTTTTTTTATTACTTTTTTATTGTAAATATTTCATATACAATTGCATGTATTGTAGCGGCTCCCCCCCAGCGGCTGGCTACGGGGTTCTAGCCAATGGCTTTGGCTGGAGGGGTGTGGGGACTTCCGGGTAGGGAAGTGTCGTGAAGTGACGTGTGTTTTTAGGGTAATAAGTCGTTCATGTATTTCCAAGAAAACGAGCAAAGAACTTTTAGCTCGTTGTACCTGTGTGCTGTATTCTATCAAATAAAGGCAAGACAAAATGAGAATTTGTATGAGCCTACATTGCTGGAATATGAAACTGGTGTCCGAAATAAAAACCATGATCTCAAAAAGTGAATTTGTCGTGGTAAGGACACGTTGCAGACCACTCGTTAGCTAGTGAGCTTCAGTCTGTGAGTTAGCTAAACCGTAAGCCAATTAGCATGTTTGGCTCCCCATGCTAAAGTCAAACATGTGGACGCTATTTTGAAGCGGGTGACCGTCGGGCAGCCACGCTCCTGCTTGCTGGCCCGTGAAGACGTAAGGATGACGCCGTTGCAGCCTGCTGCTTCCCAGCCCAGCTGCCCCCCCTCGATTTGAGATTTCAGCAGAGGCTAGAAGGTGGGAGGACAAGGACAAAGCTTTGCAATTGTCTTTGTGTCTGGAGGGACCGGATCCTTCATGCCTATGCTATTGGACCCTGACCAGCAGCAGTGCTACGACGCCCTGGTGGTGGCCCTCAAAAAGAGGTTTGGTAGATGGTCTCAGCCAGGGCTATTATTAAAAACTGAACTGAGAGGGAGGTGCAGCAGGGCAGGGGGATGGCTAATGACATTGAAGGTATAATGTGTATATGGTTACTTACCAGTTGATGCATGGAACGAGTTTGCCCCTGACCTGTTTGTCGTGGCCATATCTCCCACTGACCTGCGTGTGCAAGTGCAGCTTCAGCGCCTGAAGTCCCTTCAAGAAGCACTAAAAGCTGCCATTGAAAGGGAGATGCTGGGGAATGTGGTGACAGCCTGTGGACTGGAAATAAAACCTCCTTTGATGAGGACGGTGTCGTGACGTCCGGCCAGTGAGGAGGGTGAGGCATGGGCAACAGAAATTACTACTATTGAGGGCAGTGACTGTATACAAGGTCCACCTGGCCCGCACCCCATCCAGGTCTTCTGGGGATATGGCCGGCCTGTACACATTCGCAGGGAGTGCACTGTCACTCTTTGTGAGCCGGGAAATGGCATGGGCCTGCATAGTCACCGCTTCCTTTGTCGTGCTTCCGGTCTACTGGAGGATACCAACGGCACTGCCAGAGGGAAGGGGTTCCATCGGATATGCCTGCTACCCAGGGATGCCAACCATTGGTGGCCCCGCCCATTGACCCCCACCAGCAGCCATCCCCCCCTGGCCCTAGGGGAAGGGGTGTGGAGAGAGGACTAAGGAGACCTGGAGAAGCAGCAGCAGGATCAGCTAAAACAGCTGATGGAATTCCAGGACAGTTTTGCAATGAACGAGAGTGAAGTGGGAAGAACCCACTTGGCGAACAAGGCCAAGGACGACTTGCTACAGGCTGACTTTATCGAGCTGTCTGACATCCCCTAGGTGGCACCTGTGGTCATGGTTGCGAAGAAGAAGGTTGGCCACTGGCAAATCTGTGTGCATTAGAGACGGCAGAACAATGTGACCACAAAGGACTCTTAACCCCTCCCTCGTATCGACTAGTCCTTGGACCTAGTCTCTAACTGGCTCTTCCTGGTTCACCACACTGGACTCTAAAAGTGGATACTACCAAGTCCTCCTATCTCCCAAATCCCTCCCTAAATCCGCTTTCTGTACTGCCGAGGCCTGTGGCAGTTCAAGGTACTCAGTTTTGGACAATGTGCTGGCCAGTATTCCCCGTCAAGAGTACCTGGTGTACCTGGACAACATGCTCATACATTGGCATTCCTTCGAAGCAGCTCCAGGGTCCCTGAGGAAAGTCCTGGAGAGGATTCAAGCAGCGAGCCGGAAACGGAACCCTGAGAAATGCCCTTTCATGCAGCAACAGGTGACCTTCTTACAGTAGGGCATGAGCTGGGTGCAGATAGCATCAGTGCCATCGGCGAGAAGGCGCAGGCAGTGAATGACTGATACTGACTAATACTTGGTTAATATTCAAATCACGAAATGTAAATGAAGTATTGTTGGCGGTTTTTCAACGGTTATTTATTGTATTTTACGGGTGAAATAGAGGCGCTCCCACTGGCTCCGCTGTAAGCCGGGCTGCGGGGGAGCAGCAGACTAAGCAGGGGAGCCCAGATTTCTCTCTCCCCAGCTACTTCGTCCAGCTCTTCCCAGGGTATCCCAAGGTGTTCCCAAGCCAGCTGGGGTACATTGTCTCTCCATCGTGTCCTATGTCTTCCCCATGGCCTCCTACCGGTCGTACACGCCCTAAACACCTCCCCAGGGAGGCGTTTAGGCGGCATTCTGACCAGATGCCCGAACCACCTTATCTAGCTTTCCTCTGAGCTCTTCCTGAATGACAGAGCTTCTCACCCTATCTAAGGGAGAGCCCCGCTACCCGACAGAGGAAATTAATTTTGGCCGCTTGTACCAGTGATCTTGTCCTTTCGATCATAACCCAAAGCTCATGACCATAGGTGAGGATAGGGATGTAGATGGACTGGTAAATTGAGAGCTTTGCCTTCCGGCTTAGCTCCTTCTTCACCATGACAGATCGATACAGGGTACACGTCACTGCAGACGCTGCACCGATCCGGCTGTCGAACTTACAATCCACTCTTCCTTTACTCGTGAACAAGACCCCGAGGTACTTGAACTCCCCACTTGGGGCAGAATCTCCTCCTCAACCCAGAGACCAGTCGCCTAGTCAGAATTTAAAGCCTACACATATTTAATGTATGTAATTTTTCCATTGACTTTTAAATGCAGCTTATGTTATTCAAAGCATTTGTTTGCGAACAACAAAGATGACTAATTTATAAATATTTATTTATACTGTAACTGTGCTGCTCATTCAGCTGTTACAGAACTGTTATTTAAATGACTAATAAAACATTGTTCATTTAAAAGAAAGGAAAGGCAAAGTGCTAAAAGACAATTCACCTTGTTTATGTATTAAAAAACAAACAAACAACAAACCATTAAATCTAACCTGTCTGTCTATGAATGTTCTCATTCATCCAGTTCATTATGATCTCAGGTCATTCAATCGATCGCAAATGGACTGTTTGGTTTGTCTTAAAAGATGTTTCGCCTCTCATCCGAGTAGGCTTCATCAGTTTGTGCTCATAGACTTAGATTGGTCAGATCTAGTCTAGCGGCTGGTGCCAAAACCCCAAATAGTTATATTCCAATACCAGGTGGGTGTGCCTGGGCAAGGATGATTTCGCCCTATCATAGTGAGAAAAACAACTATTTTGATGCAAACGAGCAATCCTACTGTCAAAGCCAACGACAGTCGTTGAAGCTTGTTAGCATTGAGGTATTGTGTGGCAGAACGATCGCTGTGGATTGACGACTACCAGTCCAAAATAGTCGGAATCCACTGTGTAAGCATTCCATTCAGTTGTAAACAAATGACACCTTCTGTGACCAGAATGTTTCTAACTCCTGTTATTTGTTGGAGGCTAAATTGCAGAGTCTTTTAGGGATGGTTGAGAGGTCAGGTGGTGTCGCAGACCACCTCCTCTGTTCAGGGATGGTTTTTAACTTTGACATTGATGGCTTCCCTCACTCCTCCTTCGTACCATCTGTCCTCCCTGTCCAGAATCTGTACATTTTTGTTCTCAAAGGACTACGGTTTTTCCCTGAGGTGCAGGTAGACAGCGGAGTCTTCGCCATGCCTCGGCTCAGTGGTTGTTTTGTTTCTCCAATATATGAATCAGTGCATTTATCATTACACTGGATAGCATACACCAGATTGTTTTTGTGGGTGTGGGGTGTCCGGTCTTTAGGATGTACTCGTCTCTGTCTCAGGGTGCTGCCTGGTTTGAAGTGTACTGGGATGTTGTGTTGGTTAAAAATTATTCTGAGGTTCTCAGATACACCTGATACATATGGAATGACAATATTTTTGCGTCTGTCACCTTTTTCCTTCTCATCCACTCTGTTGTTTCTTCTGGAACTGAATACACTTTTCACAACATAGGCAAAGAAGGGGTTTGGAAATTATATAATAGGATATACAAAGAAGACAAATCACCAGCAGAGTGGAAAGAAGCTGTAATAATCCTAATATACAAACCAGGAAAAGATCCGGAAAAGGCAGGTAATTATAGGCCGATTGCATTGACTTTAAATTTGGGCAAAGTTATGGAAAACATTATTAATGAAAGACTAGTATAATTTATAGAGTGAAAATAAATAATTTTAAACTACCAAAGTGGATTTCGGAAAGCAAGAAACACAAACAACCCAGCAGTGCAGCTGGAAGAGGAAATTAGAAAAGGACAACTAAATAAAGAAAGTATAATTGCAGTATTTTTTGACATAGAGAAAGCTTATATGTTGTGGAAACAGCCGTTGCTGATAAAATTAAATACATTTGGTATTACAGGAAGAATGTACAGATGGTTAAAAGACTTCTTAAGAAGTAGAACAATTTGAGTAAAAATAGAGAATTAATATAGTACAGTATAAGAAGTGGAACATGGTACCCCGCAAGGGAGTATAATAAATAAATACATTTTAATTTAATTTAATTTTTATAATGATAAATTAAGTGCTTAGTGAAGTGGAAGGGTAAGTGGAGGTGGCACTGTTTGCTGATGATGGAGTGATGTGGAAGAGACGTAGAAATACAAATAATATATATAAAAGAAGATTCAAAAAGTGGTAAATAATGTTCAAGAATGGGGAACAGCTTGGGGTTCAAGATTCTGTTGGGAAAACTAAAGTTATGAATATTACAAAGAGGAAGGTTCAAAACAAGCTCCAAATTAAACTTCATGGCGAAAATATAGAAGAGGTACAAGTATTAAAATATTTAGGAATATGGTTGGATAGATATATTAACTGGTCAACCCATATCAGTAAAATGGTCGAGAAAAGTAAAAAGGTGTTAAATATAATGAGGGCTTTGAGGGGCAAATCAAATCAAATCAAATCAACTTTATTTATAGATATTGGGGGGCTGATAGACAGACATTGAAAACAATATATCTCACTTTAATTCGATCTGTAATTGATTATGGATGCATCATTTATTCAATCTGCTTTAAAAACATTAGTTGGGAAAATAGACAGGATCCAGCCACAGGCATAAAGGTTATGTTGTGGAGCTACAAAATCAACCCCAGTGGTAGCATTTCACGTACAAATTAAGGAAAAACCTTTAGACATGAGAAAAGATCAACTGTCAGCAGTTATTGGACCAAACATAAAAGGTTCCAAGCAAGGACATCCAACTCAACAAGTGCTACTAAACTGCCAAGAAAAAGAGAAGAAAAAGATTAATAGTTTCGGGTGGAATATAGGAGACGTGTGGAAAAACTTCAAATTGACAATATTTAAATTAGCCCTACAGTACCGATCCCTGCAATACCACCGTGGATGTACGATGTCCCAGATGTAAATATGCAATTATTAAAGAATAGAAGTTTAAATAATTACCAGATAAAAAAAATGGGTTGAAGAAACCTTTTTAGACAATGTATGCATCAAAAACTATAAATTGTCATGTCTTTGTGATCATGTTTTGTTTTAGTTATGTCCTGTTGGTTTAAGACTTGTTAGTTCCTGTTTAGGCTTCCTGGTTTGGTCACCATGGCAACTTATTAGTTTCACCTGTCTCACGTGTTGGAATCACGCACCTGTTTGTAATCAAGAGAGAGTATTTAAGCCTGTCATTTTCTGTTGGTCGGCCTGGCGACATTGACTTTTGCTACCCCTGTTTATCTGATGATACCCATGCTACTCATGTTACCTGATATCATAGTTCATGCCGTTCTTTCTGGTCACAGTAAGTGTTTACTTGTTTCATGTCCATAGTTTTGCCTTTGTGTTAGTTCTTTTGTTTTCAGAGCCAAGTTTGGTCTCCGCCTTGTGCGCGCCTTTGGTTTGTACCTTTTTTTGTAGTTTATAGTAATTATTAAACATGTATTTACCTTCACGCCATGTCCGGTCCAGTTCGTTTGCATCTTGTCATGACATAAATAATAAAGTAGGAGCTGCAGCAGTTATCCCACAATGAAACATAGTATTGAATAGAAGAATCATCAATAGTTTATCGTTTTTTACACGGAAATTGGTCGCAATTTATATGGCAGTTAATTGGATAGAGGAAAATAAAGCAAGAAAAGCAGTCATGTGCTCGGACTCCAGCAGTGCATTGATGAGCATAAAAAACATCATCAAAACAAGACAAGATTTAGTATATGAAATAGTTCAGGTAACCTGCAGAATAAATAAAGTGGGAAGTGAGGTAACATTTCTCTGTGTGCCTGCTCATGTAGAAGTTGTGGGGAATGAATTAGCAGATAGGTATTGTAGCGGTAAAGTCCTAAACTATTACTGCTACTGGTTGCCGAATATAAATGAAGCTAGTTTAGACGTGTGCAGCCGGCTAATAATCGATGTCCAGAATTGTGTCCATGTTTAACAAAAATGTTTATTATCATAAAGTCACGTAAATAAAACTCACTTTGTAACAAAAACGGAAAATAAACGGGAGCAAACAAATACTAGCATGGCACAGTCAAAAACTGTTGCGCCTCCAATCAGCAACACCTGAGCATGATTCCAGCCCCTCCCCAAGTAGACTGGCACTTGGCCTTGAGCCAACCCCTTAGTGACGACATGCACTTGACAGACAAAAATAGTATATGGCTTTAACAGGTATGCAAAGCAAGGAACCACTAACAGAAGTATATGGAGATGAACCACAGTAAAGAAGAAGTGAAGTATATAGTTAAGATAGAACACAATAAAAAGTGGCACGATAATTGGAATAAGGCAACAAAAGGTAGGGAGAATTACAAAGTCCAAAGGAGAGTAGGTGTAATGAGAGGAGGGAATAGAAATAGGAAAGAAAAATATATTATTACTAGAATGAGATTAGGACATACATATCTAAATAGTTAATTTGATAGGGAAACATAATGCAGGGCTGTGTGACTGTTGCCATCAGATAGAAAGTGTAGGCCATGTTTTAATACATTATAGGAAATACAGTAGAGAAAGTGAAATACTAAAAAAAATAAGTTAGCGAAAGAGAAAGTTAGGTCCATCCTCGTCGCCATTGTTGTGTGCCCAACTTGTCACTTATTAGTTAGTGCACTCTAAGCTTAGTAATACACCAAGAAAGCTTACTTCTTCTTCTCTTTTTTTTGTTTAATGGCGGTTGGCAAGCAACCTTCTGGTGTGCATTTCCGCCACCTACTGAAATGGAGTGTGGACCGAGGTGGAACCGTGGAACCCTACTCTGTATTATTTTATTTAACCCAGTCTTTTTTAAATATGTATTTAATGCTTTGTAACCTACGTGTTCTGAGTGCAGTCCTAAAATATCTTCTACTACTAATCTAACCTTCTCTTTTGCCAACTTATTTCCCAGTATTTCCCTTTCTCTATTGTATTTCCTACAATGTATTAAAACATGTCCTACACTTTAGATCTGATAGCAACAGTCACACACCCCTGTGTTATGTTTCCCTATCAATTTCAATGAACTATTTCGATATGCATGTCCTAATCTCATTCTAGTTATAATGTCTTCTTCCTTCCTATTTATATTGCCTCCTCTCATTACACCTACTATCCTCTGGACTTTGTAATATGTGAGGTGAAGTGAATTATATTTATATAGCGCTTTTCTCTAGTGACTCAAAGCGCTTTACATAGTGAAACCCAATATCTAAGTTACATTTAAATCGGTGTGGGTGGCACTGGGAGCAGGTGGGTAAAGTGTTTTGCCCAAGGACACAACAGCAGTGACTAGGATGGCGGAAGCGGGAATCGAACCTGGAACCCTCAAGTTGCTGGCACGGCCACTCTACCAACCGAGCTATGCCGCCCCGACATAAAACTCCCTACCTTTTGTTTCCTTATTCCAATTATCTTGCCACTTTTTATTTTTTTCTATCTTAATTATGTTCTTTACTTCTTTTTTACAGTGGTTAATCTCCATGTTTACTTCTGTTTTAGTGGTTTCTTGCTTTGCGTACCTATCTGCTAATTCATTGCCCACAACTCCTGCATGAGCAGGTATCCAGAGAAATGTTACCACAGATCCCGCTTTATTTATTCTGCAGATTGCCTGAACTATTTCATAAACTAAATATTGTTTTGTTTTTGATGCTATGTTTTTATGCTCATCAATGCACTGCTGGAGTCCGAGCACATGACTGCTTTTCTTGCTTTATTTTTCTCTATCCAATTAACTGCCATATAAATTGCGACCAATTCCCCCGTAAAAACAAATAACTTATCACTGATTCTTTTATTTAATACTAGTGGGATAACTGCTGCATCTCCTACTTTATAATTTATAGTTTTTGATGCATCTGTATATATTATGGTATTGTCTAAAGCGTTTCCTCAATCCATTGTTCCATCTGGTAATTATTTAAACTTCTATTCTTTAATAATTGCATATCTACATTTGGGTTGTCATACATCGACGGTGGTATTGCAGGGATTGGTACTGTAGGGCTAACTTTAATATTGTCAATTTGAACTTTTTCACATATGTCTCCTATTATCCACCCGAAACTATTAATTTTTTTCTTCTCTTTTTCTTGGCAGTTTAGTAGCACTTGGTGAGTTGGATGTCCTTGCTTGGACCCTTTTAAGATTGCCCAATAAACTGCTGGCAATAGATCTCTTCTCATGTCTAAAGGTTTTTCATTCATTTCTACTTGTAATGCTGCAACTGCGGTTGCTTTTGTAGCTCCACAACATAACCTTAATGCCTGTGACTGGATCCTGTCTATTTTCCCAAGTCATGTTTTTGAACCTTGAGGGTGCATGGGAGTTTGCCCAACCAGTCTACATGTGCTTTGTGGACTTGGAGAACGCATTTGACCGTGTCCCTCGGGAGGTCCTGTGGGGAGTGCTCAGAGAGTATGGGGTATCGGACTGTCTGATTGTGGCTGTCCGCTCCCTGTACGATCAGTGTCAGAGCTTGGTCCGCATTGCCGGCAGTAAGTCGGACACGTTTCCAGTGAGGGTTGGACTCTGCCAAGGCTGCCCTTTGTCACCGATTCTGTTCATAACTTTTATGGACAGAATTTCTAGGCGCAGTCAAGGCGTTGAGGGGATCCGGTTTGGTGGCTGCAGGATTAGGTCTCTGCTTTTTGCAGATGATGTGGTCCTGATGGCTTCATCTGGCCAGGATCTTCAGCTCTCACTGGATCGGTTCGCAGCAGAGTGTGAAGCGACTGGGATGAGAATCAGCACCTCCAAGTCCGAGTCCATGGTTCTCGCCTGGAAAAGGGTGGAATGCCATCTTCGGGTTGGGGAGGAGATCTTGCCCCAAGTGGAGGAGTTCAAGTACCTCGGAGTCTTGTTCACGAGTGAGGGAAGAGTGGATCGTGAGATCGACAGGCGGATCGGTGCGGCATCTTCAGTAATGCGGACGCTGTATCGATCCGTTGTGGTGAAGAAGTAGCTGAGCCGGAAGGCAAAGCTCTCAATTTACCGGTCGATCTATGTTCCCATCCTCACCTATGGTCATGAGCTTTGGGTTATGACCGAAAGGAAAAGATCACGGGTACAGGCGGCCGAAATGAGTTTCCTCCGCCGGGTGGCGGGGATCTCCCTTAGAGATAGGGTGAGAAGCTCTGCCATCCGGGGGGATCTCAAAGTAAAGCCACTGCTCCTCCACATCGAGAGGAGCCAGATGAGGTGGTTCGGGCATCTGGTCAGGATGCCACCCGAACGCCTCCCTCGGGGGGTGTTTAGGGCACATCCAACCGATAGGAGGCCACGGGGAAGACCCAGGACACGTTGGGAAGACTATGTCTCCCGGCTGGCCTGGGAACGCCTCGGGATCCCCCAGGAGGAGCTGGACGAAGTGGCTGGGGAGAGGAATGTCTGGGCTACCCTGCTTAGGCTGCTGCCCCCGCGACCCGACCTCAGATAAGCGGAAGAAGATGGATGGATGGATGGATGGATGGATGTTTTTGAAGCAGATTGATAAATGATGCATCCATAATCAATTACAGATCGAATTAAAGTGATATATATATATCTTGTTTTCAATGTCTGTCTATCAGCCCCCCAATCTTTACAACTCAAAGCTCTCATTATATTTAACACCTTTTTACTTTTCTCCACTATTTTGCTGATGTGGGTTGACCAGTTAATATATTTAAACCATCCATCCATTTCTACCGCTTATTCCCTTTTTGGGGTCGCTGGAGCCTATTTAAACCACATTCCCAAATATT
Organism: Nerophis lumbriciformis; assembly: GCF_033978685.3. Taxonomy (NCBI): domain Eukaryota; kingdom Metazoa; phylum Chordata; class Actinopteri; order Syngnathiformes; family Syngnathidae; genus Nerophis; species Nerophis lumbriciformis. The sequence continues at coordinate 55,254,084 of NC_084549.2, read as the reverse complement.
TAAATACTTGTACCTCATCTATATTTTCCCCATATAGTTTAATTTAGAACTTTCCTCTTTGTAAAATTCACGACTTTAGTCCCAAGAAAGCTTATTGTAGTTTTCTGCCTTTTATTCCTTCTTCCACCTGCCGGTGTCCAACACACAACACATGTCGTCATATCCTGTGTCCCCCGCCCTTAATTTTCCCTTACAATGGTTCCGGTATTGCTGTGACCTGAGTAACCAATACATGACAAGTAGTGGAATATATTTTAGGATTGCACTCAGAACACGTAGGATACAAATAATTATATATATTTTTTAAAGACTCGGTTAAATAAAAGAATATAGAGTAGGGTTCCATCTCGGTCCACACTCCATATCAAACGATGGCGGTAATGCACACCAGAAGGCTGCTTGCCAACCGCCATTAAACCAAAAAAGAAAAAGAAGAAGAATAAGTTTTACTAAAAGGTGTGCGGTTTTGATGGAAAAAAAACATGTAACCGTAGCCTAGAATCTGTAGGAAAGTATAGACTTCAAGGACGAAATAGTAAAGTAGGAAATAACTTTGTTGTTTGAGGTGAGCAACAGACCGAAACGAGTGTCATGATACTTTTTTGACATCACATTTTTTCTGACATGTCTATCAAGTCTATCAGCATATGCGTTCATACTTACATTTAAAATTATTCGATACTTTATATATCGGCTTTAGACGTCAAGGACTATATGTTTGTACTCAGAGGCATATGATTGTAATTGATGAACCAATAATAACACCACCATAATAAAATAATTATCTTCTTGGCAGACGCTGTCTTATCTCGTCAAATCAAATGACGCAGGTTAAATGCCAACCGTGGGAAATCTTGCCCAAACATGGCCAGGTGGACCTGTGGACGCTTCAGTCCCCACAAGTGCAAGTGGAGGTCCTGACATTTGGAGCCATCATCAGGAGTGTGCGTTGCAAGGGGACAGACGGTCAGGTGGACGATGTCGTCTTGGGCTTTGATGACCTGGAGGGTAAGCATTGGAACAATTGTGAGAGTGTCGACATGTGTTTCGTGTTTACCACATTAAAGTGTCCTCAAATCCTGTCATATTAACAGAAGTGCATGATATGCAGTCGTGGACAAAAGTTTACATACACTTGTAAAGAATGTAATGTCATGGCTGTCTTAAGTTTCCAATAATTTCTACTACTCTTATTTTTTTGGGATAGAGTGATTGGAGCACATACTTGTTGGTCACAAAAAACATTCATGAAGTTTGGTTCTTTTATGAATTTATTATGGATCTACTGAAAATGTGACCAAATCTGCTGGGTCAAAAGTATACAGCAATGTTAGTATTTGGTTACATGTCCCTTGGCAAGTTTCACTGCAATAAGGCGCTTTTGGTAGCCATCCACAAGCTTCTGGTTGAATTTTTGACCACTCCTCTTGACAAAATTGGTGCAGTTCAGCTAAATGTGTTGGTTTTCTGACATGGACTTGTTTCTTCAGCATTGTCCACACGTTTAAGTCAGAACTTTGGGCAGGCCATTCTAAAACCTTAATTGTAGCCTGATTCCTTTACCACTTTTGATCTGTGTTTGGGGTCATTGTTCTGTTGTTTCATCTGACATCACTTGGACAAAGATAAGACATTCTGGAGGAAAATTCTGTGGTCAGATGAAACAAAAATTGAGCTTTTTGGCCACAATAGCCAGCAATATGTTTGGAGGAGGAAAGGTGAGGCCTTTAATCCCAGGAACACCACACCTACCGTCAAGCATGGTGGTGGTAGTATTATGCTCTGGGCCTGTTTTGCTGCCAATGGAACTGGTGCTTTACAGAGAGTAAATGGGACAATGAAAAAGGAGGATTACTTCCAAATTCTTCAGGACAACCTAAAATCATCAGCGCTGAGGTTGGGTCTTGGGCGCAGTTGGGTGTTCCAATAGGACAATGACCCCAAACACACATCAAACGTGGTAAAGGAATGGCTAAATCAAGCTAGAATTAAGGGTTTGGAAAAGCCTTCCCAAAGTCCTGACTTAAACGTGTGGACAATGCTGAAGAAACAAGTCCATGTCAGAAAACCAACAAATTTAGCTGAACTGCACCAATTTTGTCAAGAGGAGTGGTAAAAAATTCATCTAGAAGCTTGTTAGTGACTACCAAAAGCGCCTTCTTGCAGTGAAACTTGCCAAGGGACATGTAACCAAATATTATCATTGCTGTATGTATACTTTTGACCCAGCAGATTTCGTCATATTTTCAGTAGACCTAAAAAATAAGAGTTGTAAAAATTATTGGAAACTCAAGACAGCCATGACATTATGTCCTTCACAAGTGTATGTACATTTTTGACCACGACAGTATATAAACTTTTGACTACGACTGTAAGTAGTGCACTTATCTTTTGTTGCCAGGTTATGTGTCAGACAAGCGGTATTTTGGTGCTGTGGTGGGCCGTGTAGCCAACAGGGTTGCACGAGGACGCTTTGAAGTGGATGGAAAAACATATCAATTAGATATCAACAATGGACCAAATGCTCTGCATGGAGGGCTGCAAGGCTTCAGTAAGGTAAAGGTCTATACTGTGTGACAACACATTGAAGAAAACCAATTAACGAGAACAATAACAATTTTAGGTACCGTGATGTATTGGCATTTAGGTTTAATGTGTTCAATGTTACCCATACAATCTTTTAAAATTTAAATAGTCTGTGCTGCCCCCCCACCCAAAAAAAACGCATCACACATGCTTTTTTATAAAATAAAACTAACTTTTAGATGAAAAATATTTTGTAAAAAATACTATACATGAGAATGTAGTAGTAGTAGACATTTTATTTCAGACGCAGGGGGATCCATATCACTGAAGAAAAAACATACGATAAAACCCAAATAAAAGAAATACAAGCAGAAAAAAAACAATCCACAATATTCAATGTCCAGCTTACAGGCTTACTCGCCAATGGTTCCACAGACGTGATGAAAATCTGACAGAACTGTGGGTTGGGTTAGTCAAACCATTAATGACATTGTTGTCTGACTCAGCTGCCCTACACATGAACTTGACGTAAAGTGGCAGAGCAGGTGGGGACCCCAATACTGACAAACATTTGGCTTGCACTGCAACGCCTTGAAGCTTTTAGAAGCAGTCTCATGCTGTCATTTTAAGCCACAATGAGCTTCTTAACACTGGCTTGTTTAAACCGACACCACAGATGGGCAGTATACAGTGGTGTGCAATATGCTTTAAAAAGTGTGATCTTCACAGAAACTGAGCGCATACTGAACTTTCGACACAGCTTATTCGTTTGAGCATATACAGTAACTTTCGTTGCTGTCTATAAATATTTTTGTCATCAGATCGGTCATTCGTAATAATATGTCTACATATGTAATACAAAAACTATAACAGTTTAAAGCGATATAATAATAATGTACAGCAGGGGTGTCCAAAGATTATGTTTTACAGACCATCTTCAAGCTGCTTTCTGACTGACTTTTCAGAATGTGCCGTTTTGTGGGCAGGTCTTATGTACCGGTATGTGGCTCTACTTTGACTGTGTCTTCTCCCCGCCAGCCATGTTACAGTTTTAGTGCTTTCATAGTGTGTCTACTGACAGATATAAATTGAAACTATAAGCTACTTTCTATTAGAAATGGCACTCTGAGCACATTTCTACCGTATATGGATATTCCGCTGATGGTTTTCCCAATTTGTTACGTCACAAATTGTGCTCGTTTAGCGGAAGTAGGAATGAAGGCAAGATTGTTTTATAAATATCTCCGCAAGGACTCCACGGTTAAATTTCAAATTTTCTGGACTTATGCAGATTCCAAATACACAACAGCAGGTACCAACCAGTAGGTAAGAACAGTTGGTTTTGCATAATAGGCCCTATTATGAAGAAAATTACTGGCAATTCAAGTGAGTCACTCATTATTATAAAACACAGTGTATGCATCCTTACATTGTAGGCTATTTGGAGACACTATAGACAGAATTTGATATAAATAAGATAACGCATTCAGTACAGATTAGTGCCATCATTTGTTTCTCCCTGTGATTTTATATTGTTTGAAGATGATTACCCAAGAGCAGCAACACTTGAAATACAATACATTAGATATATTTGCGCAAAGTACTTGTATCGGCGATGGCAAGTCGATACAAGCCACACTCTGTATTTGATCGGGAAGAAAATCAATGGTGTTACGCATCACTAGTATGGTGCAGAAGTGCTACATTTGTACTGCTATGCCTATTTGTGTACTGTACTCCTCTCATGTTTTTCAATGATTTATTTCTGGAATTTATTTTTCTGAATTTCTAAATATCATCAGCCTCTTCATCTCCTCCGCACTGTCCTTCACACTCACTTTCTTCGGACCCAGGTTTGGAAAAACAATGTGTTGCATATCTTGCTATTAGCTAACGCTAGTTTATAGAAGATTGCAACTTTTGAGAACGACTACGTGGAGGAGAAGCGCTTTACGGGGAGACGTCATCAGCATTTATTCACCTGTGTGGGCGAACTTGCACTAGGGCAGTCGGTACGTCCCTGGGCGCACTTAGCATCTAACACATATTTAACAATTGAGCGCACTCGAACGCATCAGAATTGGAAGAGGTGGTCTAGGGCTTGGCACTTGCGCAACGTAGCTGAGTCCTTGAATGACAAGAATGTGACTGGTCCTCTCAGATTATTTAATGATAACTGACACAATTTACAAAGAAAATTAAATACTAAGACTCAAAATGATCCAAAAGTGCAACCCACAACACAGGATAATACAGACATGTCATACGATGTGCTTCTCCTGCAAAAATGACGACACCGGTAACGTTGTACAAAGTAGAAAAACAGAGCAACTCCAAATAGGAGTGAAAGTAGTTCACATATTAAGATAAATCATAGTAATGCAGCAGAATAGAATGTGTAATTTATTGCAGTCGTTTCTCTTGCAAGTATTTACCGTCACCAGTAATATTTCACAAAGTCAGAGAACTTGCACTAAAGCAACAGAATGGAAGTGATGGGACAAATGACTTGCAGAAATGCACAGTGTGAGCGCAGACCAGCGGTAACCAGGGGCCTCATGTATTAAGCTTGCGTATGCACAAAAACCAGGCGTATGCCCCTTTTCACGGCAAAGATGAGATGTATCAAGAGTTAACAGAGCGTGAAAATGGACGCTCCCTCATGCCAACTTCATGCTTTACGTACGCTCATTTCTACAGGCTTTGGAAAATTTAGTGACACACACACTTGTGTTTTGAGCGAACAAAAGAAGGTTGAGACTGAGAGTCTGTCAATGCTGTATGCTTCGATAATTGCACACAGGTTAGAATAAATAAAAAAAGGTTGGACATCTAGAAAAATAAGAAGAAATAGACTGATGTGCATGGCCTAAACCAGTGGTTCTCAACCTTTTTTCAGTGATGTACTTTCTGTGAACATTTTTTTTAATTCAAGTACCCCCTAATCAAAGCAAAGCATTTTTGGTTGAAAAAAAGAGATAAAGAAGTAAAATACAGCACTATGTCATCAGTTTCTGATTTATTAAATTGTATAACAGTGCAAAATATTGCTCATTTGTAGTGGTCTTTCTTGAACTATTTGGAAAAAAAGATATAAGAATAACTAAAAACTTGTTGAAAAATAAACAAGTGATTCAATTATAAATAAAGATTTCTACACATAGAAGTAATCATCAACTTAAAGTGCCCTCTTTGGGGATTGTAATAGAGATCCATCTGGATTCATGAACTTAATTCTAAACATTTCCTCACAAAAAAAGAAATCTTTAACATCAATATTTATTGAACATGTCCACAAAAACTCTAGCTGTCAACACTGAATATTGCATTGTTGCATTTCTTTTCACAGTTATTTTTGACAGACCTTTTAGTGACAAACCTGAGCTTGTGCTTCACTGAGTTTTATGAACTTACATTCATATTTTGTTGAAGTGTTATTCAATAAATATATTTATAAAGGATTTTTGAATTGTTGCTATTTTTAGAATATTTAAAAAAAATCTCACGTACCCCTTGGCATACCTTCAAGTACCCCCAGGGGTACACATACCCCCATTTGAGAACCACTGGCCTAAACAAACAAGCAGACCGGAGATAAAGTAGTGCTGCACCCCGTTTGAAAAGTTAGTCGCTGCAATGAAATGTAAAACTTCAGAAAAGATGGGTGACGCTGATTACCCCCAATATAAATATTATTTGTGTAATTTACAACAAAATGTGTTCATACCTGATTAGAGTTTCATCTGAACATTTTGTAGTATTTGGTTTGCAATCTTTAAAATGTAAACATGCCAGCATATACAAAAGGATACGAAAGACCTTGAGTTTTGTTTGATTACTTAATTTATTATTACAACACAGGAGAGGTACTTGCTGTAGCAGCCGTACGTGACACGAAGTCGGGACATTCCTCCACCGTCTCAGGTAACAGTGGGCCGCAACTGTCCGCCCGACTGGTCTAGCTGGTGCTGGAGTCACAGGAACACATTATGACAACAATAGGTGGCAAAATGATCGCCTACATAAATTAATAGATTCCCTCACAAATATTAATATGAATATGAAGCATTAAATGCATTGGCGAAAAAGTGCATTTTGTGTCCTTGCCTTGATTTTTTTACGTTGTTGAAATTAAATGTTGACAAAGCCCAAACTACCACCTGTGTGTGTCGCCAAAATATCCACAGCCTGTATAAATGTGCGTACGTGAAGCATGGAATTGGCAAGAGGCACCGTACATTTCCACTCCAAGTTCACTCTTGATACATCTAAACTTTGCTGTGAAAAAGGGAATACGGCAAGTTTTTGTGCATAAGCAAGCTTATTATTCCATGAGACCTCTGATACTGTTGGGATTGTGAACTGTGGTGCAGTGCCACGAGTATTAGCATCAACTAAACTATCTTTTTCGTAGTTTAATTTCAACCATTTTTTTCCCCAATTTTATTTATTTTAGTATGCAGTTACAGTGATTTGTTCTTCATGTAACAAATGACCGGTCAGAAAAGGCTAGATTCCTAATCAGGTGGAAAAATGTGCTCCATTCAGACATTATATCTCATTCATCGTTACAGCAGTTTAGTACATCATGCTCTTTTTTTATGACTTGTGTTTCTCTTTTCAGGCTCTTTGGCTTGCGAAAGAAGTAGAGAGTGGGGTAAAAATGAGTCTTTGCAGTCCAGATGGAGACCAAGGCTACCCTGGAGAGATGCAGGTTTCTGTGACCTACACCCTGCAGGTAAATACTATTTACTTTTAAATTCAGAATTGTTTGCACATGGACACAGTTTAAATGCACCAAATCAGAATGATTTTAGATCAATTAATTGCAATGGGATTGAAGCAAAGCCTTAAAATTTTAGTTTAAAAGAAAAAAATATACACAGTTCCGTAGTATTCCTACAATATTTTTTCATTTTTGCGCTTAACCTGTAACACGTCTTAATATCATGCCTCCGATTTGGTTTGGTTAAAACTAAGACCGTCCAAAAAAGTATGTTATTGGCGGTAATTAATAGGAGTGTGCTGAATTTTAACATTTACAAAAAATAATTGCATACTGCATCTCAACTTTCAAATTCTGCCCACCTTAGGCAGACAATAATCGCTAGATTACATTTATAAATTAACATGATTTAATCTATCAGAAAAGACGACATTTAATATTATCTAACTTGGAATTACGGGCCAGAAAAGTCGGGGGAAATACTGTTCAATAAGAGGGCTGGTATAGAAAGTGTACTTCCCGTGTGTGTGTGTGAAGTGTGCATAAATGTGCGCGTGCAAGTGTGTACACACTACACAGTACTGTACCTTGGCCTTACATAACGTCATCCAAGTCTGTGAACAGCATTTCTTACAGAGTTTAAACTAAGGTTAATGTTGTGCTTTTGTTGGAGAATGGCTTTAATTTTCGACTAGCAACTCGTCATCTGCTTTCAGGCACCAAGTCACTTATTTCCATGACCTCACTAGAAAAGAGACATCATTCAATTATTTAGTTTGTTTTATATTGTTTAAGCACAAACTATTAAATACCAAACAAATAACTGCAACATAAAATACACAGGTTACAATAAACAAGAAAGGCTTAAACTAAATAAGTAACATCTGAACTTCCAATATACTCTTCACCCAGTGATCATTTGGGACTTTAATGTAACTTACTTTTACAACACCTGGTCAGTCATTGTGGGTGTCTGCTCCTCTTAGTAGCAACTACATGGTGGAAATTATAGTTTGCAAAGATGCTGGACATTCAATCTCAGTTACATGTTTGGCGATATCGCAAGTCATTCAGCCTTTCTTCTGCAGACTCTTGATAAGCTCACTGTTTCTTTGTTAATCAAGGTAATCTTTAAATCCGAAATACTGCTCTCTGTATTGTACAATGCAGTCAAAACACTGCTTTTTATGTTGGGCGTAATTGAATAATAATAATGATAATAATTGAAGCGCGGGAACACACTTGTAGAACCACGTCCCTGGTGACCTACTGTTTATATTGTTCGGTACCTGTCCATTGTACAATTATTGGACAGTATACTTTGCAGTTTACGATACCTGCGGACAATGGATACTTCGCCATTTTTACAGAGTAAAACAGTCTCGTAGAAGTCTCTCCCAACTCCTTCCTGTCGGGCAAAAACAGGTAATGTATACACGTTTTTATTACATTTTATATTCATAATTATTATTATTTGATACCTACTTTGTAGATAGAACATGAGTGTGCACAGTATACTCTGTATATATTGTATTTACTGTTTCTGTACAATAATGTGTTACAGAATATGCTTACTGCTGCAGTCAAAAGGCCTACTGCCACTTCGCAGCCTAAAGCTCCTAAATGTTTCATTGCCAATAAAGCTGTAAGTCATGGGTGTGATTATTCCTTTTTTCTAGGAAAGAGTGCATCCCCCTGAAGAAAACTATACCATGTGTACAGTAAATGTTTGAATCAAGGAAATGCATAAATATACTGTAATAGTGCATTGAAGGACTTTCACTGTACTAACATTTGTGTAATTTGTCATTTGTTATACTGTACATGTTTCACACGAGTGTGTCTTGATTTCATTTTACAGGCTTCCGTTGTGCCACAGATGATATGTGAGGGTCCAGTTGACACCGTTACAGTTAGAACGTGCTCTATCCGAGAGGACGGCAGGACTCCAGAAGGAAAAAGAATGCATTCAGCACCACAGCAAAGAAATATCTCGCTTGAATGTTGAGCTGAGAGCCACCAAAGAGGAGAACGATAACCTGAAATAAAGCAGCCGGGAGGTGGATGGATGGCGGGAAAGCATGTTGGAGGAGATAAGAAAAATGCGGGAGGCGCAGAAGCAGTAACACCACCACCAATTTACAACGCCAATAAAACCACGTCCCAGATCCACAGCCACACCTTCCCAATTCATCCTAAAACTGTTCAACAGTGCTGATGTCACCGCTCTCCCGGTCTGCCACTTTTGACGATATGGACAACATCAACAGTAATCGTCAACACCTGGCTGTGGACATACCCAGGATTGAACCAGGACATCATGCCAAACTCCATAAAGCGAGTTTAGGACAAGTGGGACGCTATGGGTGTCTGCTCTTTAGACATATAATTTCTGAAGAAAGCTACAAGTCCTGGGGAAAAAACAACAAACTGGGATGAGGCTCGAGGTAAACACCCGTTGGCACAGAATGTAAAATATTTCCTGCTTGCAACATTAAAACAATATTTTCCTGCAATGGGCAAAAAAGAAATAAAAGACTGCATTGACAAGATCAATTAACTTCTCCGTACTCCATGCACATGTTCCCGAGGACTCGCATATTTGTGAATTGCATGTGCATAGAAGTTGTCTTTGTAAACCTTTGTTCCATTTTTCAATAAATACGTTTTCTACAGTATGAATAATTTTTCTTTTTTTTACCATTAAACGAGTAGAATGTGAGTTACAGTAGCAGGCTGGCCGCGTAGCAATATTAAACTGTATTACAAAACAGAGAAGATTAAGTCATGCAGCGATATAGGTAGATAAATGCAATAATACGAAATGTACAGATTATCAAAAGTATTTATTTGGGTAGAAATGTCACATATTGCCAACAATATCTTTGACCATTAAAGCATGATCGTAATAATCCACATTTTGCGTCATTACAATCACTATAAGCAGCATAACACAGTCCAAACACCCAAGTGTTGCCGCTATTTCACATAGCTCCGCCTCTTCTGAAGTCATGCTCCTTTGCACCGGTATTTTGTGGCGGTCATCTTCCTATTGGCATTATAATGCCATGTGTGGGCACACATTCATAAACACGGGCAAATGGCTTGCATTGTTCCAAAAGTCCAGGGCTATATAACTGCTCTTAAACATTATCTTGGTGGTTTATGCAAACTGCTCTTACATTTATTTGCGTATAATTTCAATCAATAAGTACCATTAGGCAGCTTCACAGTGGGACTTTGTATCCCCTATGTTGACCTTGATTAGAAGTGAGAACAGTTGAAATGATCAACAGAATAAAAATTATCTGTAAAAAAGAATATTATTTAAAGTTTACTTAATTTTTTCTATCATTTTAATATTTGTAAGTAAACACGTCGTCATCCTTGTCCCTTGAATTGGATATTGTCCGGTAAAGTAAAAAAGAGATTGGTATATTTGAAGTTCTGTCATTTACACTTTATGGTCTCAAAATAAAATCTAATACACAAAGTCTCAAAAACACATGAGACATACAGTAGATGGCATCAGTTGGTTCTACCACAACCTTTATTATTGCTGTGCCATGTTGACCAGATGAAATGGTGCAGTGGTTAAGGAGGCAGTATGACAGTCTTTCTTTAAATAGAGACCTGAGTTCAATCCAATGTCAAATTGAGAAGCCAACACATTCCGTTTTATTTCCCCAGAAATGTTATTACAGTTGTGCGAACAGTAAATTCATTACGGTGCTTAGAAAAAAATATTATTTAAAGGTAAAGTTAAAGTACCAATGATTGTCATACACACTGTGTGGTGAAATTTGTCCTCTGCATTTGACCCATCCCCTTGTTTACCCTCTGGGAGGTGAGGGGAGCAGTGGGCAGCAGCGGTGCCGCGCCCGGGAATTTGTGTTTTAAAGATGCTTAGTTTTTTAGTCTATCTAACTACACTTCTCCCCAAGAAATCTTAAAAGAGTGCCATTTTTTCAAAGAACTCTCATTGTGGTCAAAGTTCTTCACGCATTCTTCACACACGTTTAAAGTGAAAATTTACACAAAATTACACCACAGTTAACATCACACAAAAGTCACACTTTCTCTGTTATTGTTGGCTGATGGGCAAAGATCAATGAGCATTGATGAATAAACAGTTTGCACAGTCCGAAATCCCCCTCATACTTTACCATGGGCGGGATGTTGGGTTCTCGGGTAGGGAAGCTGGATGACAACAGTTTGGGCTGTCACAGCAGGGGCAAGAGCAGTTATCCGGGTGTGCATGTCCCGCACCAGCGTGGTTAGATCCTCCAGCGTCCGAACATGCCGATTGATACTCTGCTTTTGTGCTGTCAGAACCAAAAAATATTTTCCTGTTCTGTGGGATCCATGATATGTATGGTGATGTTATTCTGTCAGGCTGTGGCCACGGCAGGAATGCAAATGGATCCCAAAATATAGAGGCAAGACAAGTGTGGACTGAAGAACAAAGTATATTTATTCCACAGCTCAGGGTTCCAACTAAAAACGATGGTGCAAGTAGAAAGAAAAATAAACTAACTTACACCGCGGAAAAAAGTAACAAAAATATAAGATCAAATGTGGATGTGAATGAAGGGAACAAAAGATAGACTAGATCTGACCAACTAAGTCTATGAACACAACTGATGAAGCCTACTCGGATGAGCGGTGAAACGTCTTCTAAGACAAACCAGTCCAGTTGCGATCAATTGAATGCCCTGAGATGACAATGACCTGGATGAATGAGAACATTCATAGGCACGGAACAAAATATACAAAAATCAGAGACACAGGGAGCTAAACCAGTGTCACAGCGGAGTGTGACACAATAATTATATCTAACCTACTTTTAGTCTACAACCTTGTCAAAAGATATGAAACCATTCGTTAATCACATTATTTATTTAACACAGAAACCTTAGATTTACTATGATTTACAAATGTTTACTCACCACAGATACTGTATAAAAAGGGACTTCTAAATAACGGACGAAAAATAAATGTATATAGAGTTAAACCTCGTTATACGATCTTAATTGGTTCTTGAACAGGGTTGGTAAATGGAAAATGTTGTATAGTGAAGCAAATTTCTCCATAAAAACAATAAAAACAGAGAGAGAGCGAGAGAGATTCAAAGGGGCGGGTGGAAGAAAACTCCTCCTACTGAGAAAAAATTTCTGTTTTCGTCCTAAATAAAAACTTGCTGTGGCAGGGAAGACGCTTTCTCAATTGTTTCAGCAGAACAAGCACAAAATGACTGCCAGTAGGACACAAAATGGATGAATTTAGCGTTTGTACACAGAGACATAGTTCGCACATTTGGGCCAATCCGAAAGTTTGTACATCAAAAAGTTCACCAATAAAGGGGTTAGTAAAGTAAAGTTCCACTGTATAAATATGTTGTGCTAAAATAAACTAAATTAAAAACAAACTGTCAATAAAATTAAAGTGCATGTGAAAATGCAGCTTTAGTGAAGTGAAGTGAATTACATTTATATAGCGCTTTTTCTCAAGTGACTCAAAGCGCTTTACATTGTGAAACCCAATATCTAAGTTACATTTAAACCAGTGTGGGTGGCACTGGGAGCAGGTAGGTAAAGTGTCTTGCCCAAGGACACAACGGCAGTGACTAGGATGGCGGAAGCGGGGATCGAACCTGCAACCCTCAAGTTGCTGGCACGGCCGCTCTACCAACCGAGCTATACCGCCCCTTTAGCACTTTAGTCATATTTTTTTGCACTAAAACATGACTTAAATAATAATAAAAAACATATACTGCATATACCGGTATTTAAACAAAAAAAAACTATACTAAAAACTAAACTAGCCATTGAAAATCTATATTATATCTTTAGAAGATAAAGTATTGCAATATATTGCCATACAGCTATTTTCTAATTGTGTTTTCTGTTCAGGGTGAAAAACTGACTGCAGAGTATCAAGCCTGGTCTTCTAAAACAACACCAATCAACCTCACTAATCACTCCTATTTCAACTTGGGTGGACTGGTAAGTACATGACATTCTATTTTTCTTGTAAACATACCTGTGCCCTTTCATTAAATTGAAAACTGGCCAAAAACAATCTGCATTGTGTGTGCTCGTTTTTACAGTTAAAATTGTCGTTTGTGCTATTGTAATTTTTGAACTAACAAATCTTATTTTATAGGTTAATCTAAGTTTACTGAGCTCAAATCCAACCAAAATAGTCAAATTTTTTAGTGCTTTGTTTGTGTTGTTAAAAAAATTATGGTATGAATTTACAGAGTTCCTTCACAGAACCACCCAAGTAAGCTCGTAAGTTGAGGTACTACTGTACTTACTGTATATGGAGGTAGGGCCTGGTGGAGGTCTGCGCTCTTTGAGTGTTTTTCTAGAAAAATGCATTTTCCAGCTAGATATCATCCAGCCACCACTTCCTGCAAATTCATCAAAAGTGGTCTTTTTTTCTTAGTGCTTTGTTGTGCTGTAAATATTATATTTTTTGGCGCTATTACAATTGCTATAAGACTTAACATTTTTTTACACTCTGAGTTTATCCGTTCCCCCTATGTCTACCAAATTAAAGCAAAATAGTCTCACTGTGCGAGAGGGACAAGCGGTAAAAAATGGATGGATGGATGTGCTTTTTTGTGTGCCCCTTTACATTATCCATTGTGCTTTTATGGTCATAACAATTTTACAAGATTTATTTTTTGGGGATCCAGCCCCCGACTTGCTCAAATTTGAGCAAGGATGGTGTTGTTTGTTAATGCTTTGTTTGTGCCATTTTTTTTTTTTAAGTTAATAAAAATATATATACAGTTGTGGTCAAAAGTTTACATACACTTGTAAAGGACAGAGTGTCATGGCTGTCTTGAGTTTCCCAATAATTTTTACAACTATTATTTTTTTGTGATAGAGTGATTGGAGCACATACTTGTTTGTCACAAAAAAACATTCATATAGTTTGGTTATTTTATGAATTTATTATGGGTCTACTGAATATGTGACCAAATCTGCTGGGTCAAAAGTATACATACAACAATGTTAATATTTGGTTACATTTCCCTTGGCAAGTTTCACTGCAATAAGGCACTTTTGGTAGCCACCCACAAGCTTCTGGTTGAATATTTGACCACTCTTCTTAAAAAAAATTGGTGCAGTTCAGCTAAATGTGTTGGTTTTCTGACATGGACTTGTTTCTTCAGCATTGTCCACATGTTCTGAATGGGGTTTAAGTCAGGACTTTGGGAAGGCCATTCTATAACCTTAATTGTAGCCTGGTTTAGCCATTCCTTTACCACTTTTGATGTGTGTTTGGAGTCATTGTCCTGTTGGAACACCGAACTGCGCCCAAGACCCAACCTGCGGGCTGATGATTTTAGGTTGTCCTGAAGAATTTGGAGATAATCTTCCTTTTTCATTGTCCCATTTACCCTCTGTAAAGCACCAGTTCCATTGACAGCAAAACAGGCCCAGAGCATAATCCTACCACCACCATGCTTAACGGTAGGAATTGGTGTTCCTGGGATTAAAGGCTTCACATTTTCTCCTCCAAACATATTGCGGGGTATTGTGGCCAAACAGCTCAATTGGTGTTTCATCTGACCACAGAACTTTCCTCCAGAAGGTCTTATCTTTGTCCATGTGATCAGCAGCAAACTTTAGACGAGCCGTAAGGTGTTGCTTCTGCAGCAAGGGCTTCCTTCTTGCATGGTAGCCTCTCAGTCCATGGCGATGCAAAACACGCTTGACTGTGGACACTGATACTTGTGTTCCAGCAGCTTCCAATTTATTGCAGACCTGCTTTTTGGTTGTTCTCGGTTGGCTCTTGATCATCCTGACCAAATTTCTCTCTGTAGCTTGCATTTTCTTCCTGATCGTGGCAGTGACAAAACTGTGCCATGCACTTTATACCTACGAACAATTTTCTGCACAGTTGCTCTTGGGACCTTAAACTGCTTTGAAATGGCTCCAAGTGACTTTCCTGACTTGTTCAAGTCAATAATCGTTTTTTCAGATCTGTGCTTGAGTTCCTTTGACTTTCCCATTGTCGCGTTTGTAACCGAGTCTAATGACTGCATCACATGAGCCCTATTTAAATGGGCTCAGAGAAGTCAACAGGTGTCGTCAATCATAATCTATCACATTAAGTTGAGAGGCCATGCCTTTTGACCCAGCAGATTTGGTCACATTTTCAGTAGACCCATAATAAATTCATAAAAGAACCAAACTTCATAAATGTTTTTGTGACAAAGAAGTATGTGCTTCAGTCACTCTATCACAAAAAAATAAGAGTTGTAGAAATGATTGGAAACTCAAGACAGCAATGACATTGTCCTTCACAAGTGTATGTAAACTTTCGACCACGACTATACATATATGACTATCCAAGTTCACCCAGTGTGCCTTTTGCTCCAAATAAAGCAAAATCTTGCTTGTCAGTGCTTTGTTGGTCCTGAAGTACAGTACTTAGACAATGATTTGTTTGATTTTGACATTAATTTAAAAGTGTTTTCCTTTGTGTTCAAATGCAGACTGCATCAACCATCTCTGACCATGAAGTGTCAATAAATGCTCAGTTCTACTTGCCAGTAGATGAAACGTCTATCCCCACAGGTATTACATTAACTCCATGAAAGAGTTTTTGTGGACCACATAATGATTAAATCAGTGCTGCAAAAAAGGGACGTAAGTGGGTTTGTCCACAATTTCCACGGTTGATCGACCTGTGTTCTCCCATATTCTCATCGACTACTGTACATTTATCCAAGAAATAGCATCTTTCTTGGCAGACGCTACGAGGGGCAGATGCTCTCTTGTAATAAAATTAATATTGTACCTTAAGAAGGGCTAGACGATAATGGCGAAAACAATAATCACGATTATTTTAATTGATATTGTAATGACGAGAGATAAGATGATTATTCATTCATTTGAAAACATACAGTAGTTATTGTACCCCCAAAACTTAACTTTAAATATGATCTAAAACAACAAAGAATATACATTAGTAACACACAACAAGCATAACAGTAACAACAATACATTAAAATAACAATAGCAAAATAAAGAATAAAAAAAAGTTTTTCCATTTTAATTTTTTGAATTCTGTTTTATACTTTTTACCCTCACTTTACCACCATAGTGCGTGGTTTTTGTGTCTGATACGTTTACGCAGAAATCATATCCTTTGCTTTTTTGTTAAGTTTAGTGATTATTGATTAGGGATACTAGCACTGTGTGAAATTGAGAAGTAGTAACCATGGTGATATCCCAAACTTTTAGTGGTCTTGTTTCACTCAGTCGCCCCCTATCTGTTTCATCGTCACAAGCTCCGGAATTTGCATGCACATTGCGCGACCCATGAATCGTTTTTTCGATCATATTATTTTTATAATGGTGGAAAGCCATAATCAAATCTGCAAAAAAAATTGGATGAATTGTCCAGCCCAAATCCTAAGTAGAGCTGTCAAACTTAATGCAAAAATTAGTTAAAGCTAATTTCCTTTAACGGCAATTTTTTTAATGCAACTTTTTACGATCAAACTATCATCAATTATATACTATGTATTTATCATCTCTATCAATGTACCCTGCTTTCATTTGACATTTATTAACAAATCAATGTTTGTTTGTTCAGGGGAGATTAAGGCAGTAGATGGCTCATCTTTTGACCTCCGACAGCCTGTTCTGATTGGCCCTCGGCTAAAGGAAGTTCCAGGTGGAGGATTTGACCATAACTTTTGTCTGTCATTGCCTGAAGACCCATGGACAGAGAGACACGTTGCTCGGTTAGTTCCATGGTTGTCAGTTACATACGTACTTGACCCTCGTTCCTGGAATCACAACTTGTCATTTCAGAGTTTATCACCCAGCAAGTGGCCGTATTCTTGAGCTGTCAACCAGCCAACCAGGAGTCCAGTTCTATACAGCTAACTTCTTGGACGGCTCCATAACAGGAAAGGGTGGTGTTAAGTATGGAAAGCACAGCTCCTTCTGTTTGGAGACTCAGAATTGGCCAGATGCTATCAACCAGGTATGATAACTTATCACCCAGAGGTAATATACAGTCAGTTATCAAATGTACTAATTAGGGCTGGGTGATATGGACCAGAACTCTTATCCTGATATATTTTGGCTGAATGCCAATATAGTATATTGGGAAAAAAAATATTGCAATATATATATCGTATATTGAATATACGATATATATATATTGCAATATTTTTTCCGGAATGTAAATTTAGACAGTCAAACTCAAATACGTGTGTCAAGTTGTTTTATTGAAACTTGAGTACATTTCTGGAAATTTTAGGGATTCATGCATAGATATATGCACATAAAATGTTAAAAAGCCTTGAAAACATTATAAGAAAAAGTAAAGTATAATCTTCATTAAAACAAACCTTCAGCTTTGCTGAAATTCTCAGCTAATAACAAGATATAAAGTCCCTGGTTGGACATTTTTAACATCAGCAGCAACTTGATCATAATGTACTTTTAATAATAATGTTTTTAGCTCAACATTTTCAGAAGACCCTTTTCCCCTTAAAAATGTATCCAGGAGCACCAAGCTGCCAAATGCAGGATGCTGTGTGGCAGCTGCAGTTAAACACCCTTTCAGATTGTGTGTACATTTGTTGTGGCAATGCTTTTTTGAGCAGAGTAGTTGTGACTGGGAACTTCAACAAGTTAATTATTTCTGGCAGCTTTTTAAATCTGTTTTTTTTTCTTACCGTTGCAACTAAGAACATATCTATCTACACAAAGTTTATATTTTGGAAGAAATGTATTTTCCATCGTTTTCAAATGCATCCATCTCTCTGGCATTGTTGATTTGATACATCACATAAAGTTAAACTTGCCACCCTGCTGTCATGAACGCGTGTTGCCGAGGCTTGAGTCAAACAGACCTGGCAATACTGCTCAGGATTATTTTTTCAATGAAAGCAAAATCCGTGGAAAAATGAGATCGACAAGACGCCTGGAAAGGAGGACAAAACTTGTGATTTCCCCGCAAAAAGGGGAAAACAGTTTGTGTCAAGTGAGCGCGGCTCCTACCCCGCCACAGAAGGAGGCGGGACACAGCACCCAGTGCAGACAAAATGAGCAGAGAGACTTCTGCGTTGTGGCAGTTGCGAATGTCTCTAATGCGGCAGTTTGTGGAAACATTTGATTGCTTTTCCGTCCTTAATTGTGAGCTATCAACATGAGAATGCTGAACAGGAAATGATTAACGTTTAATGGCTTTGTAAATATACTGAGACAAAGTCTATATTCATTGTGTTCTTCATGGTATTTTTAAAACTGCACCATATTTTTCCTCAGAATTTTCAACTAACTTGAAGTGTTTTCCCAAAAGGATTATTTGTAATGTGTACATTTTTAGAATGTGCTTGTTCTATTTTTTTTTACCGAAGAAAACAATCTGAAGTTGTCTTTATTTTTAAGTTATTATGTCATGATTTTACCAGTCCACGTGGGAATTAATTTTATGTGGTCCTCGAGCTAAAATGATTTTGACACCCCTGGCGTGCCTGCGTAGTTTGCTCTTACTCTGTGTGTAGCACGTTTCGCTTCATCCTCATGTGATTCTGCTACTTTTGAGAAATTATAAACAGTTGGCTGCGTAGCCGGCTCTGTGGTAGTTCTTTCTTCCTTTCAGCGGACTTAGCATCAAAATTAGGAATTGACGTGTGACGTGTCTGGGAGAATCGGATTGTAAGACCTGGGTTCCCACCGATGCCCAACCCTACCACAGACCGTGTATAGCATGGTTTATAATTTGTAAAAATAAACTAAAAACACTGTTGTAAAATAGGTGCCACTGGCAGATCAGCATCCTGCACCTGGCTATAAAGAGGCATGCAACCATCAGGTGCCGTGCAGGATGTGTTCTGTTTGAGTTTGCTAATAGCCATGTATTGAAGGGAATTATTTTCCATACAAATGCAATAATTATCAGACGTCTGGCAACAGTGGTTGTTTTAATATACCGGTAATAATGTTTTAATATAATACAATAGTAGTTTTAATTGTCCAAAACAAAGTTTACAGTATGTCCTGCTGGCCTGCAAGCCCACACCCTCTATGGAAATGTGTTTTTTGATAAGCTTGAAAGTGTATAAATATTCTGTTTTGTTTTTTAAAGAAGAGGAAATGATCACAACTTTGTTTTTGTCTTTAGGCTTCCTTTCCTGATTGTCTTCTGGGTCCAGGCGAGGAATATCGACATCTGAGTTGTTTCACATTCACTTCTGCCAAATGATTTTGACGCTAAATTAGCAATTTTTTTAACTATTATACTGAACTATATATCTATCACTGTTTTAAAATTGCCTTTAATTTCCAAATGCAAACTAAAATTAAGATAGTTATGCATCCATTTTCTGTAGCCGTTCTACTTAACGGGTGAGCTGGAGCCTATCCCAGCTAACTTTGGGCGGGGAACACCCTGACTGACCAACAGTCAAACACAGAGCATTGACAGTATAAACACAAACATACATTGTATACAAGCAGGAGTGGACTTGGACAAAAATTTGACCCTGGACTTTTCAGTCTAGACATGCCCACTATAATCCACATGTAGGTATTGTGCCAACGTGTCCCAATGATGGACTTACAAGGACCTGGAAAAATATTAAAGTTGACCCTACTTCGACAACGATGATGATAATGGAGTCTGACGGGAAACAAACACCTACGTTCAATATCAACACTACCACGTTCCAAAGGACCACTAAACAAGAAGACCTGGATTCAGGAGTGCATCCGCCTACAATTATAGAAATTATTGAGACAACATCAAAGATTGTTGAACAAGAAAATATGGAACTAAAAAACTTCTGCAACAAAGACCATATAAGCCAGGATTCGGAGAATGATATAGATCCAGATACAATTTTTTTCTCCCACATCAGTAATAATCAATTTTTATTATACAAATGAACAATATAATAGCAACATTAAATCTGACAACAAGATGTCAATTATTAATTTCAAAAGCAAAAGCCTGTATGCAAACTACAACAACATGAATCACTTTTTAGAACAATTTAATGAACCTTTCAAAGTGATCGTTGTCACAGAAACATGGATTGATGATTAAAAAAATGGAATTCAGTTAGTTGAGTTTCGGGTTATTTTGAATATACATACGATACAATGTA
This sequence comes from Nerophis lumbriciformis, assembly GCF_033978685.3. Lineage (NCBI taxonomy): Eukaryota > Metazoa > Chordata > Actinopteri > Syngnathiformes > Syngnathidae > Nerophis > Nerophis lumbriciformis. Next base: position 55,233,679 of record NC_084549.2, on the reverse strand, counting down.
ATGCATCAAATATTTCCAGTTGTTTCATTACAGCATGTCCGAAAAGTAGTAGGATGAAGCAGATCCTTTTTATTCCTACCCCTTTTCATATCATAGCAGTTTTGTCCCATTTCCTTGTTCTCTGTTTGTAACAAATCAGTGAATAAATAAATAAATATACCATAAGTAAGTAAATACATAAATAATCATTATCTCATTTTTTTAAGGTTCAAGATGTTCATCATAATTGTTCTTCTTTGTACTTTGTAAACGCTTGTTTCCTAAAGTGAATCACATTGGTGCTTTGTTTGATTTCTTTGCTTAATCCATTCCACAATTGAATTCCACAGACGGATATGCTAAATGCCTTAAGTGTTGTACGTGCATACAAATGTTTTAAATTAGATTTTCCTCTAAGGTTATATTTCTCCTCTTTTGTTGAGAAAAACTGTTGTACATTCTTGGGTAGCAGATTATAGTTTGCTTTGTGCATAATTTTAGCTGTTTGCAAATGCACCAAGTCATTGAATTTTTATATTTTTGATTCAATAAATAAAGGGTTTGTATGTTCTCTATATCCAACATTGTATATTATTCTAACTGATCTTTTTTGTAATACCGTTAGTGAATGAAGCGCACATTTGTAGTTTCCTCATACAAACCCCGTTTCCATATGAGTTGGGAAATTGTGTTAGATGTAAATATAAACGGAATACAATGATTTGCAAATAATTTTCAACCCATATTCAGTTGAATATGCTACAAAGACAACATATTTGATGTTCAAACTGATAAACATTTTTTTTTTGCAAATAATCATTAACTTTAGAATTTCATGCCAGCAACACGTGACAAAGAAGTTGGGAAAGGTGGCAATAAATACCGATAAAGTTGAGGAATGCTCATCAAACACTTATTTGGAACATCCCACAGTTGTGCAGGCTAACTGGGAACAGGTGGGTGCCATGATCGGGTATAAAAACAGCTTCCCAAAAAATGCTCAGTCTTTCACAAGAAAGGATGGGGCGAGGTACACCCCTTTGTCCACAACTGCGTGAGAAAATAGTCAAACAGTTTAAGAACAACGTTTCTCAAAGTGCAATTGCAAGAAATTTAGGGATTTCAACATCTACGGTCCATAATATCATCAAAAGGTTCGGAGAATCTGGAGAAATCACTCCACATGGCCAGAAACCAACATTGAATGACCGTGACCTTCGATCCCTCAGACGGCACTGTATCAAAAACCGACATCAATCTCTAAAGGATATCACCACATGGGCTCAGGAACACTTCAGAAAACTACTGTCACTAAATACAGTTTGTCGCTACATCTGTAAGTGCAAGTTAAAGCTCTACTATGCAAAGCGAAAGCCATTTATCAACAACATCCAGAAACGCCGCCAGCTTCTCAGGGCCCGAGATCATCTAAGATGGACTGATGCAAAGTGGAAAAGTGTTCTGTGGTCTGACGAGTCCACATTTCAAATTGTTTTTGGAAATATTCGACATCGTGTCATCCGGACCAAATGGGAAGCGAACCATCCAGACTGTTATCGACGCAAAGTTCAAAAGCCAGCATCTGTGATGGTATGGGGGTGCATTAGTGCCCAAGGCATGGGTAACTTACACATCTGTGAAGGCACCATTAATGCTGAAAGGTACATACTAGAGATGCGCGGATAGGCAATTATTTCATCCGCAACCGCATCAGAAAGTCGTCAACCATCCGCAATCCACCCGATCTAACATTTGATCAGAACTGCATCCGCCCGCCATCCGCCCGCACCCGCCCGTTGTTATATATCTAATATAGACGATGCAAGGCATTATTGAGGTTATAAAGCTTTTGCCTGTTAAAGAAAGGAGACTGATCCAACACAGCACAGACATTCGCGTGCCACGCTGTCACGACCCAGACGCACACCAGTGCGCAATCATATGGGAGCCGCGCTGAGCGCACCTCCAAGCGCGTCTCGCTGCCGGCGACGGCCGGGTATATGGGCCCGACGCTCCAGCGCCATCCATTTTCAGGGCTAGTTGATTCGGCAGGTGGGTTGTTACACACTCCTTAGCGGGTTCCAACTTCCATGGCCACCGTCCTGCTGTCTATATCAACCAGGGTGAGCCCCACCCCTTTCGTGAGCGCACTGCGCGCGGAGTGACCCCTGTTACGCGCCCCCGGCCACGGGGGTGGCGGGCAGGTAAGCTGCTTACAAGCTGCGCGTGACGCCGGCCGCGGCGAAGGCGGATGAGGCGGGGTGTCGGTGCGGTGGTGACCCTGGACGTGCGTCGGGCCCTTCTCGCGGATCGCCTCAGCTACGGCTCCCGGTGGGGCCCTCTCGGGGGAAGGGGCCTCGGTCCCGGACCCCGGCGAGGCGTCGGGGGCCTTCTCCGCTCCGTAAAAGTGTCCATCTCTTTTCTTTTTTTTTCTTCTGTTGTGGCATATGCAGCAGGTGCCTGCTCGTTTTTCGTATGTGGGTAACAACATTTAACTATGTATATATTGTAATGTTCCCAGGAACGTAGGCTCATAGACTTATTCGTTTGTCTCGTATTTATTGTAATAAGATGCAATGTAACCACACAACAGCTCCAATGTGCGTCTCCCCTCTTTCCCGGCAAAACTCGAACTAACACTTCCTGTCAACAACGTCACTTCCCTAACTTGCCCGGAAGTCCCGCCCCCCAGCCAAAGCCATTGGCTAACACCCCGTAGCTAGCCGCTACATCATATTTCCGAATTGGTTTAACTGCCACCCGCCTGAATCTATTTAAAATCTAATTTTTTTTAATTTCAATCGCCTGACCCGACCCGACCCGACCCGCTGATAAAATCTAATTTTTTAAAATTTCATCCGCCCGATTCGCGGATAATCCGCGGACTCCGCGGTTGTGCCCGCAAACCGCGCATCTCTAGTACATACAGGTTTTGGAACAACATATGCTGCCATCTAAGCGTCATCTTTTTCATGGACGCCCCTGCTTATTTCAGCAAGACAATGCCAAGCCACATTCAGCACGTGTTACAACAGCGTGGCTTCGTAAAAAAAAGAGTGCGGGTACTTTCCTGGTCCGCCTGCAGTCCAGACCTGTCTCCCATCGAAAATGTGTGGTGCATTATGAAGCGTAAAATACGACAGCGGAGACCCCGGACTGTTGAACGACTTAAGCTGTACATAAAACAAGAATGGGAAAGAATTCCACTTTCAAAGCTTCAACAATTAGTTTCCTCAGTTCCCAATCGTTTATTGAGTGTTGTTAAAAGAAAATGTGATGTAACACAGTGGTGAACATGCCCTTTCCCAACTACTTTGGCACGTGTTGCAGCCATGAAATTCTAAGTTAATTATTATTTGCAAAAAAAAAAATTAAGTTTATGAGTTTGAACTTCAAATATCTTGTCTTTGTAGTGCATTCAATTGAATATGGGTTGAAAAGGATTTGCAAATCATTGTATTCCGTTTATATTTACATCTAACACAATTTCCCAACTCATATGGAAACGGGGTTTGTATTTCTGCACAATAACTCGGATATGGTAACACTAGCGAGCAGTAGAGAATATGGAGGGATTTTTGGTCCAGAACATATTTAGCTTTATTCATTATTGATATGTTTCCTGCTACTTTATGTTGTATATTTTTTACATTAGGTTTCCAGTTCATTTTATCATCTACAAAACCCGAAACCAGTGAAGTTGGCACGTTAGCATATTACAAACACATGTTAAAACAACTATGTACACACACATTCACCCACACTCTGCTTCTTCCACATTAAACCAGAAAAAAATAAAATAATAGGAATATTATGTTTGCAGGGAGCAAATGGACAAAAGAGATATTTGCAGGCCAACTTTTATAGTATAAGATATGAAGTTTTACTTGGTGCCTAGTATTTCGGTGATCCTCTAGTTGCACCGAATGGGTCTCTTAAATATCTATGAGACAGAAAGTAAAACATTTGACGCCCAGCCGATCTCGCATTATCTACCTAACCAAATAGAAGAAATCAGCAGCTTGAAAAGAAATAGAACATAATGAAACTGACACAAGCTGCGTTTTCTTTGGAGTTTTTCACAAAATAAGAGGCAAAGCAATTTTATTTGCAGTGCACAATTCGTACACAAGGCAATTCAAAGTGCTTGACAGAAAATTAAAAGAAGGAAAAATAATTCAAATTATAATCAGAAAATTCAATCATCATAAAAACAATCATAATTAGTTAAAACGACTGCAGATAAAATACGTTAGTTGTCATATCCACAATTAAATAAAACATTTTTTTTAGGCTGAATTTGAACATTGCCAACATTGAGGCCCATCTGACATGTTCAGAAAAACTATTCTAGATTTTAGGAGCATAAAACTGAAAGTTTCACCATGTTTAGTCCTGACCCTGGGCACCAGCAGAATACAACTCCCTGAGGTTCTCAGAACTCGAGATGGTTCATGTGGCTCTAACATGTCAGAGATGTACTTTGGCACAAGACCATGAAAAGACTTGTACACAAGTAGAGACGTTTTTAAGTATAGTCTCTGAGCAACAGGAAGCCAGTGCAGTGACCTAAGCACTGGAATAATATGTTTGTATTTCCTGGTGCTAGTCAGAACATTTTAAATGTACTGCAGCTGCTTCACAGCTCATTTAGAGAGCCCTTTGAGAAGGCCATTACAGTAGTCTAACCTGCTAGAGACAAAGGCATGGATTAGTCTTTCTAAGTCTGATTTAGATATTCTTCTTCTGATTTTGGCAATATTTTTCAGGTAGTAAAAAGTTGCTGATGTTATTGACTTAATGTGACTGTCAAAGTTCAAGTCTGAGTCCATTATTACCCCCAGATTTCTAACCTGATTATTAGGTTTCAGTGAGAGGGCTTCAAAGTGACTAATGATATGTTTCTCTTCGTTTCTGTGGGCTAAAGACAATGATTTCAGTTTTGTTTTGTCTAAGTTTATCTGAAGAAAATTGTTTTGCATTCACACATTGATCTGTTCAGTGCAGCGACAAAGCGATATTTCTAAAATTTCGACAAAGTACATTTGCGACATGTAGGTGTTTCCATTAAAGGGTGTTTTGCGCCAGGATCCATAATTCTTGTAAAATCTCGTCCCGCCAGACTCCACTTTGAGGAAGATGGACGCTTAGCGATTCCATGGTTTTGGAGCTGTGATTACAATTGCAGCCACTGCTGTTGCCGTGGTTGTCAATAGAAGACGAAGTCGCAAATATTTACAAATCAAACTTTTAAATTAGTCTTTTGAGTTTATCAACTTGAACATTTTGTGGCAATTGATTTCTTCAAAACGTTAAGTACTGGAAACGTATTCAGGTTTTAAATGCATCTTGGGTTCCTCCATGTGCATAAGTATAACATTCATCAATTCAATGTTTCTGTCAGTTTTTCCACCCATACTTAGTTGTTTTTTCTCCCCATAGTTATTCATTTCATATTGTATTATTATTTTGTTAATCTTCCTTTACCTACTACAAATTATCTTTTTTACACCTCATTCATATTGTAGTGCCTTATAAGCTATCTACAAACACACTCAAACATAGTTATGAATTGATCAATACAAATGTTTATTAATTTACACATTCTTTATTCTTTCTTTGTTTTTCATTAAAAATGATAACCTGGTCAGCTAACTATAGTAGACAGGAAGTGAACGAGCTGAGAAGTGGAGAGTGGGAGTAATTGGGTACTGTGCTGAATTGTTTGGATTTAAATGACGTCACGTCCGGCCAATTAAATATGTGTGGTGGTCCAGCCAGCAGCTGTTCTCAAAGGGGAATAGGCGCCATTTAGCCTTTCTTGAAGAAAAATGTTCTATGATTGCGTTGTATTCGGCTGTATGTACCGTTGTTTGATAAACTGTACTTTGAACGTTTAGTGTTTCCCATTTAAGTATTATCCTGATATTATTTGTATTTCTTAAAACTAATTTTTTGCTACGAGTGTACTTGTGACTTGGCAAGTCTAAATAAAATAAGGCAAATGTGAGTAAAACCTAAAAGAGTTAATAGCTTTTACCAAGGGCAGCAATCATAAATGAAGCATTCAGCACATACACAATTTTGACATCCATAGTTATTTTTAGATAAAGACGGGGAAAACGTACTCTGAAACGGCACATGCAACAACAAACATGGCTGTGGATGCGAAGTTAAATCATAAAATGCGACCTTGCCCG
>NC_084549.2:55050000-55225000 GCF_033978685.3 Nerophis lumbriciformis | reverse complement strand
CCAAGCAACCCCCCCGTACCAAAAAGCCCTTGATGAAAGCGGATACAATTTCACCCTCACCTATGAACCCACGCCAGGAAACCAACCAAAAAAGAACAGAAAACGAAACGACATCATCTGGTACAACCCCCCATACAGCAAAAACGTCTCAACTAACATTGGACACAAATTCCTCAATCTGATTGACAAACACTTTCCCAAAGACAACACCCTAAGAAAAGTATTCAACAAGAACAACATTAAATTGAGCTACAGCTGTATGAACAATATACGACAAATTATCTCAAACCACAACAAAACAATTGCAAATGAGCCGTCGGCCCCCGGACAGAGCGACTCCAAAACCCACAAAGGCTGCAACTGTCGAAAGAAACCTGATTGCCCTCTCAACGGGGGGCGCTTACAAACATCAGTTGTCTACCAATCTAAGGTAACACGCAAGGACATTAACACATCCGACACATATGTAGGATTAACCGAGGGGGAGTTCAAAACCAGATGGAACAATCACAAGGCTTCTTTCAGGAACCAAAACCTGCGGAATACCACAGAACTCAGCAAACACATTTGGGACCTCAAAGACAATAATGTTGAATATTTAATAACATGGCACATTCTTGCATCCAGCACACCTTACAATAGTGGTAATAAAAGATGCAACCTATGCTTGAAAGAGAAACTGTTTATTATTTACCGTCCAGACCTGTCATCCCTCAACAAGCGCAGCGAAATTGTAACAGCATGCCGCCACAGACGGAAACACCTCCTAGGTAACACATGAGCCAATCACCACGCCCCTACGCCAGCCTGCACCCACCCACTCTGTGCCCTATATAAATCATGGTATGTGAATGCTCCCATTAAAATCTCCTGATGATTGAGGGAACCCCCCTCATGAAACAGGCCTGTAGAGATGAAATAGTCTTGTGATTTTTTTCCCACACATACATATATTGCGCTCTACTACGGTATCGAGCACTATTTTTTGGATAACCTTATTAAGACTCGCTAGCCTCAATATATATGTGTGTGTATATATATATATATATATATATATATATATGTGTGTGTGTATATATATATATATATATATATATATATATATATATATATATATATATATATATATATATATATATATATATATATATCCAATGATCCCACATTCGCTACATGTAGCCCCTCTGGTGGTGGACTTAGAGCAGAAAAGGGTGGTGGTGATAGATTTGGCAATCCCAGCAGACGCCAACATCAGGAAGAAGGAAACTTGAGAAGTACCAAGGGTTGAAAGAGCAGTTGGAACGGATGTGGTAGGTCAAAGCTAGCGTGGTCCCCGTGGTAGTGGGAGCGCTCGGAGCAGTAACCCCCAAACTGGGAGAGTGGCTCCAACAGATCCCAGGAACAACATCTGAAGCCTCAGTCCAGAAGAGTGCAATCCTACGAACAGCCAAGATACTGCGCAGAACCCTCAAACTCCCAGGCCTCTGATATAGGACCCAAGCTTGAGGATGACACAGATTCCTTCTCACCACCGGGTGAGAAGGAATATAAATAAATACATTAAAAAAACGATGGGAAAATACATATTTGACAAGATGATTTGCCTGAGCGGCTAGGAGACACAGAGAAACAAGCGGTAGAAAATGGGTTAGAAAGGACAGATTTAAAAAAATAATTTAACAACAAATTGGTATTCTTTTTTTACTTGGGACTTCCCGCGGGCCGGATCCGGCTTGGCTGTACACCATTGTTTCCACTTACGGGAAGAAGTCACGTGACTGAATACAAGCAATTACACGTTCTGAAGATGAAGGGTTTAGAGCTATTTGAAAAAAGTTAGTTGCGATGAGGTGGCGACTTGTCCAGGGTGTACACAGCCTTCTGCCCATGTGCAGCTGAGATAGGCTCCAGCACCCCCCGCGACCCCAAAGGGTACAAGCGGTAAGTAATGGATGGATGAATAGTTGCCTACCAAACGCTGATTAACTAAAGTAATAGTGTTTTTCCGGGCCAACTGGTGGCGGTAATGCGCCTCTAACAGAAGGAGAAGAAGAAGACGAAGAAGAAATAGTCGTAGAAGAAGAAAAAAAAAAACGAAGAAGAAGGCAGTAACGCGATATAAGTAAACTCCCCCAATAAATTCAGTACAGCTCAGCGAAGAGGATTCGTATAAGAAATAACAAAATGTAAACAGACATTTCCCCCTTGAAACACACCATAAACATGTCGGAGTATTTAAACGCTTGCGGTTTGCTCGGTTCTTCGCCGCAGCTAGAACTGATGGATGAGGAAACGGTGAGACATGTTTTCATATAATGTATTCCTCTGTCATGAAGTGCAAACTGGTTGTTTTTGTTTGTTTATGTATAGAATTATTTGGTGTTGTATTGATGATTTGACAGTTATGAACAAAAACATGTTGATTCTAAAGTAAATTTCATTTCAGCCCGTCTGTCTTAATGACACTAAAAAAACAGCTTCCTCTTTAGCAACAAACGTACTGTACATAAACACTTACAGTTTAAGTAAGGAAACGGGTACAACTGTGAATATTCATTACAATATTTATAATTATATGTACAGTATAGTGTTTGTGTCTGTGTGTATGCAGGGCCGTCGTATGGGCAGGGTAAAGAGATGAACGTTCTAAATTATAATTTCCACAAGGTGCAAAACGCGAAGCGAAACGTAACCGCCACATTCTGTTGTGGCTCCGCCAAACAGCAAAATATACTTTTTTTTTTGCGAGAGCTCGCGAATCCGCGCACAATCATCATGTGATGAAGTAAACACTGCGGGACGTCTCGAGCTTTGCCGTCCATCAGTACCCAGAGGTGGGCGTGTCTGTGACGGCAGTGACTTGACTGGTAAAAAAGACAACAGGTTTGCCTTGCAAAAAGACAACACAAAAGTAACATAATCCCCGGCTAGAGTTGGAGGCACACACAACTCCCACGAACCAAGCCCCTGCATTACTGCCCCATATCAGCTGGAATTTGACACAGTGCCCCATATGTGCACTTAGCTGCCTGGGATATGCCTGTATGTAATTCGTTAATTTTGGACCTTCAGAATCAGCACTAGGGTCAACAATGTGAAATTACATGAAAATCTTTGACAAGTTGATTTCATGTCTGTCCCCACCCATTAGGACATTTTAAAAGTATAAAATATAGTCGAGCAATTTTATTTTGAAAGTAAACCAGATACGTTATTTTGTGTTTGTGCATGACTTCCTGTCCAACACAAGCAGCTTGTAGCTAAATCAATTTAGATGCTCTGTGTATATTTAGCGCATGGCGTTGTCGTACCGCAGACAGTGGAAATGGACACAGACTTGAATAAAAACGGAAAGAGTCCATAGCTGTGGCTATTACGCGTTGCTGTCGCGACACATCCTGAGAAAACCAGGGGTAAAGGCCCACAGCCCACCAGGGCCCACACACAGCCCCCAGTAGCCTCTATGACAACATGTTTATGCATACACTGAACTAATATATATTAAACTAATGTATCTGAATTAAAACAAAGCCACAAGTCATACTAGATTCAAATGTTATTAACTTCCATAAATCCGTTGACCCCTTCTTAAAAATGGTTCTTACCGCCATGGTTCTTCCTCAACAGAATAAAGTGAGCGCCAACGAACTTCCGCAGGGTTAGGATGTAGGGTTAGGTTTTTTTTTATGTAAAACAACAAGAGCAAAAAACAAAACACAGCCAAATATATCTAGCTTCTATCGAGGTTCCTTAAAAAGACACTAACTCGTTCATGTTAGTTTTTGTCTGGAAAAAGAGGAGCGATGACGCCACCCAGTATTTATTACACTGAATAAAAATATAGACGCAACACTTTTGCTTTTGCTCCCATTTTTCAAGATTTATGGGTTGTACTTGTATAGCGCTTTTCTACCTTCAAGGTACTCAAAGCGCTTTGACACTACTTCCACATTTACCCATTCACACACACATTCACACACTGATGGAGGGAGCTGCCATGCAAGGCGCTAACCAGCACCCATCAGGAGCAAGGGTGAAGTGTCTTTTAAACCAATAGATCTCAATATTTTACTACATACACAAAACACCTATTTGTTTCAAATATTGTTCACAAATCTGTCTAAATTAGTGTTAGTGAGCACTTCTTCTTTGCTAAAATAATCCATCCCACTTTAGGGGTGTGGCATATCAATATGCTGATTAAACAGCATGAGTAGTGCACAGGTGTGCCTTGGACTGCCCATAATAAAAGGCCACGCTGAAATGTGCAATTTTGTTTTATTGGGGGTCTACGGGGGTCAGAAAAGCAGTCAGTATCTGGTGTGACCACCATTTGCCTCACGCAGTGCAACACATCTTCTTTGCATAGAGTTGTGGAATGTTGGTCCACTCCTCTTCAATGACTGTGCCAAATTGCTGGATTTTATCAGGAACTGGAATACGCTGTCGTATATGCCAATCCACGGCTTCCGAAACACGCTCAATAGGTGACATGTCCAGATCCTTGCAACATGGGGCCGTGCATTGTCATGCTGCAACATGAGATGATAGTTTCGGGTAAATGGCACAACAATGGGCCTCAGGATCTCGTCATGGTATCTGTGTGCATTCAAAATGCGATCAATAAAATGCACGTGCGTTTTATATAACATATGCCTGCCCATACCATAACCCCACCCCCACCATGGCCTATTCAATTCACAACAATTACATCAGCAAACCGCCCTCCCACATGATGCTACAAATGCCATCTGCCCTAAACAGTGAAAACCGAGATTCATCCTCAACGTGCCAGATGCAATCAAATGTGAACATTTGCCCACTCAAGTCGACTACGATGACAAACTGCAGTTAGGTCGAGGACCCGATAAGGACGACGAGCATGTAGATGAACTTCCCTGAGACGGTTTCTCACGGTTTGTGTAGAAATACTTTGGTTATACAATCGTATTGTTGCAGCAGCTGTCTGGGTGGCTGGTCTCAGATGATCATAGAGGCGCACCAGCTGGATGTGGAGGTCCTGGGCTGGTGTTGTTACACGTGGTCTGCTGTTGTGAAGTCGGTTGGATGTACTGCCAAATTCTCTGAAACGCCTTTGGAGACGGCTGATGGTAGAGAAATGAACATTCAATTCACGGGCAACAGCTCTGGTTGACATTTCTGCAGTCAAACAAGCAACAAACTCTGTGTGATAAAACTGCACATTTCAGAGTGGCCTTTTATTGTGGACAGCCAAAGGTACACCTGTGCAATAATCATGCTGTTTAATTAACATATTGATATGCCACACTTGTGACTGAGGTGGGATGGATTATTTTGGCAAAGAAGAAATGCTCACTAACACAGATTCAGACAGATTGGTGAACAATATTGGAGATGAATATGTATTTTGTGTATATAGTAAAAGTTTCAGATCCTTGAATTCAACTCGTGAAAAATGGGAGCAAAAACAAAAGTGTTGTGTTTATATTTTTGTTCAGTGTATAAACAAATTGGCAATAAATTTTACCATACATTTTTGTTGACGACATTGACTAATCGTTGCACTCCTAATATATATGATAATATGATATAATGATTTCATTATTTTTAGAATGTGCCAAGGTTCCCATGGGCCACACTTTGGACACCCTGGGCTAAGCTATTTATAATATATTGATTAGCTTTCCTACTTGTATAGTCCCATATACTGTACATGCATGACCACATTTACTTCACAAAAAAGTCACAAAAGCAAGAAAAAAGTCCAGTCAATGGAAACAAATCTGAAACAAAAAAAGGTTATAGAGGCTGTCAGTTGAAAAGGTGGCAGTAATTATGATTTCCCCATGTTTTTTTTCTTAGATTGACGATAAGGAATTTGACATTCCCCAAGTAGACACACCTCCTACCTTGGAAAGCATCCTCAATGAGGTCAAGTATATCTTTCATTTTTATATATTTGTTTAAACCTGTTCTTAATCAGATCTTCTGACTGTCTGACAAAAAATGTCAATGATTATGTATCCCAAACATAAAACCATGTTTGTCATCCTGATTGTGACTTTTTATTATTTTGTTTTTTCCTATGTGACTGCAGATGGAGGATGAAGAGGAAGCATTTGTGCTGGAAGATACTTGTGTGCTGAATACTGAAAACATTGACTCTCACTCCTGTGATACTGCTTCTCTTGCCAGCTCAGACAGCGGGGACCCGTCACACCTCAAACGGCAAGCGGGCACTCACACACATGCTCACACGCTAATGTATTTTTCTATTATGTGCTTAAGAGTTTAAGTTGGTTGAGTTTTGTGACACTACTCAAGTAGAATACTTTATTTTATTTATTTTTTGTTATCACAATAATATTGTCTAATATAAACACATGTACCGGTAGTACTACTGTACAAACTATGTGTAAAAAAACCAAACAAATCTAGTATCACATTTAAAAGAAATCGTCACTATTTTGAGATGTCCATGGTAACATATTTTTTGTATGTTTGAAGGAAGAAGAGGGCACTGGATTTGAAAGCGGCAGTTCATGAATCTGTTCTTCAACACAGCACTCTTCAGGGCATCTCTGCACAGATTGCCTCGGCTGCTGTAATTTTTACACACACATTTATTCATACAAGATTTTATCTTGTGAATGAAAACTGTTGCATATAAAAAATATAGATAACATATATATGACACATGTAAAACAGGTACAATATACAATGCATACAATATGATGGCAGCACGGTGGAAGAGGGGTTAGTGCATCTGCCTCACAATCGGAAGGTCCTGAGTAGTCTTGGGTTCAATCCCGGGCTGGGTTTACATGTTCTCCCCGTGACTGTGTGGGTTCCCTCCGGGTACTCCGGCTTCCTCCCACTTCCAAAGACATGCACCTGGGGATAAGTTGATTGGCAACACTAAATTGGCCCTAGTGTGTGAATGTGAGTGTGAATGTTGTCTGTCTATCTGTGTTGGCCCTGCGATGAGGTGGCGACTTGTCCAGGGTGTACCCCGCCTTCCGCCCGATTGTAGCTGAGATAGGCTCCAGCGCCCCCCCGCCACCCCGAAGGGAATAAGCAGTAGAAAATGGATGGATGGATGGATGGATGATGGTTGGTAACTTCAAAACGTGATAGTCATATGTTTTTCTTAGTCTCAAGATTATGCTGCATATGAAAAATTATAGATTTATATGTATCAATCCTAATTACATGCCTATTAATTCTGAGTATAAGCTATCTCAAGGCACTTACTAAAGTCAAGTCAACCAATCAAAGTCAAAACCATGCTCCCCAATCCTGAAAGTAACACATCTAAAATCAAGTGCTTCAGTGAAGGAGGCATGGAGAAAGATTGGACCAGTTTTTAGCACCAACCAGTGATAGGAAAATAAGACATTTATCAGGAAAAATTAAATAGTAGGTAATTCCAATTTTGTCAATGTAACATAATTAATGTTTCTTTTTTCAACAGGACAAAGTGGATGCTGGATTACCAACTGCCATAGTAAGCTTTGGTTTTATTAAAAAACAGACATTATAAAAGTACATAAGAACATGTAAGATTTTGTTAAATGGAAGGCCCACTGAATATTCTGCATCAAAATAGATATTTTCCGAGTAATGGGTGATTAATGGGAAAATACTTTGGTATTATTTTGTTTTTTCACAGCTAAATGTCAAGCAGCTTAATTAGATTTCACCTCATTATTAGAACCTGCTTTGCTCTTTTACTGTTTTGTTTTTCATGGTACATATACAGTACCGTATTCTAAACCTTTGCAAGATGGCGGATGGGAGGGATTGGTATCAAATTTGGTACTTTTATAGGTAATGAACATAAAATCAAACATATTTCAAAACTTTTGTTGTCCAGCACAGCTGAGTTCAAACATTTGGTGGGAAATCAGGTGTATTCATAGCAGACTACTTCTAGGTAATACTGTAATGTTCCATGCCAACAAAGCAAGCATGCCTGATTGAAAGTTTTCAGAAGCAAAGTTTCACTTTTCATAATGCACTACATCAATGCTAATTGATGTAGGACAATTGGACAATTGGAAATGCCATATACTGTACATGCTACTGATTACCATTGGTGAAATTCCGCGGCAATTATAACACCTCTGAATTTGGTAATGAAAACTTAAACTAAAATGCACTTTACTTACAGTACAAAAAACAAACACAACAAAATAGGACGCTAAGCGAAGCTTGGACTAACTAGGGCAGACCTGGAGAGTTGTGAGTTGAAATTGTATTATTATACAAATTAACATTTATTACCACATGAACACACACCAAACTGGTACTGGTATCAATTCTCAGGTACCGGAATTGGCATCGTATCGGTTCAGATGTGAACAGTATCCATCTCTAGCCCATGATTTACAGTATAGTTGTCTACATAGTCTATTATGCATTTGCAAATTATATATTGTAGTTCCAGATTAGAGAACCAGCCCCTATGTGAAACAGCTTTAGGAAGATGCTACTAAAAAACTGAAGAGATCAAATTTATCCCAAATGAGTAAACACTCGGTAACCATGAAATCCTGAGCTGAAACTAGACAGCTGGCTCTTTGTTGTGTAAATATGTAGTTGTTCAGCAATATTTTGTAGATATCAGGGGTAATAATTAAGCAATACAATTGTTTGTTCGACATACATTCAGCACAATATCGAATACCAATACCAATTTCTCCAGAGTTTTCTTTTTAGTATGCTGCTTTTTGTATTTTGTGATAAGCTTTTGCTTTCATTTTGTGACTTTCTAGACCTTAAGTAGTTATGTATTTACATCTTCTCTTCAGACAGTTGCAGGTGTGATTGTTGTGGGGACATCTCATGGTCTTGCTTTGGTTTTTGGTAAGACATGTCGTGTCGACCTTTTTTTATTTATTCCAGAGTCTGGCTTTAATGATGCATTTCTTCTTTAATTATCCTCTCTAGATACCAACCAAGCTTTACGGCTCTGTCTTAATAACAAAATAACTGGAGCGGAGTTTGGAGCTATTTCTGCCCTCAGCATCAACAATGACTGCTCAAGACTTCTCTGCGGATTTGCCAAAGGGCAGGTACTATCCAAACCACTTGGGATTTTTTTTTTGAGATTGTCAAAACAGGTGCGTTTTGACTGTGGATTTTCAGTTCAGTTAAAGTTCAGTTTCAGTTTATTTCGAACATGCATACGATACAATGTAATGTATCACATATTTCCAGTTGTTTCATTACAGCACGTCCGAAAAGGAGTAGGAAGAAGCAGAGCTTATTTAATCCTACCCCTTTTCATATAATAGCAATTGTATCCCATGTCTTTGTTCTCTGTTTGTAACAGAACAGTGAATAAATAAATAATATGCCATAAGTAAGTAAACAAGTATTAAATACATAGATAATCATTATCTAAAAAAAAATGGTTTTAATATGTTTATCATAATTGTTGTTTTTTGTACTTTGTAAGCACTTGTAGTTTGAACAGTATCTTAAACTGAATACTATTGGTGCTTTGTTTGATTTATTTGCTTAATCCATTCCATAATTTAATTCCACATATGGATATACTAAATGTCTTATGTGTTGTACACGCATACAAATGTTTTAAATTAGATTTTCCTCTAAAGTTATATTTCTACTCTTTAGTTGAAAATAATTGTTGAACATTCTTGGGTAGTAGGTTATAGTTTGCTTTGTACATAATTTTAGCTTGATCTTTTTTGTAACACGGTTAGTGAATGAAGCGCACATTTTTAGTTGTTTCCCCATATTTCTACACAGTAACTCAGATATTGTAACACTAGTGAGCAGTAGAGAATATGAAGTGATTTTTGGTCCAATACATATTTTGCTTTATTCATTATTGACGTGTTTCTTGCTACTTTACGTTGAATTTTTTTACATGAGGTTTCTAGTTCATTTTATCACCCAAAAATGAGTTTCTTTTACCCTTTCAATGTCTACTCCGTCTATTTGTATTTGTGTTTTACTTTCCCTTCTACTGTTATCGAATAGCTTTATTTTAGCTTCACTGAAATTTAAAGATAGTCTGTTTTTGTCAAACCATCTTTTAAATGTGTTAATTTCTTCTGTTATTTTTTTTTGTATTAGTTTCTGTATGTTCTCTCCTGAACAAAACACAGTTGTATCATCTGCAAATAATACTACTAACTGTAAGTCCTTTGTAACTTTACAAATGTCATTTATATAAAGACTGAACAATTTTGGTCCCAGTATTGATCCCTGAGGTACACCACAAGACATTTTTAGTGTTCGCCTATCTTCATGTATTGCTTCCTGTTGGTTAAGTAGTTTCTTACCCAGTTCAAGACCAACCCTCTGATGCCATACCATTCTAAATTGTTTATTAAGATACTGTGATTGATTTTGTCAAATGTTTTTTCTATCTATTGCATTGGTAATCTCTTCCGTTATTTCGATTAATGCCATTGATGTAGAAATGTTGGCTCTGTATCCGTATTGGTTATCTTTGTGTGTTTCATTTTTATTTACTAATTTGTCCAATCTGTTGTTAAACAGTTTTTCAATAATTTTAGAAAATTGTGGAAGTAGAGAAACATGTTTGTAGTTTGTAAACTGGTGTTTGTCGCCAGTCTAATAAATTGGTTTGAATTTTGCTATTTTAATTTTATCTTGGAATTTGCCTGTTTGAAATGATAGGTTGCTGATGTATGTTAAAGGTTGTGAAATCTCTTCAATAACCTTTTTTGTCATTTCCATATCACTTCCGTTAAGATCAGTTGAGGTCTTGGATTTACATTTTTTCACAATATTAATCATCAGATTATTTCTTCTTGTCACACCATCGAGGAACATCCAGTGGGGACTTCTATCTATAGTGTCATTGAAGTTATTGAAGCTTTCAACTACTTTGTTCATATCGTCATTTTTTACATTTCTATCTGATAAGTATTTAGGATAATCCTTTTTAGCACCATTTTTAATAATGCCCCATGTTGCTCTCAAATTGTTTTTGTTCCGGTCCAATAATTGACTGTAATATTATTTTCTCCTTTTTTGTAGTATACCAGTTAGCTTGTTCTTATATGTTTTGTACTTGTTTTCTGCCTTTGTAGATCTTTGTGTTATAAATGTTCTATATACCGGTAATGTATTATTCTTGTTGCAAGCATTTTCAGTCCTTTTGTCATCCATGGTTGATGGTTTTTATTTTGCTTCTTACTAAATTGTTTCAATGGACAGTGTTTTGTCATAAAGCATCTCAAAAGTATTAAAAAAGATACCTTATGCATCATCTATCAATCAATCAATGTTTACTTATATAGCCCTAAATCACGAGTGTCTCAAAGGGCTGCACAAGCCACAACGACATCTTTGGCTCAGATCCAACATCAGGGCAAGAAAAAACTCAACCCAATGGGATGACAATGAGAAACCTTGAAGGGGACCGCAGATGTGGGGACACAATTAATCGTTAAAAGATAGTGATCTTAATTCACTTTTGCGCGCAATTTCCACTTGCTGTAATATAAACAAACTTAGCATTGTACACTGTAAAATGTGGTTTTAATGAGCTCACTTAAACTGATGCCAATAGTAGAAAGTAGGGATGTGTACCGTTCACATTTGAACAGATACGGTACCAATTCCCGGTATGTGGAAATTGATAGCGGTACTCAACGGTACCAATTTTAGATATTTTTGTGTGTGTTAATAAATATTAATTGTTTTTGATTATAATATCCGTTTTTTTTATTGCAACGTGTGTAAATGAGCTGGTTATGATAATTCCTGTCCAGTTGTTATATCTTGTTTTATTACCACATTTCCGACTCGTTTGCAAGTATGACACTAAGTTGCAATTACAATTGCAAGTCCAAGACATGAGATAGCACTAGTGGATAGTTTATGGTGTGTTTTTTTGTTTCTTTGTTGTTGCGCCCTAAAAAGTGTTAATATTCTAAGTATTTTACTTATTTAAACACACCGGCTGTTTGACTGTAATGTGCATTTTAGTTGATTGCTCACATAGGGATGCTTTACTGACCTATGCCCTGAGAGCTGCACACTGCTCCTCAAGTGGAAGGGGTAAATGCAAAGACAAATTCCACTATACATTGAATATATGTAATAATTGACCACCATTTGTCGTGATTAACAAGCCTACCTCTTGCAACTGTACTCGGGCCAAGGAAGTGGACGCGCTTGAGTCCAACACGAAGCACTCACATTAGTCAAACAATGCAGACTTTAGGTGATTTTTAAAATGACTGCACCCTCATTTCACAAACCAGATAGATAAGTGCTGTTTTTATGTGACATAAGATTCTAGAAAAACATGTGGTCAAAGATCATATTGGTACTATATTATAGTTATATTGTTTGCCTAACTAATATTTAGCAGTGACAGTACACCATCTGTGAAATATTATCGATGGTTCCACATTCAGTCCTTTTAATAACCTAATTTCTTGGTTTGTTTGTCCCTCTTAATTTTAGATTACTATGTGGGATCTTGCCAATGGGAAACTTCTTAGAACTATCACTGATGCACACCCTCCAGGGACAGCAATTCTGCATGTGAAGGTATGTCAAATCCTCTACAGCAGTGATTCTCAATCTGTGGTACGCGGGCTCCATCTCGTGGTACGCCAAAACATTTCTTGATTAATGTACAGTGTTTTATTTTCCTATATTCAAACACAGTGTTAATGTTCAAACTGTGTGCAATGTTACAGTGGCTGAATATATTAAATGTACTTGTAAATTCAACCTCTGACTTGTTTTTAATTAATACTTTGGCCTACTACGGTATTTTAATGTTGGTCATTATGGTGATACTTGAAGAGCCAAGTGTTTTTTGAGGTGGTACTTTTTTGAAAAAAGTTTGAGAACCTCTGCTCTACAACAAGTTAAAATGTTAATAAAAGTGTATGGCTGGTTTTCAGGATTAGATGATTTTGACCTTGTGTGCATGGCAGCACGGTGACACTGATTAGTGCTCGTGCCTCATAGAGAGAAGGTCCTGTGTTCGATTTCCGGGCTCAGGGTCTTCTGTGCATGCTCTCCCCATGACTGTGTGGGTTCTCTCCGGGTACCCTGGCTTCCTCACACATTCAAAGACATGTACCTGGAGATAAGCTGATTGGTGACACTAAATTGGCTCTAGTGGGTGAATGTAAGTGTTTTTGTTGGCCCTGCGATAAGGTGGCGACTTGGCTCCAGCAACAGCGCCAACCCGAGAGGTAAAAAATAGATGGATGGACCTGGTGTGCATAATAGGACTACAGACAAGCCTACAAGCCGAACATTTATCTAACGATTGTCTTGTTTGCCCCCAGTGGAACAACCCACTCTATGCTCCCCCAAAGAAGTCAAGTCAGTCAGCTTTAACACTGTTTAATGCATTGTGACGCTACCACAATGAAAGAAGAAATTTGTGTCATCTCTCGTAAAAGTAGCCGATACTGAACAAAACGCATTCTAGCGCATATTTAATTAACTCAAAAGTACATATGTGACCATTGTTTTTATATATTCGAGGATGCTGAGCTTCCCTTACAGTCTTAAAGCAATTGCCATTGGCACATACCCATATTCCAGCCTCTGGCATGTTAAAACAAGGCGGGTAAGGGAAGTCGGCAAGGGTGGCATCTCAGTCTTACCGCCGAAACTGGCCCTCATTCAATTTCTCATTGAATGAGAAGGTGTGTCCAAACTCCAGCCTCTGGCATGTTAAAACAAGGCGGGTAAGGGAAGTCGGCAAGGGTGGCATCTCAGTCTTACCGCCGAAACTGGCCCTCATTCAATTTCTCATTGAATGAGAAGGTGTGTCCAAACTTTTGGCCTGTACTGTATATTGTTGATGTATATGCTGTATTATTGGCTGTACAGATTTACTTTAAAAGAGAAGTTTGCGATATTCTCTTATGATCGTATTTGTATTTGACTTTATTAAACGTTTGGGGAGAATTTTATTAAAACAGAACCAGTTTTCTTTTAAGTAATATAAAAAATTATCAGAACTGTTATTTATTTTATGGAGGAATGTAGTTAATCGTAGAACTGGCACCCAATGTTATTAAAAAAAGTGTTGATTTTGATTCAAGAATCAACTTTGTCTCTTCACCCCCGGAGCTGTGCCGCTTCTGGCTGCGACTGCTGTTCGCTGCTGCCCCGTTGCAAGTCTCGAGTTTGTATGTCATAATGTGTGCTTATTCTTTCTGAGGTTTTTTTCCTAGTGCCACACTGCACCCCCTACCGGACCACAGTTTGGGAATAGTTTTTTTTCCTCCCACCTCCATCCTCATGTTTTCTTTTTCCCATCTTCTACAGGGTGCCACCCATCTTGTATTATTCTTGTAAGTTAAGTGATTTTAACCAATTTTTGGGTGGTTCTTTTTAATTCTAATTACATGTTTCCATCCTTATTAAGATGGAGTAATTAATTGTGTCAATGGATGCACTATAATAAAACCGGACCAGTCAAGAAACAAAACTTTTGTCAAATCGTAATTATAATAACGTACATTCATATAGCACTTTTCTGGAGGCAGATATGCTGAAGGCTCTGTCCTCAAAACCTTGTAATTTGATGTGAGTGATTGACAGAAGACCCATGCTGGAGTACAGCAAATTTCAGGATGGAGTGCGTTGATGATGGAGGTCGTACAAGTAGGGGGCAGTGAGTGCGTGCAGGGATTTATATGTGAAGAGAAAGATTTTGTAAGTGATGCGGGACTTGACATGGGAAGCCAGTGGAGACGGATGAATGTTGAGGTGATGTGACATGAATTTTGCACTTACTTGAATTGGTCCTGGGCTGGCTTTGCTGGAAACCCTAAACAATACTCTATGGCAGTAATCCAGCCGGGAGTAATTGGAAACAAGAATTTGTGTTTTTGCTACAGAGTCTGAGAGTCAGATGAGACGAGAGATTGTAAAAGGCAGATATGACTGATTTGGTGTGTGACGCCAGGTTTTCGAAATTCATCAGATGATTTTATTTAACACCTGTCAATGTGGAGTTTTTCTATCTACCGGAGTAGCCGCATGAGACACATGACCATGAATGTGTTTTTTTTACCATTTAGTTTGAGTAGGTTGGTTGTCACCTAGGTTTTCATTGCTGAAGGCAGTTGACCAGAGAAGATGGTGAGGTGCTGTGACTTAACAATCCTTAACTGCGAATGAGGCAAACATTTGGGTTTAATGTCCATCCATCCATCCATTTTCTACTGCTTGTCCCTTACGGGGTTGCGGGGGGTGCTGGAGCCAATCTCGGCTACATTCGGGCGGAAGGCGGGATAGACCCTGGACAAGTCGCCACGCAGGGCTAACACAGATAGACAGACAACATTCACACTCACATTCACACACTGGGGCCAATTTAGTGTTGCCAATAAACCTATCCCCAGGTGCATGTCTTTGAAGGTTAGTTTAATGTATTTTTAAATAATCCTGTAATTTTTTTCTCTCCGATTTTTATGTTTCAAGTTC
Source organism: Nerophis lumbriciformis (assembly GCF_033978685.3). Lineage (NCBI taxonomy): Eukaryota > Metazoa > Chordata > Actinopteri > Syngnathiformes > Syngnathidae > Nerophis > Nerophis lumbriciformis. The sequence continues at coordinate 55,209,541 of NC_084549.2, read as the reverse complement.
ACAGCCGACCCAACTCTTGCAGTGTGCAGTGACAGTGGTGGATCTGTTTTTGAGCTGACTTTCAGGTAAACTATGTTTTATTGAACGCTACTTGCTGCCTATGTATTTTTCATGTAAATAACACCATTTTGTCAGGTTTATTTATGACTCAAACTCTTTTAATGCATGCACACACTTGGTTTCACTTTACACCTGATGTCCAGCACTTTCAGCTCGTGTGAGCGCTTTTATCTGCAGTCAAATTCAGTACACCTTTGATTGGAACAATTGGACAAGGTGGGCCAGGGAGCGTTACAATTAATTATCCATGTGTACACTGTTGCAGTGTCATAGTGACTGTAATGTCATAGCTTCTCGTCAGTTTTGAATATGTAATTCGATCACTCCTCTTGTGAGTTATTTATGACAGTTGCCACAGTGCACAACAGAAAAACAAAACAACTGGAAATACAAACAATTTGGTTTATGATACAATGTGTGTCCATAGTCTGAATGTGCACCGTATGAAACATAAGACTTCCAATGCAGGTTGTCAGGTTTCATCACGTCCTGGTGTGGACATGATGACGAGAACTGATGTTTTCAAATAGGAATTGTTGCAATGGTGAGTAAAATATGACAGAAGACACAGTAAAAACTGTAATTAGGCCTTAAACCCATTAGGTGGCAACAAAGAACATTAGATCACTCCAAAAGCGCAATGTTAACGTGACGGAACAAGCGTAAAGGCTGGAATATACTTTTGCATCACATAGTTTGTGTCCTCCTAGTTCTTTCATGGGGGATGGCGCCAGGTGTGTAATTCTCTTCCAAAACACTAAGGAGCAGTGTCTCCAAAAGGAACAACCACAATCGCCGTTGACTAGATATTTACCTTCTTGTAAAGAGTGGCAACAACCACAATAGACATATTTGTCTACACTGGAGCTAATCATTCAGAATAATTAGTTTACTTTTAATGGACGTTTTACTCATAAACCAGAGGAAAATACGTTTGTGAAGATGGACTGTGCAACTTCTGAACATGTCGCGGCAGAGGACGCTATTATTATTTGCAACGCTATTCGGCTGTTCGGAACAAGAGAGAGCTACGTAATTGAAAATAAACAAAACTGTTAAATTATTATTATGACGACATGCTGGTGTTAATGCTCCAGCACAATGTGGCTATCGCCGAAGATAGGGAGAAGTTCTGGCAAGCAGAAGCTAAACACCTTAAGTCCGCGGCCTTTAACGACAACATGAGCCGTGTCTTCAGTCTGCTGCGCCAAGCCCGTAATGGCCTATGCATCAAGACAGCCCTGGTAAAAGATTCTGATGGCAGTCTCATAACAACTGAAGCAAACTGTCTTGGACGATGGAAAGAGCACTTCAGCCTCCTTCTGCAGCACAGTACCACCCCAGGTGATACCACCACCCAAGCTCCCGCTAACGCTGCAGCCCTTAGGGACGTCTGCTTTACAAACCCTTTGACACCCAAGGAAGTCAGAGCCGCTCTGAAGAAACTTCACAGGAAAGCGCATCTGTGCAACAAATGCTGAGACAGTAAAATCAGGTGGTGAGAGCATTGTCGAGTTGCTTGCCCACATATTCAATCAGGTGTGGGACACTGAAAGGCTTCCCAGCAACTGAACCAGAGGAGTCATCTTATCCCTCTGAAAACGTAAGGGTGACAGGCTCGTCGGCAACAACCACAGAGGCATCACCCTACTTTGCATTACCGGCAAGCTCTTTACCAGGATCTTGCTAACTTGTGCTCTCCCAGCCATCAAAAGCAGCCGCTGTCCCCGAGCAGGCTGGCTTCATGCCTAATCACTCCACAACAGACCACATCTCTGCTGTTCGTCTGCTGATAGAGAAGACCTATAAATTCCGTAAAGACCGCCATCTCTACATCGGGTTCATAGATCTGAAGGCTGCCTTTAACACCAACTGCCGGCCTTCACTGTGGGGTATCCTTCTGACCATTGGAGCACTGTCTAAGATTGTTTCCCTGTTCAAGCTACTTTACAGGAACGCACAGAGTGGTGTCCGCATTAACGGCAGATACTTTGCGTTTGCCTGGGCCATGTGGCTGCTCCTGACCTCTTTAACTGGATCATTGACCACCTAATGTCCAGAGTTTGTGAGTGGATCCCCAAACTGTCCTTTGGCATCTACCACCTAACCGACCTGGAGTATGCGGACGACACCACCTTCTCAGCACATCCTACAGCCAGCTGAGAGACGCTCTGGGCATATACAGTGAAGAGGCAGCGAAGCTTGGCCTCCATTGAGATGGACGAAAACCAAGTTCATGTATGTTGGTGATGGACCAGCTCCACCTCCCCTGCGGGTTGGTAACACAATTGTAGAGCCTGTCAAGAAATTTGTGTACCTGGGGTCCATAGTGATGGACAACAGGGACCTAAAACCAGAGATCATCCTCAGAAGAGCCATAGATGCATCAGCTCTGCAGTCTCTCTGGAAACCACTCTGGCGACACCAGACCATCTCACGCAAGACGAAGCTCCGAATTTACAACTCTGCGGTACTCTCCATCCTGCTTTATGCCTCGGAGACTTGGCCCCTTAATAGGGCTCTGGCGGCAAGACTCGATGACTTTGATAGGTGGGGTCTTGAACCATCGAGAACATCAGGTGGACCCAATGTGTCCCCAATGAAGTGCGCAGAGCCCGCATGTGCCAGCCCAGCGCATCCTGCCTGGCTGCGCAACGTCGCACCCGCTGGTTCACCCATGTCCTCCGCCTTCCTCCTGACCATACGACAAGAGCCATTCACCAGTTTGACTCGAGAGCCGCAGGCTGAAGAAGACCACGAGGCAAACACCGCACCAAATGGCTCAACGTCATTGCAGGCGACCTCCAACTGTACGGAGTTGCTGTGGAGGACGGCTGGCACAAGACCGCTTTGGAAAAAAACTAGGGATGGGAGGCCCCTTTCCCCTTTGCAGAAGCTCCTAAGAAAAGAAAGAAAGCCGGTGTTAATGTGTATGGTCATGTGTTATTGATGATTGGCAATACAAAAAAAAAGGTTAAAAAGAGTGTCATTTGCAGTGTTGGGTTATTTACTGAAAACCAGTAACTAGTTACAGTTACTAGTTACTTCATTTCAAAAGTAACTCAGTTACTAACTCAGTTACATACACCAAAAAGTAATGTTACTGTGAAAAGTAATTATTTAGTTACTTATTTTTTTCTTTTTCTTTTTTTTTTTAAAGCTCTTATTAATGCCCTTTTAGCCTTCATTTCAGTACTGTTATTGCACTGGAGAATAATACAATCTGTTGATCAACTTGACATGCATTTGCATCACTGAACTCTGCTAAGCAATGTGGTCTACATACAACACACAAAGACAAAGATATGTTAGGCCAATTTATTTCAGGCCAGAACAAATTGACAAAACTATTTTAAATAGCTGCAACATAACATACATAAGTAACAAACCGCATAATAACAACATACAGTAGCTGTAAACCTGGCTTCACCCAAGGAAGACACACATGACATACACAAAGCCTAACCAGGCGTTTTTTTCTCTCAAGGAATTGTGAAATAAAATCATGTCTTCAGGAGATCAACACAGTACAGCCCAGAACACTCTACGCATTTCCCCAGTTTTAGTTTAGAGATAAGGAAAGATTGGCCTGGCCCACTAGGATCCCTCTTTATGTTTGCGAACTTTATAGTCTATACATTTAGAGTGATGTGATAATCAAACACTCTATAGTGAAAGAGCAACATTATATAAGAGAATTGACAGAGTGTGTGTACCTTCAGTGCTGAATGATGAGCTAAGGCAGAGTTTGGAGTGTTTTCTGTAGCTCGCTTTCCATGTTTATGTCCTCACTGTCCATGTACGTGAAAATGTTTTCCGTGCCATTTGCTGTTTGACGCCGTTATCATGCTAATTAGCTGCCTGAAAGCGGGTGACTCCACTGTAGAAATAGCCTGCATGTCTTCTAGCACATATGCTGCAATGGCTCTATCAATGTTGTCCTGGCTAGCAGTCCCTCCGTTAAAATCTTTAGGTGGAGGTGAAGTGGCATCGGAGTCTGTGTCTCTTTACTAGCTTCGTCGAAGCATGTTGCTTTTGTAGCTGTTTCAGCAGATTTGAATTGCTGTTTTGGGCAGTAGATAGGATCTTTATCCAAGACACAACTTACATTTAAGTAAAATGTTCTTTTCTTTGGGCTCGACAAAAGAAAAAGTAGTGAGAATATCTCCATGTTAAGAAACTCGACTGCGGCTCCGCCATGATGTCTTGTTAGTAAACACAGACACACCGTCAAAAGTGTAAAGACTGCAAAGTTCCTGTCTTCACAATAAAAGTGCTGCTCCCTACTGCCTGCGCTAACAAAATAAGGGTCTCAGAAAAAAACAGCGCATACAAGCTAGCAAGCTACGGCGCTAGCCTCCAATGTATTCCTTGTAAACGGTATAAAAATTAGTCTAAAAACTCATCCCTTTCATGTAGTATTAAAAAGAGAAGGGGGACTTTTTTTGCCTTCACAATGTAAATTCAAAGCTGTGGAACTTATTAGCACTACTGTAAATCCTGTCTGATTTCAATCAATGCATATCATCAGAAATATTAAGACATCAACTTATATTCTTGTCTTCATAAAATAAAATAATCCTTATGCTTTAAAGATGCTTGTTTATTTATCTAACACCTTTAACATCCATCCATCCCATCCATTTTCTACCGCTTGTTCCCTTTGTGGTCGCGGGGGGCGCTGGAGCCTATCTCAGCTACAATCGGGCGGAAGGCGGGGTACACCCTGGACAAGTCGCCACCTCATCGCAGGGCCAACACAGATAGACAGACAACATTCACACACTAGGGCCAATTTAGTGTTGCCAATCAACCTATCCCCAGGTGCATGTCTTTGGAGGTGGGAGGAAGCCGGAGTACCCGGAGGGAACCCACGCAGTCACGGGGAGAACATGCAAACTCCACACAGAAAGATCCCGAGCCTGGAATTGAACCCAAGACTACTCAGGACCTTCATATTGTGAGGCAGACGCACTAACCCCTCTTACACCGTGCTGTCCCATCTTTAACATGTTAACAAAAAATGTATATGAGGTATATCACCTTGACCTAGTCATTTGGTAAGTAGCTTGCCTGCTGAAAAAGTGTGGGAACCTTTGCTCTAGACCGTGTGATTGCAACCCAACAATTGATGAACTCTGTTTGTACACTAAATGCAAATTGCTATATTATTTGGTATGAAGCATGAATATTTTAACAATGATTGTAATTAGGTTACCAGCTGTCCACTATAATCATTATCAGTAAGCTACTGAGAAAGAACAAAATAAAAATGTTGAACATTTTCTACCCCTTTATTAGTTTGTCAAGTTGTTTCACATTGTCTGGTTACAATATATTTATGCTGAGGTGAGTCAATAACCAGTTAATTAAGTGAAAAGAGAGTGAAGTTTTTATTAACTGTTTTTGTGAGCACTTACTGCATGTGATTTTCAACGGATTGCTTTCCTGCTAATTAGTGATTAAATACTCTGTCGAGCCCTGACATTTTTATTTGCAACATTTTATTTATCTATATTTATTTATCCTGTCTCTCAAGTTCTGCATTTCTTCTTGCTTTCAGGAGAGTAATGGGGATGCGTTCCTGTGACTCGAGATGTCTCTTCAGTGGTTCCAAAGGGGAAGTCTGCTGTATTGAACCGTTGTGTGCACCTTCTGACTTCATTGACCACCCTTTAACTAATTACTATTTACTGGCTTTGGCTTCCCTCACAAAGGTACACTCATGCTTAACCGAGCCCTCCTATTTAAACAGAAAGTTGTGTTTTGAAGATTGTTTTTCCATTCTCATCAGATTCTGGTGATTGGCCTAAAGCCCTCCCTGAAAGTTTGGATGAGCTTTCCCTATAGCACGGTTGGTATTTGTCCAAATTCTTAGAGTATTTGAGAATAGTAGGCCTGTGTTCTGACAAAAACAACAACAACACACATGTACATAACAATATGAATGGCTAAGAATATAAAAAGACAACACAGTACTGTCTAGAGCAGGACTTCTATGCAACATATAATGGCAAAGTACAGCCTGCAGGCCACATTTGATTTTTTAACCTTAAAGAAGATATTCTACAATTCTACACATTTTACAATAAAATAACCATTGCTTCAATGGTTTTATTATTAATGTTTATTTAAGTACTTATTATTAGTGTTTTTATTTAAGTACTTATTATTTGTGTTAGTCTTTTCATACTCTTATTGCATTTTTTTGTCTTATACGCTGTCATATAAAGCGCACTTGTAATTTTACGTATATTATTATTAATTATTATTACTAAGATAAAGATTATTGCACCATCGAAAAAATAACCACTTTGAATAAATCATTAGCCCAAAATTCATAAGACATTCAGCCCATGATGAGTGTTTGTAAACTTCTGACTGGATCTGTAAATACATTTTACTTACTCTTACTTACAATTATAACATACCCTTTTTGTACAGGATAGGATAGACTTCATTTATCCCACAATGGGGAAAAACATACACTTTGGGATAGGCTGATTGGCAACACTGAATTGGCCCTAGTGTGTAAATGCTTGTCTGGATATCTGTTTTGGCCCTTCGATGAGGTGGCGACTTGTCCAGGTTGTACGCTGCCTTCCGCCCAAGTACAGCTGGGATAGGCTCCAGAGGCAAGTGGTAGAAAATGGATAAATGGATGGGGAAATTTAGTGCTTGCAGTGCAAATTAAAACAACTACACAAAAAGGAAAACTGGAGGTAAACAATAAAGAACACAGAGGACATAGAAGACAATAAAAGAGTACGGAGCTGATGCAACCAGCTGCCTCTTCAGAGGCGCCATTTCAACATACAATATAAACAACTAAAATAAGAAGCAATTCCATCCATCCATTTTCTACCGCTTATCCCTTTCGGGGTCACGGGGGGTGCTTGAGCCTATCTCAGCTGCAGGGCCAACACAGATAGACAGACAACATTCACACTCGCATTCACACACTAGGCCCAATTTAGTCTTGTTAAATACCAAAAATTAGCAATAAATAATACATCAGGGTTTCGCCTAGCTTGCGAATATACATTTGGCGGAAGGGGCGTGGTCAATATAACATCATATAATTTGCATAGTTGTTGATGATGCATATATATATATTCGACTCCCTGCAAATGGCCTTGGCGAAACCGTGCCGTAAACATCCCAGTGAGGAAAGCATAGTGATAGCCGATTTAAATCCCTCCCTCCTTCAACAACACCTGGGGAGTTGAACTCTGTTTGCCGTGCCTGCAGAAAGACTCCAGGCCTATAGACATAACTTACACACACACACACACACACACACACACACACACACACACACACACACACACACACACACACACACATCATGTATCATGGACTGCCACACACAGATATGCACATATACCCCCACCACCACCCCACACCTTTGCGACTGCTTAACCTCTTGAGGTGCGATGGATGGCTGGTGCAGCTTCGACATTGGATGCACCCCCCTCCGCTCTTGTGGTTTCTGTGTCATAACGTGTATATGTGCTTATTAGGGCTGCAAATCTTTGGGTGTCCCACGATTCGATTCTTGGGGTCACGATTCGATTATAAATCGATTTTTTCGATTCAACACGATTCTCGATTCATAAATGATATTTCTCCGATTCAAAACATTTCTCTATTCATTCAATACATAGGATTTCAGCAGGATCTACCCCAGTCTGCTGACATGCAAGCAGAGTACCGGTAGTAGATTTTTGTAAAACGCTTTTATAATTGTAAAGGACAGTGTTTTATCAACTGATTGCAATAATGTAAATTTATTTTAACTATTAAATGAACCAAAAATATGACTTATTTTATCTTTGTGAAAATATTGGAGACAGTGTGTTGTCAAGCTTATGAGATGGGATGCAAGTGTAAGCCACTGTGACACTATTGTTCTTTTTTTTCTCTTTTCTTTTTTTTTTATAAATGTCTAATGATAATGTCAATGAGGGATTTTTAATCACTGCTATGTTGAAATTGTTACTAATATTGATACTGTTGTTGATAATATTCATTTTTGTTTCACTACTTTTGGATTGTTCTGTGTCGTGTTTGTGTCTCCTCTCAATTGCTCTGTTTATTGCTGTTCTGAGTGTTACTGGGTCGGGTTTGGTTTTGGAATTGGATTGCATTGTTATGGTATTGCTTTGTATTATTTTGTTGGATTGATTAATAAAAAAAAAATATTTTTTTTTGAAAAATGAGAATCAATACTGAATCGTACAAAGTGAGAATCACGATTTGAATTCGAATCGATTTTTTCCCACACCCCTAGTGCTTCTCCTGTCTATCAAGTTTTTTTCCTGGCCCCAGACTGAGCCCTCTCCCTAATAGGAATTTAGTCTGGGATCCACTTTTTTTCTCATCTTCCTCCCCTCGCGTCCATCTTTTCCCACCTTTTACGGGGTGCCTTCCTTGTGACAACTTAACATTGTTCCTGTTCTGTGTGCCCTGTCTACCTTCAATGTACAGTATGTCTGCTCTTAAACGGGTCTGTACTAAAAATTTAATTTTGCCGTACACGGCCCAAACCTCCGCCCTCTCTCCTGACGCTCAATGCCAGCCAGCTCTGAAGCCTTGATCCAAAAGGCAAAAAACACATGAAAACAAGAGGAAAACATCACACAAGAGCACAGAGCTCCTGCAAACAGCTTCCACTAGAGAGGCGTGATCTTGGAAAATTATTAATATGATAAAGTCTACAGACTTCAACTGCATGACTGTTAACGTGCTTCATGCTTCATACATGTTTTAACAGTTTTTTTCCTATGTGTTATCTCCCTTTAGTCTGATCCATCCAGTGTTCCACAGCTGGCTTGGCAGTTTGTCTCCGTTCAAACAGCTGTGAACCCAATTTTAGCTTTTTGTAAAGGAGATACAGTCCAATTTCTCATGGTAGGTGTGCAACTTCCTTTTTTTACTAAATTCTGATAAGGATAAGATGGATTATTTTTTTAATTATATTGTATCAAAATGTTTGCTGGTAAATTGCTTGAATTTGCGTGGCTTGACAAGACCACCAAATCCTGGAGGGAATGTTTATCGTTGTGACGTCAGGCTGATCATTTTCATTCCAATATTTATTGTGCATCCTAATTATTATTTTTACCTCAGGCCATGAAATAATTAGTTTTTTAACATGAGCGCATGGCCAAAATGCTAACTTGCAAACAGTTTCTATACCAGCAATACACACTATAGGTGCAGAAAGTGCTAAATATCCTGCATATTTTGAATTTTGAGGTGGCCTCCAACCTGGATGCCTTCAATTGTTTGAAACATACATTTGGAAATAGTAAGAATTCTAAAGTTCAAAAAGAGTCTGTGTTATGGAAAAAGGACATTTTTGCAATGTGTTAAACTATGTTGTTGAAGAACGGTTTTGACAACAGTCCATCATGAAATTGTAATGAATAAAAGTATACATTTAAGTTTGTTTTCATGGTAAAGTCATGGCATAAAGAAAACGTATGAGAGTACAAAATATAACATCCTGTACTTGTAAATTCAAATCTATGCTGAAATGTTGAATGTTGATTTTTTTTTTTTTTCGGTTTGCTACAGATGTCACCCAGTTGTAAATGTTGTTTCAAACAGACACTTAAATGATAACTGAAGTATTGAAGCTGCTTTATGATTAGTCTTTACCTGTATATCTAACCTCTAGTTATCAGTCCCAACACTTAAACTGCTTTTTACACACAACTTTTATTTTATTCTGCTCCTTTTGTCCAGATAAAAAGAGAGGAGATGGGTGCAATTCACGTCATCAAACAGAGACAAATTCATCTCAGCTGTGACATTATCAGCTTGAATGTAAGTATCCTTTGCTAAAGTACAAATCATCTGTTTAACTTGGTTGGAACTAATTCTGTTTGTTTTAATTAATTTACTCTCATTATGACTGCAACACACAGACAAAACTCTTTAACCAAAACGTCCTACTTGTTGGTAGCCTTTGCAAAGAAATAATCCAAATAAAGCACTCGTCGTATATCATGTTTTTTTTCTAAATACATTCCTAATGTAAACATTGCTTTGTTGTTTGATCCAGCCTATTCTTTTAGATGGCTTTGCATGATTTTTTTTTTTCACCCTCTGTCCCATTTGTATTTTTAGTGGATTAACAGTCGTACGTTGGTCCTGGTAGACAGCCATGAAAAGCTACATGTTGTTGACCGTTCCAGTCAGGAGATTTTGGAGGTACAGGACCTGGAGCAGGTGCAACTGGTCTATAACAGCCGCCATTTCAAATCGCTGGCCACAGGAGGGAATGTCTCCCAGGCTATGGTGAGAATTGACTGATTGGGAAAGCCCAATGCACAATAAGCATCAGTATCATTAGTAGCATAGTTCAGTGTTGAAATTAAGACTTTTCAGTCACTAAAGTACTTGAATAGTTTAAGATTTCTTGCCCAGAAATAGTACCTTTAGTGATGCCTTAGGAAATATAAGTAAGTCAAACTGTTTTACCCTTACAGCAACCTGTAGAGCAGGGGTCCTTAACCTTTTTTACCTTGGGGCCCAACTTGGGCCTAAAAGTGGCCTGGGGCCCACCGAATTTGTAATCTTACTCTTAATTTTAATCGTATCCAATAACTATATCTGACCTGCTTAAAGTTTACAACCTTGTGAAATTATATGAAACCATGTGTTAATCACAAAGATCATTATTTATTTAACACATAAACCTTAGCCTTATGTCATGCTGATTAGAAAAATAAGTATTAACCAAATATACTGCATAAGAATGGACTTGTAAATAACTGATAAAAAATAATGTCCATACAGTTATACAACGGAATTTAAAATGAGTATGTTTTTAACTAAACTATCAATACATTTAAAGTGCAAATAAAAAACAGCTTCACCACTTAATTTATAATTTTGCGTTTAAGAAACTTCTTTATGACTTTAGCTCCAGACTTCTTCTGTTTGTTGGATATTGTCATTACTGTCACAAGTTGTGTAAACGTGTACCACTGCAGCCCATTCCGACCACAGCTGAGGAACAGATATTTTTGGCGGCATAACAGTTGACTCCCAAAATAGTAATCTTACTCATGATTTTTGGGCTTAGGTTGAGCTCAGGCTAATGAGAAAAATAAGTACCGGTACTAACCAAATACAGTACATCCGGAAAGTATTCAAAGTAGTTTTCCACATTTTCTAATGTTACAGCTTTATTCCAAAATCCTCAAAATTCTCAGAATTCTACACACATTACCCCATAACGACAATGTGAATTTTTTTAATTTTCTTTTACAAGAAATCATATGTACGTAGATATTCACAGCCTTTGCTCAATACTTCGTTGATGCTCCTTTGGCAGGAATTACAGCCTCAAGTATTTTTTAATACAATGCAACAAACCTATCTTTGGGTAGTTTTGCCCATTCCTCTTTGCAGCACCTCTGAAGCTCCATCAAGTTGGATGGGAAGCGTCGGTGCACAGCCATTTTCTGATCTCTCCAGAGATAACGTCTGGGCTTAATATGGGGGTATTGTGTGTAGAATTTTGAGGACCAAAATGAATGTATTCCATTGTAGAATAAAGCTGTAACATAACAAAATGTGTAAAAAATGAAGTGCTGTGAATACTGACTGCATGAGAAGAAACTCATCAGTAACTGCCAAAAAATATTTACCTACAATTATACAACTAAATTAAAAATGGGTATGTTTTTTCACTAAACTTTCAATACATTACAACTGCAAATGAAAACACAGCTTCTCGTATAGTTAAACACTAATGTAGAGCAACAATTAAAGTAGAGCGCTTGTGAGGAAGGAGGAATCCAAAATTAAAAAAAAAGTTTTATCTTTAAAGGTGACCTCTGATGATTTTAATATACATTTTAAACACTTCATTGTGGTCTAACTCAGTGCTTCTCAAACTTTTTCACCAAATACTACCTCAGAAAAAACTTGGCTCTCCAACTACCACCATAATGACCAACATTAAAATACAGTAGCGTAGTAGGCCTAAGTATTTATTAAAAACAAGGGAGAGGTTTTATTTAACAAGTGTATTTAATATTTTTGGCCACTGTAACATTACATACAGTTTGAATAGTAGCAATGTGTTAGAATATAGTATAATAAAAGTCACTTGGAGTTATAATATAATATAAAAAGTATAGTAATTGTATAATACCAGTTAATTGGAGTGCTATTGTAAAGTTAATCGTTCTAAATTGATCAATCATCTGACTTCTTTGTGTTTCAGGCTTTAGTTGGAGAAAAAGCTTGTTACCAATCTGTTTCAAGCTATGCAGGACAGATTGTCTGTTTGGGAACCAAGGTATTACGTGCTATATTTTGTGTTTGTAGTCCGTGTGAGGTTACCATTTTCTTTGTTAGCAGGTAAATTAGTATTAAGTATTAGGTAAATTTTTATTTATTTCAAATATTACTACTCAGTTTTAAATAAAAAAACAAACAGAATATGTATAAATTATTAGACCAATTAACATAACAGGAGTTACTTAATCCTCTTCTTCTGGATGGGGAATAAGGCTCCAACGACTCAACGTCATTCATCTCGATCTCTTGCTGTTCTCTGTGCGTCGCTCCATGTAAGCTTCATCTCTTTTAGCTCCCTTTCAACTGTTCTCCGCCAGGTGCTCCTTGGCCACACAGGCTTATGTTTTCCAGGTGGTCTCAATCTTAACGCTACCTTAGGTATCCTCTTCTCCTCTATCTTAGAACGTGGCTTAGCCATTCAAGTCGCTGGTGTTCGAATTCAAGGACCACATCTTGACATTGTGTTTTGGCATACAGCTCCTTGTGTTTTTTTGTTGGGTCAGAAGATTCGGCAGATTTTCAACCATTGTGAAAGGCACTGTTTTATTCATGTCCCCTTAACCACTCACAAGCACTCTGAGCCATACATGAGGACAGATTTCACACAGAGCTGAATCTTGGTTCGAAGATGGTACTGTCTGGACTTGAAGATTGGCTGAAGTATTGCGAATGCCCCAGGAACTTTGAAGAGTCTTGCTTAGATGTCCTTGCAGATGAAGCTCTCCAGGTATGTGAAACCCTCTGTAAAGTCGAGTGGCACGCCATTGATGGTGGTAGGTGGAGGGTTGGTGGCGTTTATACACATAACTTGTGTCTTTGTGGTGTTGATATTCAGACCTGGCTGCTTTGCATAGATGTCCAGTCTATCAGTTTTCTCCTTTAGATGATCTCTCTTTGAGGATAATGCTGCCAGGTCGTAAGCAAAGTTCAAATCTTCTAGGTGGGAGAAAGGTGTCCACTGGATTCCTCTGCGTATGTCTGCTGTAGTGTTGCGCAGGATTCAGTCTAGGGTAATCAAGAACAAGATGGGGAAGAGGCTGCAGCCCTGCCGTGCACCTGACTCTACTGGAAACCATTCTGAGAATGTTTTGCTGTTGATGATCACACTACATTCAAAGTGGTTGTAGAAAAGACTCATCAGGGTGATGGTTTTGTCCGGAATTCCATATGACCTCAGCATGTTCCAAAAGGGTCTGTATGTGCACACTGTCAAAGGCCTTTCTGAAGTCAATTAAATTGATGTACAACGGGACATTCCACTCAGTGCACTGCAGGTGTAAATGAATATGGTGTGCCGCCAGGGCATTTTCATTACCGCCACCCCTTGAAAACAAGTTTTCAGGTATCTTTGCAGTTTAGGGGAAACCCTGCACTGTTCAATTATGTTTCTATGTGCAAATATCTGATCAGTGCATCCTCTGCCTTGTCTGAATCCATCCATCCATCCATTTTCTACCGCTTATTCCTTTCGGGGTCGCGGGGGGCGCTGGAGCCTATCTCAGCTACAATCGGGCGGAAGGCGGGGTACACCCTGGACAAGTCGCCACCTCATCGCAGCCTTGTCTGAATCATGCTTGTTATTCTCTCCGCTTGTTGTCAATCACTGTGTCAATCATTCTGAGAAGCACTCTGCAGAAGATCTTGCTGGGAATGGAGAGTAGTGTAATACCATGCCAGTTGTCACAGATCTGAAGGTTACCTTTCTTGGGAAGTTTCACGATTAGTCCCTTAGCCTTGTCACTTGGAATGGTGTCACTCTCATATGATTTTGAAGAGATAAAACAGCACTGATATTGCTGTGACTGGGTCAGCTTTGAGCATCTCTGCTTCGATAGAGTCGATGCCTGGTGCTTTGCCACACGTCATGGCTTTAAGAGATTTCCATTGTCTCAGAGAGTGTAATTAGGCTAGTGTCGATGTTAGGGACATATTTTGCTGGTTGAGAGTTGGCTGTCATGTCTGGTTGTGGGCAGCACTTCCTGGAAATGATAGAACCATCTTGCTCCTTGCTCCCGTTCAATTGTTATAACAGTACTGTTCTTGCATCTGTTGGTGGCTGACTGGCTGGTGTTGCTGCCACCGAACTGTTTGGTGATCTTGTAGACGCAAGGCTGCGGCCTGTTCAACTACACATGTGCCTTCTTCTACAAAAGGCCGCTTGTCCTTCCTGGCACTCTTTTTGACCTCTTTGTCTCTGAACATATGGGTCTTTTGGACCTGTTCCTGAAGTCTTTGGGACTTGGTGCTTAGCAGCTCTGCTTTCAGTCGTTTCCTTTCTTCTATTTTTTGCCATGTTTCCACATGTTATCCATTTCTTGTTGTTTTTCTTCTTATATCCTAAGATTTTGGTTGCTGCCTCAACATAAGTATTCTTAATCACATCTCACTTGGTGTTAACTGGGATATATCATCATCTGTTAGATCAGCAAGTGCTTGAAAGTGATTCCTAACCTTTAGAACGAACTGCTGTTTCGTCCTTGGCACTCAAGTTTGGTGGTGTTGAGGTGTTGCCTTTGCTGGCTCTGTTTCTTTAGTAATATCCGGGACTGTGCTTCAATAATTCTCTTTTATACTTAGTGAGCACCATAACTGTTTCTTAAACTGGCTCAGAGTTGTACATTGTTGGTTGTACATTTGTTGCCCTTGTCATGATTACTTCAAAACTGACAGGGTTAACGCTATAAGAAATAATAAATAGACACCATAGCCTGTGTCTTCATGCTCTTTCAGCATTTCCTCAAGCATATGTGGTAGAATTGAAGAACGAAAATAGTGGAATACTAGTGGCTTACCATCTTTTTTTCTCCCGTTTTTGAGTGCCAGGAATTTTATGTGTAGACGTTGTTTTAAGGTCCAGAACTAGTTGCCAACGTTTGCAATATTAGAGAGGCCCTTTATAAATTACTTTCTGAATTAAAGATACTCAGTCAAATATAAATGTCTGTGTGTTTGACTTAATTTTTTCTTAACAATTTTTTCTTTCAGTCTGCCCATATTATGACTCTAAGAACATGGAGAGAGGTAATTTACTTTTTAATGTTTATACCTGTCATCAGCATGAGTAAAGGCTGATTTGTTTGTCTCTTCCTGCCTATGCAGCGGCTTGACTATCTTTTGAAGCAGGAACATTTTATTGAAGCTCTCACTCTGGCCTGGTCCTTCCACAAGGGAACAGCTAAGGCGGTGGTTGGTGGGTATAAAGAAAATGACATATACAGCAGCCTTTTAATAGTCCAAAACGGTGAAATAGGATTAGAGTTGTCGCATTTGGAGGATTAGCTTGATGTTAAGATCATCAGTATTGGTTCAAAGGGTCATTTGACTAATTTTTGCATGCAGCAAAGTTTGTACAAGCAATATACAAATGTTTACAATGAAAACATGCAGAAACATAAGCAGGAAAGCAGCAAAAACAATTTCAAATCTGGTTGATTCCCGAGCGTGGCCACCGCTGCTGCTCACTGCTCCCCTCACCTCCCAGGGGGTCGAACAAGGGGATGGGTCAAATGCAGAGGGTAATTTCACCACACCTAGTGTGTGTGTGACTATCAGTGGTACTTTAACTTTTTAACTTTAACTTTAACCTATTTCTACACATACCTGCATTCAATTATGTCAACTTTATGTTATCCACTTCAATTCTTAACATACTTACATCAATCTAGTTAAAGGAAGTTTTCTTTTCAAAAGTGAAACATACACATACCGAATCTAGATTGTGTGTTTATGGGGTACACACGCTTTTGTTACACCATAAGGGGGTGATTTAATCTACAATATCTATACTTAAAACACTTACAGTGATTATTGCACATCAAAAGGCACACTATTTATCAGGATGTATGGACAATATGACAAATTGAGAGCCATTAAAGCGACACTGCACACAAAAGAGCCTGCACAAGTAAGATTACACTAAATGGTTAGTTGTGCCAATGCTTTGCTTCAGGGTACCTTCCCTTACAAGTTGAGTGATGAGTGTGTATTATGGGGATTCATTCCAGGACTATATGGGGATCCTTTGAAGAGAAAGGGAGTTGTTAGTGACAAGGTAGGCACGCAAAACCATCTCAGCTACAGTATAGCACTGCGTTTGTCTACTATGGACAGCAACACTTAATTTGATATTATTCTGTTGTCCTTTGGTGGAGATGGTAGAGATCCTGTTGCAGTTTGCAGAACATGCTCTGAAGATGTGTCCAGAACAAGGGAGAATCCAAGTAATGGAGCAACATTTTCACGTAAGCACGTTATAGACTAAACCATATACTAACGTAGTTGATATCTGTATAACTATGCACAGTGAATTGCAGATATCAATGCAATGGCTCAAATAAACAAGAACACTTAAGTTTGTTACTGATTGCATTTATCAGGGGGCGGCATGGCGTAGTGGGTAGAGCAACCATGCCAGAAACCTGAGGGTTGCAGGTTCGCTCCCCGCCTCTTACCATCCAAAAATCGCTGCCGTTGTGTCCTTGGGCGGGACACTTCACCCTTTGCCCCCGGTGCCACTCACACCGGTGAATTGAATGATGAATGATAGGTGGTGGTCGGAGGGGCCGTTGGCGCAAATTGCAGCCACGCTTCCGTCAGTCTACCCCAGGGCAGCTGTGGCTATGAAAGTAGCTTACCACCACCAGGTGTGAATGAATGATGGGTTCTACATGTAAAGCGACTTTGGGTACTTAGAAAAGCGCTATATAAATCCCAGGTATTATTATTATTATTATTATTATCTGTTGTACTTCTGCAATATACTGTATACTATTTTTCTATAGAATTTAGTTTTGTATTTAAGCCAATGACATCCACGGTCTACTCTCTCTCATTGCATGTCTCTATTCAGGGTGTTGTTCCAGTCCTGATAGATTTCTGCCTGCTCCTACACAAAACGTAAGTATATTCTGTGAATGCAAACATATTAAAGCACAATAGAAAAAAATGATGTCCCTCTATGTAAGGGTAAATATTAATGGCTGCAATAATCATATTTTTTTATAAGGCTGAGGCCTTCTTTCATTAAAACAAGAATATAAGTTGGCGTAAAACCTGATTCTGTTGACTTGCATTGATTGGAATCAGACAAGATTCAAAGTAGTGCTGACAACTTCCACATTTTCAATTTTACATTGTGGAGGAGAAAATAAAGTCCTCCTTTCTGTCCCGTACCACATTAAAGTGGTTGGTTTTGGATGGAGGATGGAGCCGCACTTTTATTGTGAAGACAGGAAATGTGCGTCAGTCTTTAGGCTTTTGACGGGAGGTACGGTTGAAATAAAAAGTGTTTCTCGTTTTTCCTTCACACTAAGTTTGCAGCAGCCATCATCATTTCACAAGATCCTGGGGTGCCTTGAATGTCAATCAAGTGACGTCATAGTGAAGATTTATGATCGCAAATTTTTAGGTCTATTTTTTCAATGCCTGGCTGGCGGTCGACTGACACACCCTCTGTGATCGACCGATAGCTCACGATCGACGTAATGGGCACCACTCGACTAAACTTACAAACAGGCATCAAATAATTATTTGCATTTTCTGAACAGGAATGCCTCTTATGTCAAAAGCTAAGAGAATGAATGTGTTAATGTATTTTTTTTCAGCGAGCTACTATTCGACAACCTTTATGCTCTGCTCGTTGAGAATGTGGTTGCTAAGGGTGTTTTCCTGGAATCACTCGAGCCATATATTGTTATGGACCGCCTTGGTCACCTGCCAACACCCATAATGAAGGATCTATTGACTCATTACCGCTGCAATGGCTTGATGGACAACCTGGAGAGATGCCTTGTACATCTGGATGTCACAAGACTAGATATACAACAGGTGCATTCATAGCATTGTCTACAGTGAGGAATGGTTACAAAATGCAAAATTCATCTGTCATTAAATGTGTGTGTCTGATTCAAGGTGGTTCAGGTTTGTTGGGAAAACCAGCTTTATGATGGTATGATCTACGTGTTCAACAGCGGCATGAATGACTACATTACACCCATGGAGGTAAGTTTACACCTTTTAGTATTTGAAGGATACAGACTAAAGTATTTTGGTCATCAATGAGGTCAACAGGGTCCTCACAAAAGATGAGACTTTACTTTCAGTTCAGCCTGATTGCACCCCCGTCAGGCAGATACAAGTCTTCTATTTCAACTCACCCATTACATGAATACAACTGCAAATGTGGAATATATTAGGGGGAGTTTCATCCATACCAATTGTATCCAACCATGTTTTTGTGGACCTTATTTTATTCACTTTAGATTAAAACTATGAAGTTTCGACCATGTACAGAATTTTTTTTAGGTAACGTTAGTTTTCAGATATATATTTTACAGTGTACATTTTTTTAAGATGAATTGTGATACTTTTGGAGAGGGTGGGGGCATTTAAATTGAGTATTGTTGGCACTTTTTGTATGGTTATTTATCAGATTTTATGGGATTTTATTTACGTTAATTTAATATTTAGAATGCATTGAAAAAAAATTAATTCATCGTCGTGTTTTTTATAATGATTGTGAACGATAGGCAAAATTCCAAAAAGTGCAGTTCCCCTTTAATTTTAACAGTCACTACTACGCCCTCTAGCGTAAGCTTGTAACTCAAATGTTTGCTAACAACTTACCGGTAATTTAAAAGCGAAAAGACCACTTGTATCTCAAAATCCTCAGGAGTTGGTGTAGTCATAAGTTGAGATACCACTGTACGAGGGTAAATAGGAAAGTTGCTGTTTACATTGAACAAACTGAGCACAGTCTACCAAGTCAAACTCCTTGTGTGTTAAACATACCTGGCCAATAAAGCTGATTATGATTCTGAAAAAGTTTCTGCGGTGCAAAGTAGACGTGTCTGAAATTCCCTCTTATCCCCCTGGGTTTTAAAAAAAATTTTTTTTTAGGTATTTAAGATTCTTTTATAGGTCAATCAAAAGTTCTTCCTGCCCCCAATTTTCTCCAAATTCAAACAAAATAGTCTAAATCTTTTGTGCGAAATGATCGATTGTGTTGTTTTACCTCTTGAGTTATTAAAGATGAAACTTTCCGGAGTTTCCATCCATCCATTTTCTACCGCTTGTCCCTGATTAAAGTTTTGGTGCTGACACCAGCCCCCCGTCAATTCAACTAAATTATTCTCATTTTTTACAGCTGCATTTGTGTCAAAATTGTCGCTTATGCCACCATACTTTTTGAGTTATTAAATGTTGTAGTTAATTTAAAAAAGGTTCTACTATATCGTTATGTCTTTCCAACCATTGACTACAAGGCATTTCTAACTGAGTGTGACATGCTGGACTTTTAAAAAGTTAATTATGTCACCCAGTCTGCAAAATAATGCACAAAACAGAAAATCAATATAACAGGAAGAGGATCAATAAGTGCTTCATAAAAGGTTCTTACTGTGTGTTTCAGAAATTATTTGCTGTAATTGGCCCACCACTTCGGGAGGGGAGAGGCTTAACAGGTTAGTCACTGTTTATTTTTGGGTAACTGATGTGTTCAGGGACTTTTTACAGAAAGGTGTTTTCCTCTTATATAGGCGAAGAAGTGGTGATGGGGAACAAACTTTTGGTGTACATCAGGTAAGCCGAGATCTGATTATACAACACCAAATAAGCCATAAACTATTGAGATCCAAAATAAACACAAAGCAGAATTTTTTTGTAAGTCTGAAGACAATTATGCAATGTTTTATGATCCCAGAATGACTCAAATTGTGAAAATAAATCACTTTATAGAGATCAGGGGTGCCCAAATTTTTGCCTCCAGGGGCCAAAGTGAAAAATGTGCCAATTGGCCGCATGCCAAACAATTGTAAGCATACATCAGCACCATGCGTGAGGAGTTTAATCCCATAAAGACTTGTAGAGTCATGTTAAGTTTGATAAGTGACTAGGTAGCTTTGTGTACATGCCATCAATTATTGTGTGAACTTCAAAGAGGTCAGTATGTATATGTATTCAATTTATATATGTATTCAAGCCACCCTTTTGGCGGGTCAAATTAAATGACTTGGCGAGCCCCAATATGGGCATCCACGATCTATATTCTTCAGAAAACGAATGGGCTCTTCATCGGCCCACAGTATGTCCCAAATTTTCTAATTTTATTCATATAGTGTCATTCACACTATACATTATTTCAAAATGTACATTTTCTCAACAGTGTGTGGATTTACGCATGTATGCACTTGTGTTTTGTGTTTGTTTTTGTATTTAGCTGCTGTCTTGCTGGACGGGCGTACCCCCTCGGAAACATTCCTGTGGACCTTGTGGTTCAGGTCAAGATTCAGGTATCTGGTTTGTTAGATATGTAAAGCTTTTGGTTCTGATTAAAGTCCTGATTAGAAATTGTAGAAATACATTAACACTTAAACATGTATGTAGAGTGCATGGGTTATTGGATGCTTTATTAACAATAGGTTTTGACTTTATAGTGGTACCTTAACTTACGAGCACAAATTGTGCTACGACCAAGCTTGTAACTCAGAATGCTCTTTTCTCGAAGCAGCCCTGCCCATTCAAATTAATTTGAATAAATATAATCCGTTCTTGGGCCTCCTAAAACACTGCAATTTCACTGCAAAAAGAAAAAACTTTTAGATAATAAATACTGTTTGAAAATCATTACAACAGAAGAGGTGGGAGAAATAATACATTTTTAGATGCATCGCAATTCGGACATAGACGATTATGAAATCGATAAGTAAATGTCAATAATCGCTCACCAATTTATTTATTGTAAATAAAGTAGGGCAGACAGTTCTAAAATTTGGCTGACTGCAGCGAGCCACCTCACCGAGCGAGCCGACCAGCTCCTTTATTATAGGGCAAGTATGTTCCATGAATGTAATGGAAATTTCTTAGTAAAAATGCATTGTTTTTAAAAGTTGCAAGTGATAAACGCTTAATTATTGAAACAAAAAGACATTTTAAACTGCATCAAAATACATAAATAAAAAATGCATCAGTTATCGATTTTTAATCGAATCTAGCTCCTGAATCGTAATCGAATCGTGAGGTGGCCAAAGATTCCCACCTCTATACAATAGTATGTACCACAAACAAATACAGTAATGTTATGTAATAATATAGGAATGTGCATCTCTACCTTAATGATCACTCGATATATCGATACATGGGTTACGATACAATTCACTAACAATACATTTGAAAACATTACAATTTGATGCGATTCGATGTGATACTATTCGATGCAGATGAAAAAACTATGTATCAGGTCAGAACAATGTCATGGTGTTTATTTTTTAAATAGACTCAGACAAAACAGGCAGTAAGTTAAGGTACTGGTAAGTTGTACTACCACTGTATTACACAAACGCAACAGAAAAATGCAATTTAGGAAAGTGTGAATGAATTGTCATAGCTACGCATATAGGGCCATATTATCCCATGTGCTTTAAGTGAACGAAAATGCGCACCTTCGCAGATTCTGACTGTATGGCATTCTCCCACTTGACTTCAGTTTGTCACTGCGCAGCTTTATCCGAGATGCGCACTTTGGGTAGAACAACCTTTAAATGTGGGCATTCCCTGTCAAATATGTCCTTTCGCGTATTCTCCCGTCGATTTAAGTATCTTTGTTCTTATGAGCCTCTGAGGCTGGAATAAGTATAGCGCCCCAAGAAGATGAACCGTATATTGCACTTGAATTTTGGTTCTAGTTTACAGTACATCACATGTAATAAAATGATAACAGAAACTTCCAGAATACTATCAAATGTATTCTTATTCTGATTGCTTTAATTGAGACACATGAAACCATCCATTTAGATGAGGATAAAAATATCATAATGCCACTCTGAACTATTAAACCTCAAAATGCACATCGCTGTTTAATGAGTGTGACCAAAGCGGAAGGGGACGGGCATATATCTGACGTGCTTGGTCATCCTGGTACTATCAGACGTCTGGATGGTAATCATTGAACTATGTGACTCATATATAAAATGCATATATAACGTAGCGTCTGTCAATTGATTTAATTGATTATTTGGCAACTAACATCAAATGCACAAAAACACATGCACACAAACAGCTGTTTGGCCCCGCTGACGCTTCACAGCTTCACAAACATTTGTACTAAACAGAACTTTAGAACATCAGATTGGAAGTTTCATCAACTGATTATTATTCACATCCAGCTATGAAGTGGACACATGTTCACATGAAAAACACTGCCTATATGGATGCTGTCTTTTCAAATGTAAAGTGTTATCTTTTTCAGGGATTTCAATGACATTCACAACCGCTAAGAAGACTCTGTGATCCATACATTTAATGCAAACTAGAAAAAAGGCGTCATAGCAAATTTTGCCTTTTTAGTAAGGAGCCTGCCTTCATTCCAGACTTGCAGAGGGTGGGTATGTCTGTAGGCTGCATGGTAGAATACGAATAAGAAAATTGCGTGTAACTTCAAGCGTGTAAAAAAACACTTCAACGCAAACAGGAAAATAGGGCTCATAGTTTAGGATTGTCACTATTTGAATGGATCTTGCGTGATACTGTATGTTATTCCAGGAAGAGAGACTTTTGGACTATAGAAAAAGAGAGGTTATAGCAAACAAGGTTATAGTACACATGTGGCATCAGAACAAAATGGAAGGGTGGAAAATACATGCAATTCATGTGCAGTATTTTCTTAGTTTACTACCAGTCTTTAGGTGACGTATTGAACCTATTGAACTTCCAAAGTTTACATACACTCACATGACTCTACATTGCAAATATAACCAAGTGATATTAATGTAACTTATTAAGCATGTCTGAAACAAATAAACCATAACATATTCTCATAAGGCACATGAAAGATGAGCTTTAGCGAAACAATCATAATACAACAAGAGTAATGTATAACTGCTTACAAATTGCGTGGATACTCATTACTGACAAGCTCTGTAAATTTGTGTGTTTGTCAGGTATTTGAATTCCTGATTCTTCTTCATGCAGCGGAGGCATCGTCACAAGACAAGGCTTACCCTTTCATTCATACACTCCTCCATTTTGACACCCGAGAATTCCTAAATGTTCTTGCGATGGTGAGTTTATTTTATTTTTTTAACTTTTATCACACTGATCAAGTTTTGTGGGTCTATAGATCTTAACGGTTCATAATTTTTGTTTTGTTGACATGAGGGTGACAGTAAAACTGGTTGACCATTGATCCATCAATTTTCTATACCGCTTATCCTCAATAGGGTCGCGGGTAAGCTGGAGTTTATCCCAGGTGACTTCGGGCGAGGGGCGGGATGGGATACCCCCTAGGCTGGTCACCAGCCTAATCGCAGGGCACATATAGACAAACAACCATTCCCTCTCACATTCAGACCTATGCACAAATTAGAGTCTCCAATTAACATGGTGCTTCTCAATTATTTTCTGTTATGGCCTCCCAGTAAGAAGAAAACATTTTGCGTGCCGCCCTCCCACTCTCCGCCGTGACTATAGATATAGTAGAATCATTTTGTCTATGACATTTTTATTTTAATGTCTTTTTTTTTTTTTTTTGTCCTGTCCAGCTTCTCAGGCAAATCATATAGTTGATGTAGATGCCCATATCGGCTGTTCAGATTTACTTTACAAAAGAGAAGTGTAGGATACTTCTCTTGTTGCCTTATTTGTATTTGACTTTATTAAATGTATTTATATTATCATTTGGTGCAGCCAGGCCGGAGCAGGAGGGGATATAAAGAGAAAAAAAAGGAAGACAGAGGGAGAAATTGTGGGGACAAGAGGGGGATTAGACAGAGAGACAAAAACAACAACAGCAAACACAACAACAAAAACAACAACAACAGCAACAACAATAGAGCAACATCAGCAAATACGACATGTACAAATATCAATCAATCAATCAATCAATTCCTTTTTTGTCATTGTCATAATAACACTTAAGTCATACATGTCAACGAGATTTTGTTTGAGCTTTGTCCAGCGGCATTGATGTGCAGGTTGACAATAGTTTACATTTTAGCATTTTAGCATGATATGCAAATACGATGGTAAAAGTAATAGCAAATAAGCAGTTAGCGAAAATAAAAAATAATACAGAAATGACAATGAGCATTATTACACTACAAATGGAGCAATACAAATACCAATAGAAATAGCGCTATTGATAATGAACAATACCAATACTTTACCCTTATTATCAACAATACAGTTGTTCAAATGCAACAATACATATACGTAATGATAACTTGAGATACGAAAGAATGCAGAAAAATGGAGGGGAAGAAAGAGAAGCAACCTACCTTAACCTTGTAGACTGTTATAGTAACAATAGGTTAAGCTTTGTCAGTGTGCCATGTGTTATACCCAGTTTACCCTTTTAATGTCTGAATAGCATTGTATCCAGTATTGTGCCGATACTGATACTTTTTACTTGAAAATGCCTGAATGATGCTGATTCCCTTTAATAAAATGATTATAATAATGATACTAATAAAACACAGGACAACTATTTAAGCCAAATAAGAAAATAATATTTATTATTATATTTATTATTGATTTATCAACATTCTTAAAACCCTTCTGTTCAACCACAGAGAGAGGATGTAGGTCCTTTGCGATCATTTCAGCAATGCTCCTTGTGATATCCATGGCTCTTGGTGAATTATCCAGGTGAAATTACAAAGATAATTAACATAATTAAACCTATAACCTATCTGTGTGTAGCCTAAACAAGGAATACTAATTTTCCTTCAACAAATGCACTAAAGGGTTATTATATTATGCCATATTCAGATTCAGATTTGAGGGAGGCTGGAAATCTTATTATAAGTGTATATTTTTCAGTTCCAGTAAAACAATTATGACTGAATATATGATAATAGTTTAATCTTTCTGCTCTCTGACCACCAATTACACTCTGAAAGACAACATTAATCAATGCTGGAAATAACTAATGGACCTAAGTGAGAGGGGGCGCATAAGGATCGAGAGAGATGCTTACGCAAACTCTGAAGAAATCTGAGCTATTTGCTGAATTTTTAGATGACAAACTACAACAAAAATATCGATCTCATCACGCTAATATCTATCTGATACCAATACTCACCTTGGTATCAATCCTACAAATATTTAGATTGATCTGCCCACCCCGAAAGTACAGTCGCGCCTCTGTTTTTTTCGTAACTCATGCCAAAGGGTCCAATAAAAACCAAAGCAATCGTTCCCATAAATAATGTAACTCCCAACACCCAGACACCCAAAAATATTAACTCAAAAGGAGAAGGGGGGCCACATGAATGGCCAATTTGTACTTTGCTACAATTTCTCTCTTGATTTCAATCGTTTTTGTCTCCTTCGTAGACATAGACAAATGCTGGCACTCAGACAATTCGGAGTGTAACTTGTCTGCAACATGTACAGTCAATGTGTTGGCGGTAATTTGTCTATGGTGGCCATAAAGATTTCCCCCGCACAGAAAAGTAGTGTTATAAACATCAGTAGCCGCTACCTGTTTAATGCAGGTTTTACTCTGTATCACGGCCACTAAGATGAACATTTGCTATAATGATGCATGATGTTGACAGAGTCTTACCCCTAAATTTTACCGATTGCATTTGCGTTGCGTTGAGGCTGTGCTGGGAGTTTGCTTTTTGCCCCTCCAACACTCACCAGCTGCATGGGGAGCAGCTCCGCCAGACAGCAAGAATGACATCACAAAAGTCCTCATAGTAAAAGTTAGTAAATCATTTAAGATTTGGTTTCTTTCCTTCTAGACATTTGAAGACTTTAAAAATGACAAACAAGCCATTGAGTACCAGCAGAGGATCGTGGATATCTTACTTCAGGTAAAATTACTTTCTTATTGTTTTTTTTTGTCCTGTTGATGGTGCAAATTGTTTGGAAGTTCTTATGAATTAAAAGACATGATCATATACATCACCATTACCAACTCATATTTACTCCAAACCATAGTTATTATATGAATATCGGCAGCTTAAAGGGGCTGGTTGCAACTTGCTCACAGTAAAACTTTTCAAAGCAAATAAAATAACAAAAACAGCACCGGCTAGCTTATGTTACCATTATTGGTTAAACAGAACACATTAGTTTCACAATTATCCATCCATCCATCTTCTTCCGCTTATCCGAGGTTGGGTCGCAGGGTCAGCAGCCTAAGTAGGGAAGCCCAAACTTCCCTCTCCCCAGCCACTTCGTCCAGCTCATCCCGGGGGATCCCGAGGCGTTCCCAGGCCAGCCGGGAGACATAGTCTTCCCAACGTGTCCTGGGTCTTCCCCGTGGCCTCCTACCGGTCGGACTTGCCCTAAACACCGCCCTAGGGAGGCGTTCGGTTTGGCATCCTGACCAGATGCCCGAACCACCTCATCTGGCTCCTCTCGATGTGGAGGAGCAGCGGTTTTACTTTGAGTTCCTCCTGGATGGCAGAGCTTCTCACCCTATCTCTAAGGGAGAGCCCCGCCACCCGGCGGAGGAAACTCATTTCGGCCGCTTGTACCCATAATCTTGTCCTTTCGGTCATAACCCAAAGCTCATGACCATAGGCGAGGATGGGAACGTAGATCGACCGGTAAATTGAGAGCTTTGCCTTCCAGCTCAGCTCCTTCTTCACCACAACGGATCAATACAGCGTCCGCATTACTGAGGACGCTGCACCGATCCGCCTGTCGATCTCACGATCCACTCTTTCCTCACTCTTGAACAAGACTTCGAGGTACTTGAACTCCTCCACTTGGGGCAAGGTCTCCTCCCCAACCTGGAGATGGCACTCCACTCTTTTCTGGGCGAGAACCATGGACTCGGACTTGGAGGTGCTGATTCTCATCCCATTCGCTTCACACTCGGCTGCGAACTGATACAGTGAGACCTGAAGATCCTGGCCAGATGTCGCCATCAGGGCCACATCATCTGCAAAAAGCAGATAAATAATCCTGCAGCCACCAAACCGGATCCCCTCAACGCCCTGACTGCGCCTACAAATTCTGTCCATAAAAGTTATGAACAGAATCGGTGACAAAGGGCAGTCCTGGCGGAGTCCAACCCTCAGTGGAAACGTGTCCGACTTACTGCCGGCAATGCGGACCAAGCTCTGACACTGATCGTACAGAGAGCGGACCGCCACAATCCGACAGTCCGATACCCCATACTCTCTGAGCACTCCCCACAGGACTTTCCGAGGGACACGGTCAAATGCCTTCTCCAAGTCCACAAAGCACATGTAGACTGGTTGGGCGATTGTACCAATACCATTGTCAGTTCAAATAAATTAATCGACAAAATTAGCAGCTTTTGTTAATGAAGCAACTTTTTTCTGGTTTCATTAAACCAGGATTTGTTTTGGCAGACATGTTTTAAGCTCCTCAAGGAATATTAATCATTGGCTCTTTTAATGTTTTAACATTACTGACTCCAGTTATTGAATAACAAGATTTTTTTTTCGTGCAGAATAAATGTTTTTATCACTCTTTACAATTTTAGTTGATAGCCAGTTCATAGGCACATTTTTTTTTTTTACAATTAACAATCTTACATTTTCTCCATGTACAAACTGGAACGCTTACACAAGTTTACATTGTAATAACAGTGAACAAAAAACACCATCAGCAGCCTCTCCATATTTTCATTGATAGGTGTCTGTCATTTAAAGAAGGATTTTCTCTTCTCTTGCGTTATCATAGCTTTTATAGGCAACTGCTGGTAGTGCTATGTTGCTTCGCCAATTTGGCTACACGCACACCTCATTCATGTTTTTCAATGGTTTATTTCTTTAATTCAATTAATATAATCCACTTCTCAACACTGTCCTTCACATTTACTTACTTTGTTCTCATTGTTGGAAAAGCGAAGCGACTGAGACAGCAGATGTACAGTGCTTCCAGAAAGTATTCACAGCGCTTCACTTTTTCCACATTTCGTTATGTCACAGCCATATTCCATTCATCCATCTATCCATGTTCTTCCTTTTTTTAGAATATCCCCCAAGCGCCTCTCTTGGAGGTGTTTAGGGCACGTCTGACTGTTAGGAGGCAACAAGGTTCTAGGATATATTGGAGAGTGTCTCTTTTAAAAAAAAATGTTTTACCAAATGTATTCAAATAATTAAAAAAAAAAAAAATCACATGTACCGTACATAAGTATTCACAGCGTTTGAGCAATACTTTGTTAATGCACCTTTGGCAGCAATTAAGGCCTCAAGTCTTTTTGAATACGATGCTTCAAGCTTGGCACACCTATCTTTGGGCAGTTTGGCCCATTTTTCTTTGCAGCACCTCTCAAGCTCCATCAGATTGGATGGGAAGCATCGGTTTTCATCCAGAATGTCTCTGTACATTGCTGCATTCATCTTAGTCTCGTCAGGGAGGTGACCAAGAACCCGATGGTCACTCTGTCAGAGCCACAGCATTTCTCTGTGGAGAGAGGAGAACCTTCCAGAAGGACAACCATCTCTGCAACAATTCACCAATCAGGCCTGTATGGTAGAGTGGCCAGACGGAAGCCATTTCTTGGTAAAACGTTTTCCAAAAAATGCCTGAAAGACTCTAATACCATGAGAAACAAAATTATTTGCTGTGATGAGACAAAAATTTAACTTTTTGGTGAAAATGCCGGCCGTCATGTTTAGACGAAACTATGCATCCGCTCATCATCAGGCCAATACCATCTCTACAGTGAAGCATGGTGGTGGCAGCATCATGCTGTGGTGGTGTTTCTCAGCGGCAGGAACTTGGAGACTTGTCAGGATAGAGGGAAAGATAAATGCAGCAATGTACAAAGACTTCCTGGATGAAAACCAACACTTCCCATCCAACCTGATAGAGCTTGAGAGGTGCTGCAAAGAGGAATGTGCGAAACAGATACAGGAGGTGTGCCAAGCTTGTAGGACTGTATTAAAAAAGACTTGAGGCTGTAATTTCTGTCAAAAGTGCATCAACAAAGTATATAGCAAAACCTTTCAATATTTACGTACATGTGATTTTTATTTTTTTTTCTAAAATACATTTTTAAAATTAAAACAAAACCTTTTCAAATTGTCATTATGGTGTGTTGTCTATAACATTTTGAGGACAAAAATTAATTTATTGATATCCAAAGCCTTTTTACATAAACAATCACACAAACATTCACAAACTGATGCCGTAAGCTGCCATGCAAGACGCAAAACACGCCCCATCAGGAGCAATTAGAGCTTCAGTGTCTCTATGAACCATCCCGCTCTATGAACAAAAACAAAGATAAGAATGCATCAGTGTGCACGTTTTGCATCACTCCTAATGTTAAATAGATTTCCTATTTACTCATCACACTCACTGATGTTTAAACCAGTAATACATTCAGGGGTGTTATGCTCTGATAGGACGCTAAATAATTGATCTACACAGACACTATCCATATTTTAACACAGGTTGGGCAGAAGTGGTTCAAGAGATAGAGCATGTTGTTCAGAAACCTGAGTTGGCGGTGTGAACCCAGCTTCCTCCATCCCAGTCACTGCTTTTGTGTCTTTGGACAAAACACTTCACCCACCGCCTACACTGGTGTATAATTTTGAATTCATGTTTGTTTGGTGGTGAGAGGCTGTTGGCGTGCATCGGCAGCTTTGTTTTTGTCAGTTTACCCAAGGGCAGCTTTGGTTTCAAATGTAGCTTACCAGCATTTGTGCATGATTATCAATCAATCAACCAATCAATCAATCAAAGTATATTTATATAGCCCTTAATCACAAGTGTCTCAAAGGGCTGCACAAGCCACAACGACATCCTCGGCTCAGATCCCACATCAGGGCCTGAAAAAACTCAACCCAATGGGCACAATGAGAAACCTCGGAGGGGACCGCAGATGTGGCAACCGGTTCAATGGATGTCAAGTGGATCTAGTTAATAATGTGAGAGTCCAGTCCATAATGGGGCCAGCAGGGGATCATCTTGAATGGAGACAAGTCAGCAGCGCAGAGACATCCCCAACTGATGCACAGAGAAGTGGTCCACCCCGGGTCCCGACTTTGAACAGCTAGCATTTCATCTGTATGAAGTGAATGAATAACGGTTTCTCAGTGCATAAAGTGTTTTGGGTGTCTGAAAAGGTACTAAATAAATCCAATCAATGTAATACTAGTTTTTTTTAGTAAGTAAAATACAAATGTTTGGTTCAATCAATATGTTAATTTCCTACTAAATACAATATATGCTCGAAGATGACTCTCTACAGTTTGAATATTGTGTGGCAGTTAACTGTTCAGGGTGGGGTACTGAAGCTGTTTGGCTCTTTTGAGGGAGGTTCAACTGAAAAATTTACAAAAACCCAAGGCGATTTATGTAAGCACTGATGGCGATTGTCAGAAGGCAAATAAAGGCTGCAGTGACGGATCATGGTATGATTGAAAAACTACTAAAACTCACTGTTTTATTGAGGAATGTTCTATTGCAGTACACACAAACACACATAAATATAGTATATTTTTTTACAAAGTGGGGGCTTTTGGAGCAAGGATACATTGCATTTGTAGTTGAATAAATATTGTGTCTTTTGTTATGCACTTAATATGTTTTTCTTATTATCTAAGGTGATGGTGGACAACCCAGACTTTACACCTTCCCAGGTTGGCGGACTATTCACGTTTTTGGCTCGCCAGTTATCAAAACCAGACAACACGCTTTTTGTTAACAGAAAGTTATTTGATCAGGTAATCAATCACACATTATATTTCGGGTCTCCCACACAATGTATTTAATAATTACCATATATACCGTATTATGACTTTCCAAATTTAAAACAAGTTTGCTGCTAATACTCAAACCTTTTGTAATGTCTGAGATTTGTTATCCACTAATCTTACCTAATTTGTACAGTTACCATATAAATCCATCCATCCATCCATTTCCCTCCGCTTATCTGTGTCTGGGTCGCGAGGGCAGTAGCCTAAGCAGAGATGCCCTGACTTCCCTGTCCCCAGCCACCACCTATAATTCCACCGGGAGGACACAGAGGTGTTCCCAGGCCAGCTGTGAGACATAGTCCCTCCAGTGTGTCCTAGGTCTACCCCGAGGCCTCATACCAGCTGGACATGCCCGAAACACCTCACCAGGGAGGCGTCCAGGAGGCATCCGTCGTAAATATCCGAGCCACCTCAGCTGGCTCCTGTATACGTGAAGGAGCAGTGGCTCTCCTCTGAGCCTCTCCCGGATGACCAAGCTTCTCACACTCTCTGAGGGTGATCCTAGACATCCCACGGAGGAATCTCATTTCTGCCGCTTGTATTCGCGAACTTGTCCTTTCAGTCATTACCCATAGCTCGTGACCATAGGATAGAGTAGGAACGTTGACTGACCGGTAAATCGAGAGCTTGGCCTTCTGGCTCAGCTCCCTCTTCACCACAACAGACTGGAACAGTGACTACTTCACCACCGAAGCAGCACCGATCCGTCTGTCAATCTTGCATTCCATTCTTCCCTCATTTGTGAACAAGACCTTGAGATACTTGAACTCCTCCACTTTAGGCAGAACTTCACTCCCAACCCGGGGGGTGCAGTCCACCCCTTTCCAACTGAGAGCCATGGTCTCAGATTTGGAGGTACTGAACCGCATCCCAGCAGCTTCACACTCGACTGCAAACCACCCCTGTGAACGCTGAAGGTCCCAGCCTGATAAAGCCAGCAGGACCACATCATCTGCAAAAAACAGAGATGCAATCATCTGGACACCAAACTGGAAACCCTCCACACCATAACTTCACTTAGAAATTATGTCCATAAAGATAATGAACAAGACCGGTGACACAGGGCAGCCCTGGCGGAGTCCAATGTTACTGTAAACATGTCTGATTTAACACCGGCAACGCGAACCAGACCTCTGCTGCCATTGTTCAGGGACCGAATGGACCGTAGTAACGGACCCTGAACCTCTTACTCCTGCTTCTGTTGCTTTCATATGCACATTCAACTTTCTACTTCACGTATATATATATATATACATTTTGAATGTGTTTCTGTTTTTTTTAAAACAAAACTTGGTTAAAGGATTTCAGTATAAGTTGTTTTTGAAATTTTTGAGCACATTTGAAATTACCGCGATAATAACGATGACCGTGATAAGAAATGTTCATACCGTGACATCGTTATAATGGACAATTGTAACGTATTTGTTTCGTCAAAAAAATTGATAAAAACACCCCGACATTACTTTTTTTCTTACATTTTCAACTGTGTAAGACATCGCATAATTAACGTTAATCGGTATAAACAACATGGGCGCAGCCATTTTGAAAGCGTGTGTCAAAAGTTAACCGACAATGAGAACAGCCGAGTGCCTTGCCACTGGGCAATTTTTTACTTACCTCAGCAACTTCGGCTCTTGTGATGGACATGTCTGCATTTGTGACCTCAGAATCTGTCTCCTTCACGGATGGTGTGTCTGTAGGATTAAGAAGATCCTCAAAGTTTTACTTCCACCGCCCAACTATATCCCCAGTAGTGATTAGCAGGTTTCCACCCCCACTATACACAGAGTGGATAGGTCACTGCTTCCCCCTCTCGAGGTGTCGGATGGTTTGCCAGAATCTCTTTGAGGCCGACCGAAAATTTTGCTTCATGGTCTCCCCGAACTCCTCCCACGCCCGAGTTCTTGCTTCTGCTGCAGCTCGCTTAGCCTGTAGGTGTTTGTTGTGGACAAACCGTGGCTCAAACCGAAGTCCAATAACAGAACACCACTGTGATTCAGATTGGGGAAGCCATTCTTCCCAATCACGCCCCTCTAGGTTTTGATGTTGCTGCCAACGTGAGCGTTGAAGTCACCCAGTAGAACACAGAGTCCCTGTGGGAGACGCCTTGCAGCACTCCCCCCCCAGGTTCCCCAAGAAGGCCGGGTACTCCGAACTGCCATTTGGCGCATATGCGCAAACCACAGTCAGAGCCTGTCCCCTGGCCCGAAGGTGCGGCTGCAGGGAATTAACCCTCTAATTCACCGGGGATGAGACACAGGCGCCAAGCCGAGAAGCAAATAATAAACCCACACCTGCTCTCCGCCTAACACCCGTGGCAACTCTAAAGGAGTTTATGTTGATACACTTTTTGTTGGTTGGTTATGCTCCTCGTTTCTCCAATAAACTGATCAGTAAATAATGTTAGTTGAGACACTTACTGTTCTTTGGTGCAAGCATTTGATATTATTGATTGGGTACAGTATCAACATTCATTCATTCATCTTTATTCCTTTCAGGTCCTGGAGTTCCTCTGCAAATCAGATGATGACTCTCGGCATACTGAACGACAACAGGTTAGTGGAGGATTGATAAGGCAACTTGACTACTAGATTTAAATGAAAAAGCCTATTAAAAAAACAAACAGTAAAGTAATTTGATTATTATTACGTACCGTGATACTTTGGTTTTCATTATTTATCCCTTCTAAAAATTTGGACAAAAACCGAAGCAATTTTTCCCATTACAAATGTGAATCCAATTAATCTGTTCTAGACAGTCAGAAATATTAACCCAAAATGACGGTGTCCAAATCCCATATTGATATTGAATATCGGTCTGATCAGCAAAAAACAAGTATCCGATTATATCTACATATAAGCAGTTAAAATCTCCTACGTCAGTGCTCCGATAGAAGCAGTTCTGCTCCGTGTTCACTTGTGCAAAGCTGGCCAGCCAGTTAACGTCTAACTGTCCTCTAATAAGCACACAAGGTTGGTCTTTTCATGTATATAACAGCTAAGCACACAAGTTAGACATCTGTAAAAAAAATAGGGGTGTAATGATTCGTTTTAACATAGATTTCATTCAGAATTTGTGGTTGCTAATACGATTAAGGGAAGATATACATTTTTTGGGACGATATGATCCAAAACAATTCAGTGAAATGGAATTGATTCAGTATCTTTTTTTTGCAAAAAAAAACCAACCAATGTGTCTGTGAAATAAATACCGAACACTGCAGGTGAAGTTTCCTATATTCCTGTTATTTATTTTAAGGGATTATGTATACATGAATTATGGATACAAACAAGCAAGTAAACAACAAGTAATGGTTAATGCATTTACATCCTATTTGAATAAACTGCAACCAACACTTTAGATTGAATTAACTAGAGGAAAACTTTTCTGCTCTCATCTTCAACATTTAAGACACTTTAAATAAAAGTACAGTAACCAACATTTTAGCAGTAGATTAAATTGCTACTTCTGCTTTTGTTTTTCAACATAAAATAATACAATATTGATGTCAAAAATAAAGTGCAACAAACATCTCTTCAGGGTGAATAAACATTAGGTTTACCTGGTACTTTTACTGTTTACTTTTCCACATTTTGTTACGTTACAGCCTTATTCCAAAATAGCATACATTAAATGTTGTACTTAAAATTATGCCTTTTTTTTTTGGGAGACATTTTTGCAAATTACAAACCCCGTTTTCATATGAGTTGGGAAATTGTGTTAGATGTAAATATAAACGGAATACAATGATTAGCAAATCCTTTTCAACCCATATTCAATTGAATGCACTACAAAGACAAGATATTTGATGTTCAAACTCATAAACTTTATTTTTTTGTTGCAAACTAACTTAGAATTTCATGGCTGCAACACATGCCAAAGTAGTTAGAAAAGGGCATGTTCACCACTGTGTTACATGTCCTTTCCTTTTAACAACACTCAGTAAACGTTTGGGAACTGAGGAGACACATTTTTTAAGCTTCTCAGGTGGAATTCTTTCCCATTCTTGCTTGATGTACAGCTTAAGTTGTTCAACAGTCCGGGGGTCTCCGTTGTGGTATTTTAGGCTTCATAATGCGCCACACATTTTCAATGGGAGACAGGTCTGGACTACAGGCAGGCCAGTCTAGTACCCGCACTCTTTTACTATGAAGTCACGTTGATGTAACACGTGGCTTGGCATTGTCTTGCTGAAATAAGCAGGGGCGTCCATGGTAACGTTGCTTGGATGGCAACATATGTTGCTCCAAAACCTGTATTTACCTTTCAGCATTAATGGCGCCTTCACAGATGTGTAAGTTACCCATGTCTTGGGACACTAATACACCCCCATACCATCACAGATGCTGGCTTTTCAACTTTGCGCGTTTAACAATCCGGATGGTTCTTTTCCTCTTTGGTCCGGAGGACACGACGTCCACAGTTTCCCAAAAAAATTTGAAATGTGGACTCGTCCGACCACAGAACACTTTTCCACTTTGTATCAGTCCATCTTAGATGAGCTCAGGCCCAGCGAAGCCGACGGCGTTTCTGGGTGTTGTTGATAAACGGTTTTCGCCTTGCATAGGAGAGTTTTAACTTGCACTTAGAGATGTAGCGACCAACTGTAGTTACTGACAGTGGGTTTCTGAAGTGTTCCTGAGCCCATGTAGTTATATCCCTTACACACTGATGTCGCTTGTTGATGCAGTACAGCCTGAGGGATCGAAGGTCACGGGCTTAGCTGCTGACCCGCAGTGATTTCTCCAGATTCCCTGAACCCTTTGATGATATTACGGACCGTAGATTATCAAATCCCAAAATTTCTTGCAACATCTGGTTGAGAAAGTTTTTTTTTAAACTGTTCAACAATTTGCTCACGCATTTGTTGACAAAGTGGTGACCCTTGCCCCATCCTTGTTTGTGAATGACTGAGCATTTCATGGAATCTACTTTTATACACGATCATGGCACCCACCTGTTCCCAATTTGCCTGTTCACCTGTGGGATGTTCCAAATAAGTGTTTGATGAGCATTCCTCAACTTTATCAGTATTTATTGCCACCTTTCCCAACTTCTTTGTCACGTGTTGCTGGCATCAAAATCTAAAGTTAATGATTATTTGCTAAAAAAAAATGTTTATCAGTTTGAATGTCAAATATGTTTTTTTGTAGCATATTCAACTGAATATGGGTTGAAAATGATTTGCAAATCATTGTATTCCGTTTGTATTTACGTCTAACACAATTTCCCAACTCATATGGAAACGGGGTTTGTATTTAAAAATAAAAAACTAAGAAACCGCATGTACATAAGTATTCACAGTGAGATAAGATGCATCTTGTTTAAACGGCTGTTCCTACAGCTTAATTGGAGTCCACCTGTGGTAAGTTAGTTGGTTGGACACGATTTTGAAACGCACACACCTGTCTATATATAAGGTCGCACACTTAGCAGTGCATGGCAGAGCACAAAGTAAGAATGAAGTCGAAGGAATTGCCTGTAGACCTCAGACAGGATTGCCTCGAGACACACATCTGGGGGAGGGTACAAAAAAATATCTGCTGCCTTGAAGGTCCAAATGAGCACAGTGGCCTCCATCACTCATAAATTTAAGAAGTTTGGAACCACCGAGAGCTGGCCGGCCATGTAAACTGAGCGATTGGGGGAGACGGCCCCTAGTCAGGGAGGTGAACAAGAACCCAATGGCCACTCTTCAGAGCTACAGCATTTTTCTGTGGAGAGAGGAGAACCTTGTAGAAGGACAACTATCTCTGCAGCAATCCACCAGCCAGGCCTGTGCAGCAGAGTGGCCAGACGGAAGCCATTGTTTCGTAAAAAGCACATGGCAGCCCACCTGGAGTTTACCAAAATGCACCTGAAGGACTTTCAGAACATTAAAAACAAGATTCTCTGGTCTGATGAGACAAAGATTGAACTATTTTGAATGCCAGGTATCATGTTTGGAGGAAATCAGGCACCACTCATTACCAGGCCAATACCACCCCTACAGTGAAGCATGGTGGTGGCAGCATCATGCTGTGGGATGTCTTTCAGCTGCAGTAACTGGGAAATTAGTCAGGGTAGAGGGAAAGATAAATGCAGCAATATACAGAGACATCCTAGATGAAAACTTGCTCCAGAGCACTCTTGAACTCAGCCTAGGGCGACGGTTCATCTTTCAGCAGGACAATGGTTTAGCACACAGCCAAGATATCAAAGGAATGGCTTCAGGAAGACTCTGTCAATGTCCAGAGTCCAGCAAGGGCCCAGACTTGAATCGGATTCAACATATTTGGAGAGATCTGAAAATGGCTGTGCACAGACGCTTCCCATCCAACCTGATGGAGCTTGAGAAGTGCTGCAAAGAAGAATGGGCGAAACTGTCAAAAAATAAGTGTGCCAAGCTTCTGTCATTGTATTCAAGAAGACTTATGATTCTAATTGCTACCAAAGTTGTATCAACAAAGTATTGAGCAAAGACTGAATACTAATATACATGTTTGTTTCTATTATTAACACATTTACAAAAAGCTATATATACATAAAAAAAAAATTACATTTTTGAATGAGGCTGTAACATAACAAAATGTGGGCAAAGTGAAGCGCTGTGAATACACTCTGGATGCACAGTAACCTCACTTTTACCTTTATTGAAGACTGAGAGGCTGACTAGAGAGGTACCTTTGTACTTTGTTATCAGTTCTTTCTCAAATTCAATAATGTTTTCCCGACATAATATAACTACATTATTGACTTACATTTTGGAAAAGTTAATTTTTTTGTATGCCTTGTTTAAGAGTGCATTCTTAATGCTCATCATCTCTTTTCTATTCAGTTTTTGATGTTATATTTTCCCTTTTTATGCCTTTTCCTCTCCAATTTAAATATACATGTTTATTTGGATTTATTAGTGGCCAAAACCACTGAGTTACAACAATGGACTAGTTCAGAGAAGCAAGTGATTGTACATTTACCAAGACTTCATCTTGTTCTTGACAATGTTATAATGTTCATGATGACTGGGCTCTTTTACTGGTTTCTAGGTTCTGCTGCAGCTCCTCCAGGTCGGGGGTGTGGTCCAGTTTGATGAAGGAAATCTGTTGACTTTGGCAGAGGGAGCCAAATTGTTAGTAAATAATCCACATTAACTGCAGATAGACAAATAAATGGAAATAGTAAGAAAAAATATGAATTGCCCTCTTTCTGGAACTTTGCCTATCGTTCACAATCATTATAAGAGATGAGAAGATAAAAGGTTTTTGTTTTGTTTTTTGCATTCTAACACGTGAAAATCGTCTCGTTCTGGGCAGCTAGCAATGCAGCTAATGGAAGTAATCTATTCTATCTCTAAATTACTTTAAAAATGCATCAAAAAACGTCACCAATACTCTATTTACATTTCGTAACCTGTATAATAACCAAGCTGTAGCGACATTGTTACTGTAAGAGCGAACACTGAGGAACTCTTTTTCTAGCGTAGTAACACATTGGCGTGCTTCGGTATTAGCCGTAAAAGCTAACTACGACAAGAGATAAGTTCGCTTCTACGTCAAGACGAAAAGCATTTGGGTTTTTCATGCACAACACATTGCGATAAGACACCAGTCTGTACTGACTGAAAAATATGAATAATCATATTACAGTATCTGTGAAGTATTAGCCCTCACTTAATGTTTTGTTTGTACAAAGCTAGCCAGACAGCGTATGTACTGTAGTTGTAATAACACGCTTGACGTGCTGCACGTATCATGATATAAAGTGTGACTCACTTGATTGACAGTTGTCTCTTTGATCCAGCTGGCCATGGAAATTTTTTTTGGTTTATTTGGGGTAAGCACAGCATTTATGTCGAAATAGCTTGTCTCCAAATTCAACATTTGCAGCTTTGAGAGGCTTTCACCTCAAACTACCGGCTTCCGTCTGCTCCAACGTTTCACTCTCTTCTTCGTGCTCGCTTCTAGAAGCAGCAGTTCACCCTCCCTTTATTCAGGTTTAAAAAGATAAGATTGTGAATCCTTATTTTCCAAAAATAGTCGTATTTGTTGTTCTCAAGTCTGCCATGATTAGAACACACAAATCTTGTCTCTTGAAGTAGGACACACATTTGTTGCCAGAAGTCAGACTTGAGCTGCTATGGAAACAGAAATCAATGTGTGGAAGAAATTAGTCCCGGTAATGAGAAAAATTATCAAAATGCGGTAAATATTGTACATATTACATATTGGTATGAACTGTTACTACATTACATTTAGACTTTCAGTGTGTATATAGAAACGTTGATGGAGGGTTTTGAAGTTGTTTTAGAGAGCTTTGAAGGCTGCAACGTTGACTCCCATTAGCCTCATCTTCGAAGCATTTCTTTTATCATCTTTAAAATCCTAATAAAAAAGACGTGTGTTTTTATCTCTCTTATTGATTCTGAATGATAAGCAACATTCCAAAACAAGTGCAGTTCCCCTTAAATACTATTGTTTTTCTTAAACTTTTACACAATAAACAGTAGACAGGCCATACAAACAGCTCAACCACACATGCAGAGCATAACCTCAATCAATCAATGTTTATTTATATAGCCCTAAATCACAAGTGTCTCAAGGGCTGCAACTTGTGTTGAGATATATAGAGTGGATGTCTGAGTTGACTTTCCAAGACTGCATCTGCCTTTAAAATCTATTTATTACACTTACAATTGTTGTACTTTTTTCTGTGTCTTTCAATCCAGCTACCAAATTCTGGAATTTCTTTACGAAAAGAAACATATGTACGACAAAACCATTGACTGCTACATGAAAGACCCTCAGAGAAAGGTAACAATAACAAGATCTCATGAAAATAAAATTCCAATTGTAGCAAGTCGTTGCAGGTGTGTCTCCTTGTGTCTGTATAGGGTGAGATCTTCTCTTACATCCACCAACTGATGTCTACATCGAGCCCCACATCTGAGGAGAAACAAATGGTTCAGAACAAAACACTACAACATATACAGGTAAACTCATGTGCATTGATCAACTTGAAGAATCCTGATGTTGTCATCGTAAACTAATTAATTGGGAAAAAATGTCCACCATAACCTTTTCGGGGTTTTATAATGCTATGATATAGCTAGTACCTCATTAACAGTTTGGATAATGTAGGTGAATAGCTCATTTACTATGTGAGGCTCAAAGTTGTGGTCAAGCCAGTGTCTGTTGTCAAAGCGCTATGGGTGGCATTTTGACAAATTAGCAAGAATCACGTCAATAATGAATAAAGCAAAAAATATTTTGGACCAAAAATCACTCCATATTCTCTCCTGCTCACTAGTGTTACCATATCTGAGTTATTTTGTAAGAATATGGGGAAATGTGTGCTTTATTCACTAACGGTGTTACTAAAAAGATAAATTCCAATAACACAATGTTGAATATAGAGAACATACAAGCCCTTTATTTATTGAATCAAAGATATTGAAATTCAACGACTTGGTGCATTTGCAAACAGCTAAAATTATGTACAAAGCAAACTATAACCTGCTACCCAAGAATGTACAAACATTCTTCTCAACAAAAGAGGAGAAATATAACCTTAGAGGAAAATCTAATTTAAAACATTTGTATGCACGTTATCCGACACTTATCTGTATGTTGAATGAAATTATGGAATGGATTAAGCAAGGAAATCAAACAAAGGACCAATATGATTCACTTTAAGAGACTATGATGAACATCTTGAACTTTACAAAAAATAATGAGATGATGATAATTTATGCATTTAATATTTGTTTACTTACTTATGGTATATTTATTTATTTATTATGTATTTATTTATTCACTGTTCTGTTACAAACAGAAAACAAGGAAATGGCTTAAAACTGCTATGATATGAAAAGGTGTAAGATTAAATAAGCTGTTTCTTCCTACTCCTTTTTGGACATGCTGTAATGAAATAAGTGGAAATATGTGATGCATTACATTGTATCGTATGCATGTTTGAAATAAACTGAAATGTAAGCAAACCTAAAAGAGTTGAGCTTTTACCAAAGACAACAATCATAAAAGAAGTTTCAGCACATACACAATGTTGACATCTATAGTTATATTTTGATAAAGACGGACAATACCACACGTTCTCTGCAGTTACAGTGAGCTGTGGTCACTTCTTCGTCTTCTTTCACTGGCAACCAGGTCTTTCGTGGTGTCTTTTTATCTTTATGATGATGATGATGATGAATTACATTTGTAACGCACTTTGTTAAAATCTCAAAGTGGGCAGCACGGTGTCAGAGGGGTTAGTGCGTCTGCCTCACAATACGAAGGTCCTGAGTAGTCCTGAGTTCAATCCCGGCCTCGGGATCTTTCTGTGTGGAGTTTGCATGTTCTCCCCGTGACTGCGTGGGTTCTCCGGCTTCCTCCCACCTACAAAGACATGCACCTGGGGATAGGTTGATTGGCAACACTAAATTGGCCCTAGTGTGTGAATGTGAGTGTGAATGTTGTCTGTCTATCTGTGTTGGCCCTGCGATGAGGTGGCGACTTGTCCAGGGTGTACCCCGCCTTCTGCCCGATTGTAGCTGAGATAGGCTCCAGCGCCCCCCGCGACCCCGAAGGGAATAAGCTGTAGAAAATGGATGGATGGAAATCTCAAAGTGCTACAAAGTATAAAAAAAGGTAAAAAATAAAAATAGAAAGTTACAATATATAATAGAAAATTAAAATAGAAATAAAAACATGAAAAACACTAGATAAAACATGAAAGCACTGGAAAAAACAGACAGGCTAGCAGTGTGTTTAAAAACAAGAAAGCAGCGAAATTAGATAAAAGCTGTGCTAAAAAGGTGGGTTTTTAGTCCCTTCTTAAAACGGTCGACCGACTGTGGTGCTCTAAGATGGTTGGGGAGACGTTCCAGAGTTAGGGTGCAGTCGAGCAGAAAGCCCGGTGGCCCATTGTTTGTAGGTTTGTCCTGATGGGTTTGAGGAAGTTGGTGTTTGAGGAGCGGAGGTTGCGGTTGGTAGGTTGAGGGGAAACTAGGTCCTTGAGGTAGAAGAGGGCGTTGCCGTAGATGTATTGATGTATTAGCAGGTTAATCTTGAATTCGGTCCGGGATGCAATAGGTAGCCAGTGGAGTGATTTGAGGATAGGTGTGATATGATCACACTTGCGCACACTCATCAGGATCCTCGCTGCACTGTTTTGGATGTACTGGAGCTTTTTGATGCTCTTTTTGGAGACCCTGACGAGAAGTGCGTTGCAGTAATCAAGCCTGAAGGAGATGAAAGCGTGGACGAGTCTTTCAGTGTCGGCTGAAGTGAGTGAGGGGCGGAGTCTTGAGATGTTGCGGAGGTGAAAGAAAGAGGTTTTGCACAGATGGTTGATGTGGGCTTCAAAGTTCAAAGTTTATGAGTGGTAAACATAATGGGAAAATGAAAAGCAGTAAATCAAGTGCTACTCGCAGTTTGTTTACAAGGACACGTCCTCCCAAGACACAAAGTTAAATCATAAAATGCTACCTTACCCGAGTAAAAACGATGCATGAATTATCCGGGAAAGTCTTGATCCCAATTTCCTTGACCCATGCACACACGAAGAAGTTGTAGGCCACTGTGCTTTTCCAAGCTTCCATCTGTTTTCTCGTGTAGAATGTTGTCTGAAGCACCAAATAGTTCAAAATGTCTGGGAACGCGACCTATCGATAATCCTTGATATCATTCGACAAACTTTTTGTATAGAGATCTATATTATTGCATAGTTAGAATTTTTGCTCATATCTGCCTTTACTGCTAATATCTAGGGCCCCTGGGTACTCAGATAGTTTGCACACAGTTTGCTGCACACTAGCATGGTTTGGATGACCACCACTTAATTTACTGCCTTTCAAAAGTCACATGACAGAATACAACCTTTTTAAAGGTAGTAATTTCCT
Organism: Nerophis lumbriciformis; assembly: GCF_033978685.3. Taxonomy (NCBI): domain Eukaryota; kingdom Metazoa; phylum Chordata; class Actinopteri; order Syngnathiformes; family Syngnathidae; genus Nerophis; species Nerophis lumbriciformis. Next base: position 55,166,578 of record NC_084549.2, on the reverse strand, counting down.
ACTTGCGCGGGTCAATAATTGTGAGAAGCAATCTTGTGAGAAAGATGAGAAATATCATTCCTTGTCATTAGCAATTAGCAAAGCAGTTTACCTGGCGGTATGGCATGCTGTGTATGTAGGCTACTATGTATGTTTGAAGACGACACTCTCCAGAGCCAATTGTTTAACAGTAATATGTAATATTTTCATAACAGTAATTTCGATGATGGGAAAAGGGGTAGTAATCAGAGGTGTGGACTCGAGTCACATGACTTGGACTCGAGTCAGACTCGAGTCATGAATTTGATGACTTTAGACTCGACTTGACAAAATGTAAAAAGACTTGCAACTCGACTTAGACTTTAACATCAATGACTTGTGACTTTACTTGGACTTGAGCCTTTTGAATTGACATGACTTGACATGACTTGCTACTTTCCCCAAAACCCAAAGATGAAAAAGTTATTCGGGAGCGCTCCGTATTTTTCATCGTGTACTTGTCTATCAGCGTTGCGTGTGTCAGCTGGTGTGGTCTCAGTACAACAGCCAATCAAATTAGATCTACTTTGTTTTCATCACACAGCATTCATCCAATCAAATTGCAGGACAACCAACGAAGAAGACATGTTCAAACCACACGCCAGTGAACAAAAAATGATACCTAAAATAATTTTGTTTGGGTATAAAAATTACGAGGTGGTCAACACAAAACGGTTTGCAGTATGCAACACATGCGGTTCGAAAATTACTGATGGAGAGGAAACAACTTCCAACTTCGTCCGGCATTTGAAGTTGCACAAAGAACGGTAAGTTTTGAATGTAAGATAACGTTTATTGGCTAAGTAACGTGACTTTTATTTGCTGTGTAGTTAAATCAGTGAGGCTGTAAACTCACTGCTAATGTTATAACGTTATTGCAAACACGGGAATCTGTTGCAGTTCACTACCTTATTCATACTTTTTGTTCAGTGATTTTTTTTAAGCAGGGTTACGTTAGTCAATATATCACACGTAACGTTAGACGGCGGTCAGCAGCACCGCGTATTTTAGCCACCTAAAAAAAGACAAAAATAGTAAAATAAAGGTCAGTTAAAATGTATACTATATTATGAATATGTGTACCGTTTTAGCTAGCTTTCTGACATACTGTTGGTTGTTTACCTCAGTGGTCCCCAACCACCGGGCCGCGGCCCGCTACTGGTCCGTGGATCGATTGGTATCGGGCCGCACAAGAAATATTTATTTTTTATTTTTTATTTTTTTTATTAAATCAACATAAAAAACACAAGATACACTTACAAGTAGTGCACCAACCCAAAACAACTCTCTCCCCCCTTTTGTTGTGGGCATTGAACATGAAGACTCTTCCTTCACTGTTCCGAGTGGCCATGAGAGTCTTGGCAGTGCCTGCCTCCAGTGCTCCAGTGGAGCGAGTTTTCAGCCATGGTGGCATCATACTACGCCCCCATCGTGCACAAATGACTGACAGACTCTTGGCTAATTTGGTCTTTTGCAGATGCAATGCAGCATAGGGCCCTGACATATAAAAAGTACAACTTTTTTGTTATGTTCACGTATATGTCATGTTTTTTCAATGTTAACACTTTTGTACAAATAAGTACATTTGCACTTTATTTTTCAATGTGTTTGTTCTGTAAAGGAATGAGTTAATGTTTAAAATGACTGGTTAATAGTGCTATTATAAAGTGCAATGTCAGCACAATTTTCTTTCCTGCAATTTAAAATGCACTTGTTTTAATAAATAAATACAGCGTTTGAAAAGCATACACAATCTGTGTTAATATATTAGTCTGTGGTTAAAAGGACTTGAAAGGACTCAAAACTCAAAATGCAGGACTTAGGACTTGACTTGAGACTTTCCAGTCTTGACTTTGGACTTGACTCGGGGCTTGCCTGTCTTGACTCGGGACTTGACTCGGACTTGAGGGCAAAGACTTGAGACTTACTTGTGACTTGCAAAACAATGACTTGGTCCCACCTCTGGTAGTAATAAATAATCTATGCTTCTTCCTACTCCTTTTCGGACATGCTAGAATAAGAAACTGTAAAAACATGATGCATCATATTGTAATTGTATGCATGTTCGGAGTTAACTAACACCACAACCGTAACCAATTGTGGCATGAGTCACACTGAAAATAATGAGAGGAAGAGGTCAGCTTGTAAAAGAAAATATGATTTGTTGAACACTAAATTTTCATAACCAAATAGTACAGCATGAAGGACCAGAGGGTGAGTAACTTTAGTAACACTCTTAAGTCATGGCTGGTGTAACAGTGGTCACCTGCACAACTGAGCTATTTAGAGCAGCGCTAGGGATTGAGCTAAAACCCATGGGCTGTGATGTCATTATCATGTATGAATGTAATGTTATGTAGGTATGCCTATAGTAGGTATGTATGTCACAACATGTATATGTCTATACAAGTTGTATTATATATATTTAGTGTCATCTTCTTAAAAAAATACTCTATCTACTGTTTTACCTCACCTTCTATATAAGTGCTTGATAAAGATGTTTTTTGTTTGTTTGTAATTGACTGTGTTGTATCGTACGTTCGCAGGAATTGGTAACTATTGATGCAAGCAAGTCAGCGGACCTGGTTGTGTGTCACTTTGTTGAAGAAGTGAAGCAAATGGTCTGTGAGCTTCCGGTAAGGGCTGAATCAAAAAGGAATGTAGTATATGTTGTATATGTATTTCTAGTAGGACAGAAAAGACTTAACTTTAAAAACTTAAGAACAGTCAAAAATATATATTTTAGTTTAAGTATGGCAAAGTAATTAGTTTTCAATGATAAAAAGCTTGATGAGGATTGTTTAAAATTAGTTTTTTTTAAATACTGATAAGAAAACAAGCTAGAGCTGTATGCAATAAATGCTCAGTGACGTTGTTCAATTAAGTAAGTGCTTGTGAAGTCTTTAGTTTGCAGAATTCAGTGAGTTACTACAAACCTTTGTTCCTTTGTTCCTTGTGTATTGAAAAGTATTCCTAATGTTAGCTTTGAGCATCAATCTAAAATAAAAACATTTTTAAAATTAAATTGTATAATTATAACGATTGAAAGCTACCTTATGTAGTTCTATGTTTTTTTACTCTACAAGTCATTTGAACATGGATAATCAAATTCAAAAAGGTGATTCACATGCATCTAAATACAGCTTTTACAATATTTTTTTGTTCTCTACAGGATGGCGAGCTACTTTTCAATTTTTTGACCTGTTTCCTGGAGTCTTGGTACTTCCTGCTTTATTGTTCTCCTGCAAACCTTTTGTCTCCTCTGCATTTTGTTTTGTCCTAGCATTTCAACTTTCCGTTTCACTTTCTTATAGGGAACATCATTATCCAGGGACCACCATTCCTCTGGAACAAGAGCTCCACAAGCTATTGTTAGACTTGCTGTGTCGTTTTGCCCCGCAACAACTTCTGCACTTCCTTCAGACATCACAACATTACAAACTGAACGAAGCCATACAAGTACGGATTTTTTTCTTTCAAATATGATTCTAAAAACTAGGTATGTGCCGATCGAAAAGCCACCAATCAGAATTAGCCGATTTTTGTGAAAAAGTATGTGATCGGCAAATGCTTATCACAAAAGCCGAACCTCTCTGGTAGACAGGAAAGCGCATCTAATAAGTGTATTTCAGTATCAGAATCAACTTTATTGGCCGAGTATATAACACACAAGGAGTTTGACTGGGTACTGTGTTGACTTTGTTCGATGCAAGAAAAATGGGAAAATGCAACAATGATGAGAGAGTGCAGTACTGTGGCGGCCATCCGAAGCGCCATCTTGGTATGAAACAAAAGGGAGAAATTTAAGAACACAAAAAACATAAAATACTTTAGAGGAGCACCGAGCTGATGCAACAAGCTGCCACTTCAGAGGCACTATTTCTACATACAGCTACAAAAGTAAAAAACAAAAAAAAGCAATACCTAATACATGTTGCGCACATATGATTGCACCATACATAGACAAACAATAAAACAAAACAAAAAGCACAATTTCAACACCCACATACACCGTGGTGGCCTCTCCAGTGCGCCAAACCATCGTCTGCTGGGTTATGGGGAGGGGGCAGCACTTCAAGAGACAGGAACAGACCCAACAAAGCAGCCAAGAGAGCTGACTCCGTCCTAGGCTGCCCACCAGCTCTCGGCCAATGTCCAGTCCGCGCAGATGAGCGAAAATAGTCCGAGAAGACCGAAGTGTCCGACACATGCTCACTCAGCCAGTGCCTAGCAAAGCCCATCTCGACACCCAATGCTATTAGCTTAGCAGCCCAGTCTCCTCCGCATCTCCTCCGGTCCATCCACGCGGTGGTACACAGTGGGGAGCCGCTCCCCTAAGATGATAATAATCATCTCCTTTGCGGCAAATAAACTGCATTTCTTAGTATCTTTTGTATAATTATCGCTGGAGGACAAGGCTAGACATGTTACACACCGAGTAAGAACAAGGAGGAACAGACATGCTAATCGCTAAGTTAGCTGCTAAGCTGACTTGAAACAACACAAAAGATAAGTGTTTAATAAACTTTAAGAAGTGTAGATGGAACCGAATTACAGCAGAAACAAGCTATTAATGGGAAATTAACAAGTAGATTAACAAGAGAATGGTATAACAGCAAATGTGTGTGTGTGTCAAGCTGCACGTAAAGTGTGTGTGTGTGGCGGCGGGGGATACATCCATAAATTGGTAGGGTCGATGCCAAAGGTGAAAGGAAACGGTGCTCTCGTAAGCTAAAACGGGGCAAGAGAGCCGGCTGGCTAGCTCAACTAAAGGCTAGCAGACCACCAATCCCATCATTCTTCCTAGCCCATGTTCGCTCCCTGGACAACAAAATTTACTTATACGCATGAGACTGCATTTCAAGGGAGATGAGGAACTGTTCTTTACTTTGTCTGACGCATATGTGACTTAAGGACAGTATGCCTGACTCAGCTTTCCAAATTGATGGACCACAGCTTTTCTGGTGTGACTGAAACCTCCGATTGGGGGGAAAAAAGCAGAGGTGGTCTCAGTGTTTACAGTATGTCAACAAAGGTTGGTGTACAAACAATGGACTTATAGTAAGCTACTGCTCAGAGGAAATAGAGCATTTTACCATAACATCCGGCCACACTATCTGCCTTGCAAGTTCACTGCCATGTTTGTGACCACCAATGCTTAGCAAGGAGCTGCCGGAGCTACATGACCCCATTAGCTCTCTGCAAATTAAACACCCGGATTTGATGTGGTTGCAGGCAGTTTTAACCACACAAAACTGACGGACACCCTTCCTAGATTCATTTCCAACACGTGGGAATAACACACCTGACTGTGTGGACTCCAACATACCCAGAGCCTACAGAGCCCTCCTCCATTCCCACCTCAGCTTCTTCGACCACATATTCATTCTGTTGGCCCCAGCCTACCATCCTCTGGTGAAACGTTCCAAACCCACAGTAAGGAGTGTCACTGTGTGGCCCAATGATGCAGCCTCTGTGCTCCAGAACTGCTTTCAGTGCACAGACTGGCAGATGTTCAGAGCAGCAGCCGTACAGAATGGAGAAGTGGATGTGACTGTGCACTCTTTTCGCGCCACCACTTGAGGACCGGCACGTCCCTCTCTTTCTCTAGCCAGGAGAGCGGAGACGCACCTGCACGCTGTCAGTGGGAGCAAGCGTGCTATCACAAAGACAATGTCACAGTGTTGTGACTTGGACAATATAACTTGAGTGGCGTGTAGCCCCGGGTGCACACAGTCATGTGACCAGTGGACTGAACCAAGACAATCAATCTCTACCTGAAACTCAAGCCCTGGTTGAATGCAGAGGTGAGAGCACTTCTGAAGGGCAGAGATACTGCCTTCAGGGCACTGCATCATCACTCAAGGCAGCAAGAAAAGAGCTGGATGTTAGCATCAAGCGGGCTAAATCCTCCTATGCACAAAAGATCCAAGGTCGCATCCCTTCCAATGACCCTCGTAGCATGTGGAAAGGCATCAAGTGCTGAGCCCCCTCTTCTTCACACTACTGATCTATGACTGCACTGCTTAACATCCCAGCTGTCATTTTGTGAAGTTTGCGGGCGACACAGCAGAACAGTGGATTGGTACAAAAGCAGCAACCTTTGCATTAGTGTAAAAAAGACCAAGGAGATAGTGTCGGATTTCAGAAAGGTCAGACACCTCCCCTTGTGCCTGCACATCAAAACAGCAGATGTGGAAATGGTCTCCAGCTTCAGGTATCTTGGGGTTCATTCTTTTAGGGACCTCACTTGAAAAATCTCTTGGAGGATGGGGTGTGGTCCCAGACTGTGGAGATGAGGGATTGACAAAAAATATGGGGGCACCAAACAATTTAAGAAGAAGAAAAAGGAGCTCTTTATTGTCATTGCAAAAGTTCAACAAAATTAAATTTTGAGCACAGACCCGTTCATGAGCAGACATACATTGTACAGGGTAACAAACCAGAAACGCTGATGGGTCGTGCACTTACGATGTACCGTAAAAGCTGGGAAAAAGGTGTCCGCAGAGGAGTGGGAAGGATGAATTAAAAAAAAAGAGTCGATCTCGCACTGGGCTCCTATGGAGGGGCAAAAAAAAATATTGATAACCGATAAGCATACATATACTGTATGTTACAACACAAAAACTGCAAGACTTGCAACAGGAGGAGCTGTAGCTCCTCTAGCGCTGCCCCAGCCGTCCATCGCCCCTAGAGAGTTTAAGCGTTGGCAAAGGCGTGGGGTGGGAGTATGTGTGCATATGTGCGCATTGTCCAGGGTGTGTGTTGTGTCTGTAGGCCTGGAATCGCTCTGCAGGCATTGCAAACAGAGTTCATCTCCCCAGGTGTTGTTACAGGGAAGGAGATTGTTTCGTCTTTGCTGCACTGCCCTCGAGGGGAATCGACTTTGCCACGTCGCAACAAGGGAAAACAATCCAGATAAACTTTTCACTCTTAATTGTCTATATCTGGTCCTCAAATTCATCCTGTAGGGCAGAGGGCATCTCCGATGTTGTCCAGTTTGTGATTTAGTCCAAAACCACAACAGTCTGAGTGTCCACGCTCTGCCCGCATCCTCCAATCGTCTGTGGCAGCTTTAATGTACCTTGAACAGCTGCCAGCATCTTCCAGTTTGTTGCTACACCAAGGCAACACTTTCTTCAATCAGCAGATGTCCGGTTACCATGATTCCAAATAGGTGGAAATCTTCAACATCCTTAACTGAAAGGGTCGCCAGGCACCCAAGAGTCTGTTGTTTGTCCAGTAACAATCGTTCCAACATGACAGGCAGGTTCCCCCGAACCGGAGATCTTGTAAATTTTGTTGAGAGGCGAGTTGATCAATTCCATTGTTTAGATTTTTAAGAGCAGTGTAAATAAAAGCTACAAGAAAGTTACACAAGACAGGACAAGACAAGGAGGCGAGCAGGGCAGACGCCAGGCACGCTGCACTGCTCTTTTTCCAAGAGTCCATCGTGTGTCCATCAACAACCGTTCCGACAGGACAGGCAGGTTCCCCCAAACCCGGTATCTTGTCAATTTTGTTGAGAGGACAGTTGATCAATTTAATTGTTTAGATTTTGGAGAGCAGCGCAAAAAGAGGTTACAAGTAAGTTCAACAAGACAGGACAAAACAAAGAGGCAAACAGGGCAGACATGGAGAGGGAGTGCAACTGCCTTTGCCTAAAGCCAGGAGAGAATTTCTGAAACCGATTAACCTATTGATAATTTTTTGGGATTAATCTGGAGATTTACAGTTCTTTCTAGTTGGATTTAAGATTTCCATGATAAATTTACCAATTATTTGGCCAAGATGTGCGGGCCGCAATTGTACTTAACCTTTAAGTTAAGTTGAAGGCTACAATATATGGGCATACTCACGAGTAGCCCGGAGGATCCTCCAAGCATCATTGAAATAGCCGTCGCCCGGCCACTAAAATACAGCCAGGACATAGAAATACTTTGTCCCTGGATAATCCTTCTAAATTACAATTGGGCTTTCTTGTGTTAAAACCACGGGTGTAAATTGTTCTGCAAAAACTTGGGTCAACTTGACAGTCGCAGCTACAATTAATAGCTTTCTTGTTAGCTTTCCGTGTCGTCAGAAATGCTTGTCCTGCGTTGTCATTCCACATCGCTCAAGCCAAAGCTTTGTCATTGATGTCAAAGATGAAATGCATCAAAAGAGTTTATCTCCACTTTGGTCAGAGAGTTACTGATAGAGCAATTTTTTCTAAGAAGAAAGTGATAACAGAAAAAATCTTCCCAAGTGTTGACACATGACACATGAACAAGGTGCTCCTCAAGGTATTGTGGTAGCCCTTCTCCTCTTCACCCTATATACCTTGGGTTTATGCTGCAACTCTGAACTGTGTCACACTCAGATGTTTGCAGATGACACCCACAGTGTATCAGAAATAACTGAGCGGGGAATTACAAGAGTCTTGTGAAAGATTTCATGGAGCCATACCAACCTCTTGTTGCTCAACACTGTCAAAACAAAGAAGTTTGCTATAGACTTTGGTATGTCCACACTTACTCTAAGCTGCGACCAGTGCTGATCAAGGGAAGCTATGGTGGGGGTAGTCACCACCTACAAATATCTTTGAACTGTGGCTGAACAGCAACCTGGACTGGTTAACCAACACAAGCCAATTGTACATCTGTCAGGCCCTTGTATAGGAATGGCCAGAGCAGACCTTACTTCCTGAGGAGGCTGCAGTCCTAAAACGTTTGCTAGGCTTCCAGTCTTTTGTTACCAGTGTAATATTGTACACTGCTGTGTGCTGACATGCCCTTGATGTAAAAATAATGACGTTAAAATACGAGCCAAAGAAAACTCCAGAAAAAAGTATTATTAGCTGCGCTAACAAGAACTCCAACTTTGCCTGAATAACAATCTATGTTAGGATTTTTTCTTCTAAAAACTATCATTTTAGTTTGAACTAATGGTAACCAACTAATGTCAATCATTTGTACCTCTGTCTGTCTATTTAGATCACTGAGAAGTACCACCACATTGAAGCTACAGGATATCTACTAGAGAAGAAGGGAGACTATTTTGGAGCATTTGCAGTTTTATTAGAGGTATGCAAAATAAATCACTTTGGGAAATCGCAAAACATATATAAATGTTTCAAGTTAACTAAAGTGATTGCCTCGATGTCAGGAATATGTACAGTAAACTTTGTGTGTTTCCACATTTGTATATATAGTGTAAATGCAATGATAGATTTGTTTTTTCTACAATAACTTACTCTCTCTAACGCTCACATATTTTTTTCAGGCATTAAAAGTGAAACTATCTGTGCTCACTGCTGACACCAACAGGGGACAGAGGGAAGATGAAGAAGACAATGAGTCAACTGTTTTGAGCAGTGTTGAGGATTCATTGAACGACCTCATTGCTTTAGGTCATCGCAGCTCTCAGAAACTCCAGGAGCCAAAGATAAAGGTAATTGAATGGTGTTTGTTTCCCCCAATGGACCTAAAGGAAGTGGTGGAGGACAGGAGAAGGCGACTACAGCTATAAACTTCTATGCATCCTTGCTTAGATTGTTTACCCATACAACTCAAATAGAAAGAGGATGATGGTTAGATAGAAGGACGAATATGATTGTGCAGACAGAAAATGGATACAACTAATTCCCTTTTTCCAGTGCTGCATGATACCTACTAGGGATGTAACGATTACCGGTATTAATGATAAAACGTGGTCAATTTTTCGATGGTTAGAGGCCTGATTTACAAATATCCAAACACCATGCGGTAATCAGCATATGCAATCAATAAAATAATATGTGGGCGTGTTGTGTGTGATTTATTAAGGCTGCACGTTCAATTGAGAACAGGTGCAAAAGTGGTGGTCACTGCCATATTTAAATGAGTAGTTGCAATTTCCTATCGGCTGCATAAATGGAAAGTTTGTGAGAGGACAGTGGACACGCAAAATACAATTTTGAAGCCCCCCGAGTTCGATGTCTTGGTGGAACAAGCACATTTATATGTGGATCAACTTCAGCAGACGAATCTCAACGCTGCTGGAGGAAAAGCAATATGGAAGGCAATTTACGAAAAAGTTAATTATGTAAGCAAATCGAGGAGATCTGTAGAAGACATTAAAAAAATGACAAGATCTTCACAGAAGAACTATAGAAAAAATGTCCTTCATCAAAACCTTTGCAAATAAAACAGGTGGGAGGACCGGCCGAAGTACAATTTATATACATTTAGCACGTTACTACACATCTCTGCCGACGTTTGGTATTACTGTTTTAAATTTTAATTATCGTAACTCGTGGGTGATTACCACACTCACGATGATCATGCTTATTCTCTTGAGATACAGCTAGCAGAAGTACCTACTTGTCACTTAAACGCTAACATGAATACAAGACACATTCACGTCTTTCTCCATTGCAAGCATCAAACCCCAATCCTAAAATATGAGGGTGAACATATTTAAACACTCAAATCAATGTCTCTAATGAAGCCAGCAAAACAATGTGTATTCTGCCAAAGAAAGTATATTGTGGGTGTGTGTTGTTTATTTTAAAGAAAACTTGGTTTAAAGATTGGAGTGTGCATATGAGCGTAAATATTTTTTGAGATCATTCAACAATACCATGATAATGATAACCGTGATCATTTTGGTCACAATAACCACGATATTACATTTTCATATTGTTACATCTCCACTACCTTTTCACTTTTTTTTTTACTAGCTAGAGTAGTCATTGCATGACATAGAAACTGTTTGGGGCAGGTATAGAAAATAATGTACATCCACTTAAGAGTGCAAAATGCTTGTTTGTCTCGAAGAAGTCAAAGCAGCTAATAAGAAAGCATTGTGTTACTTAACTTCACTGACCTCCACTTTTATTGTTTTTCAGGAGCTTTGGTTTTCATTATTGGAGATACTGATGGCTTCTCAAAAACAAATGAAAATGCCCCCAGCTACAAACATGTCTGAAGGTAAAAAGCACACAAAACCAACAAATATGTGCTGTGTACTATTGTGATCAGGCAGGTCTCCAGGATGGTCATATGTCTTTTTCTCCTACAGTATGACATTTTAAAGTGCTTGTTAAGATGAAGAATGTATGCTGTATACATACTTGCCATGTTTGATTTAGTTAAACTGAAGTCGATCTTAACCTTTACTTGAACATAGTTTAACAATATGTTATTATAGTGGTGGTAGTCTGTAGTAGAACTGTGCATGCGTATCATACTGAGAGCTGTTCATACTGAATATTTTACATACAAGAGAGAGACAACAAAACAGTATGAAACGATACAGTTGTACACCATTGCCAACATTGTTAAATTAACCTCTGCGACACTGCCAATCCAAACTGAAGCTCATTGTCTTTGCAAAAGCTGAATTTTTGATAAATATTGTTCGATTGTGCAGGTGGTCATTAAGACTACGTTTACACTGCAGGCCAAAGTGCCCCAAATCTGATTTTTTTTTTGCAGTTTTTTTCCAGCTGACTGTTTACACTGCAAGTAAAATGTGATTTTTATCAGACTCCAGTGTAAACGCGCACAGGCCCCAATGTGGCCCCAATGTGGCCTCGACGTCACTTGCATGCGCACTTTGATAAAGTGAAAACAAAGGAAGTTGCCCGGAAGGAAGTCGCTAATTCTACAAAGTAAAATAAAAGTTGCGACACCTTAAAAATTTGTGTTTGAGATCAGTCTCTTGTACATATTTTAGGAAACTTCACAGAACTACCGTTCAATGTCAGCCTAATTTTGTCCAATTTTAGGAAATAAAGACTATCTCTGATCCAGCGGGTGTAGCAGTGAGGCGCTGCAGCCTTCCAATTTATCACAATGAGTCTTCTAGCCAACAAAGTAGTAAATGGCACCAAGTTCTTTTTGGATTTACTAAGAGAAGATGACAGAGAGGCTACCCCAAATAGTCCGCTTAGAGGATTAAATTCAATCTTTTCGCCAATTACCAAAGACAAAGTATTAAAAAGTGGTCGGGATGGGACGTGGGCGTGGGCGTGGTTGGGGGCGTGGCTAAAAGGGGAGGAGTATATTTACAGCTAGAATTCACGAAGTCAAGTATTTCATATATATATATATAAGAAATACTTGACGTTCAGTGAATTCTAGCTATATATATATATATATATATATAAAGATATATATATATATATATATTTATTTTATTATATATATATATATATTTTTTTTTATTTTATTTTATTATATATATATATATATATATATATATATATATATATATATATATATATATATATATATATGTGTAAAATAAATACTTGAATTTCAGTGTTCATTTATTTACACATATACACACACATAACACTCATCTACTCATTGTTGAGTTAAGGGTTGAATTGTCCATTCTTGTTCTATTCTCTGTCACTATTTTTCGAACCATGCTGAACACCCTCTCTGATGATGCATTGATGTGTGGCACGCACAAAAGTGCTTTCATCAAATGCACTAGATGGCAGTATTGTCCTGTTTAAGAGTGTCACAACATTGCTGTTTACGGCAGACGAACTGCTTTATGGTATACAAAAAAGTGACTGCTGTTGTTGTGTGTTGTTGCCACGCTGGGAGGACGTTAATGAAACTGCCTAACAATAAACCCACATAAGAAACCAAGAACTCGCCCTCCATCATTCTATAGTTATATCGTGATTGGGCAGGTACGCTTTTTTATATTGTGGAGGACCTGAGTCCGCCTGAATTTCGGGAGATTTTCGGGAGAAAATTTGTCCCGGGAGGTTTTCGGGAGAGGCGCTGAATTTCGGGAGTCTCCCGGAAAATCCAGGAGGGTTGGCAAGTATGGCTCAATATAGCTGTCAAATTCCTCCGCCTTTTCATTTCCCCTCACCCCTTCATGCGCTGGAACCCACAAAAACTGAACCTTTCTCTTCTGATTTGTTATATTTTGACTGTCTATAACATTTCCTAGAAAATATCCTGACGGCTGTTTGACTTAAATTATATTAAACTTGCCAGCACAGATGCGGAATCAGTGCAAATCCACACTTTATCTTTCTTAGTTAGCTCCACCCACTTTAATGCCATTAGTACTTCCACTATTTCCACTGTGTACACTCCTAGTTTGTCTGACGACTTTCTGTTCACCCCAATTCCTTTTGTTGGCACCGCTACCCCAAATCCAGTCAAACACGTCTCTGGGTGCTGTCCCCAATCTGTGTACACCAATGTGAAATTTCCATACTTATTTATAATGTGCTCATTGAATTCACTTACATTATCTACATTCCTTTTTGTCGTTTTAACTATTAACAAGTGCCAATCTACTTCTGGCCTTACCAGCTCCCATGGGCCATCAATGGGTAAGCCACCGTGGGGATTGTCTTTATATCAATTATTCCAATTTTTCTAGCAGCGTTATTGCATATCTCCCTGAACACCCTCTGACTCCTCCTAATACCCCAGCAGTCCTCCAGCCAAGCCTTAGTTGGGTGTGAGTAATTGTGTCCCTGTAGATGTGTCCAATAGTTCATTATTAACCGCTTCCTTCTGATGTCTAGTGGCATTTGTCCCATCCTTAATAGCAGTGCTGACACTGGTAAAGTTTTAAAAGCATCGCTGCACACACTTAACGCTGGCGCTTGCACAACATCCAACTTTTTAATCACTAATTTTGCTGCTGAGCAATATTCCATCATCCATAGTCAAATGTTGACCTAATCAAGGCCACATAAACTCTTAAGAGCTAAACAACTCTCCCCCAAGTGCTACCTGACAAACACCTCATTACATGTACTACTTTTTTACACTTATCCACAATTCTTTGTATATGTCCCTTCCATGTTAGCCTTGCATCGAAGACAACACTTAAGAATTTAAACCGTTCTACCTTTTCTATTTCTTGCCTGTACATTTTTAACTTCAGTCCTCATATAACCCCCCCCCCCCCCCCCCCCGCAGCCTTAGTTTTCTCCAGTGAAAATCTCAATCCCCAATCATACCCCCATTCCACCACTTCATCAATCACTCTTTACATTTTCATAACATGTCCCATATTTCTTCCCTTCTTCCACAAAGCCCTATCGTCAGCAAACATTAACAAACACATCATTGTTCAGAATATTATTATTCTGAAAATTACTTTTAAAAAGTAATTAAATATAGTTCCTCATTACTTTACCAAAAAGTAATTGAATTACTAACGGAATTACTCTTTAATAAATGTAATTAATTACTAGGGAAAGTAATGTATACGTTACTTCAAAAAAAAAAACTTAAAATATTTGGCATATGCATTTGAGAGATCTTTTATATTAGAGCACAGTGTGCGGAGTCTGTGCTTTTAAAAGGTGGGTCTTGTTGCCTAGTGACGTGTGAAATCATCGAGGGTTTCAACGGAGCTGTGTTTGTTAGCTTTAGCAGTTTGCAGCGGCGGTTTGTCGGCTCTGACGCCAGTTCTTTTGAATTTTTTCACCAGATTGTGTTACCTCAGGTTAATAAAGAGATTGAATGTGTGTCGATGGCTGTCATATCTTCTTTTCAACAAACGGGGTATATGTTGGATGGCAAATGTGTCACTTTAATCATTGATTTTTTGTTCAATATTCCCATTGTGTTCGTGTGCATATGTTGTTGTCTGCTTGATTGATTGATTGATTGAAACTTTTATTAGTAGATTGCACAGTACAGTACATATTCCGTACAATCGACCACTAAGTGGTAACACCCGAATACGTTTTTCAACTTGTGTCACAGCGTGATGGTGCCTCTTCCTATTTGATAAGAAGTTCATTTTAGTGTGGTTATGCTTGTTGCTTTCATGACTAAAAATATATTTCCTGCATTGAACTTGCTGCACTTATGACGCTATCTTGTTGTTGACATAAAACCACATCAAAAGTAGCGCGCCATGTTATATATCAAGCTACCGCTAACGGCGTTTTAACGGACCTTAAAGTAATTTATTAGATTACTCGTTACTAGTAAAAGTAGTAAGGCCGTTATTACGGACACTGCATAATTTTGAAAAACAGTGGACTTATAACACTACTTTGTGGTGTCCCATTTCTCACCTCATGTTGTCTAGACAGATCCTGACCTATTCAGACCTGCATTTTCCTTTCTAATAGAAAATCATTTATCCAATTAAACAGGCTTCCCCCCTCACTCATCTTGTATAATTTTACAAGCACACCTTCCCTCCACATCATGTAATATGCCTTTTTATGTCCAAAAATACTGTTATCATTGGAGAGAGAGATGAGACATACCCTCACAATTATATAGTGACCCCAAGTGGCGGGCTGAAGTCATGATAGCCCAATAGCACCTGGCGGTAATGAGGTCCCCACATCTGGGTCCCTTCCAAGGTTTCTCATTGTGCCCATTGGGTTGAGTTTTTTTCTTGCCCTGATGTGGGATCAGAGCCGTAGATGTCGTTGTGGTTTGTGCAGCCCTTTGAGGCATTTGTGAATAAGGGCTATATAAATAAACTTTGATTAGTTGATTGATTATCGTTACCTTGTGATAATGCATGTGATGGCACATTCTCGCTGTGTCCACAAATTTGACAGTGACAAACAAAGGGACGTGTCTTCAATGCACTGCAGTATCTTGCTAACGTCCCTCCACAGTGCAAAGCCACTTCCAAGTCCGCAATCCTCGCCTCCATGGCAGCAAATAAACTATGTTTCTCACAAGTATCATACCTAGAGAACAATAAATGGCTAAACATGCTACACTACACACCGTAGGTGGATATGCTAACTGCGAACCGCGAGCTAGAGCTCTTGAATGTAAACACAGGTGGGCGGATCGATTCAAATATCGACAGTAACGATGCCAAGCATAATATCATTATATGGTTTATACTACAGTGGTTAGTACGATATTTTTGTCATCAAAAAAATATTTTGCCTTTTTTGTTATTGTTTTATCAAATTAGGATACTTTGTAACCCGTTTTTGTGGTTCATTTATATACTAAATAATACATTGCAATATAGATTTCAGACCATATTGCCCATTCCGAGTGCTGATGAAAGCAATGTTTTTTTTTTGCATTTTCCAGTGTTAAAGGACCTGACAATGAAAGTTTTCAACAGTATGAGCAGCTTTATATCACTACCTGACATCATCCAGCTGATACTGCAGGTATGTATCTGTTTTTGCCTGTTGATAATAAACAAACAATAGTAATTATTCATTATTAAAAATGGGACGTTATTGCTACTGAAATGTGTCTAACATATCATGCAATAAATGTAACAGCCAATATTATAAATATACATGCTAGAAGATATTTGTTTTTCAACATTTGTCCTTTTAAACAAACCTGCCATTTTCTAAATTAACATTTATTGCTGTAAATTCCTTTTTGTCTTCATACAGTTAGTAGGTTTCCCAGTCATAACTCTTTTGTATATGACCACAATTTTGTGTCCTACAGGACCACCTTTATGGAGAAGGACAAGTTGCAGAGATCCATGGTCTTCTTCTTGGGATGCTCAACACTTTCAACTATGAACAGGTAAACAGTGCGTACAGATTGGCTCACACTGCCCATATTCATAGCCATATGATGTGAGCTCAAAGAGTATGAATAGTGAGGCATTACTGAAGTATTAGATGTTGTATCGTCCCACAATCACATTAAAAACTTTTTGGGTAGGTTTAATTTTTCTAAGGCATGGGAGATTTGAAGTCACAACATGAACTGGAATGGGCTGTTATGCTAATGTATTAATAATATATACTTAATATTTGACTATACCATAGACTGAAAGGGTGGCATAGTAGTTACAACGTATTCCTCCCTTTTCTGTTGGAACTTTTTTTGTTTGCATGTCCTTGTTTTTTCTCCAGTAAATTCAATCTAAATAGAGTCCAATATAGTTTATTCCAGAGCAGAAACTGGAGTTATTCAGCACACTGCAACTGATTTTTTTTTCAGCGTAATATTAATTATTGTACCTTTTGGAAAGAGGCTAGACATGGTTGGCAGTGATGGACAATAACAAGCTACGTGTAGCTAAACTACATAGCTTAACTACATTTTCCAGTCGCTTGGCGGTAGCTTAGCTACTTTTTAACGAGTAGCTTTTCCTGTTGCTTAGCTACTTTTAGACCCATGTAGCTAGGTAGCTTACATCAAAGCTACAAGCTACAAAGAGAGAAAATGGACTGCATCCAGGCCAAAAAAAAACATGGAGAAAATACAATGACCTGGATGAATGAGAACATCCATACAGAGAAAATACATGATAATTGGTTGGTGTTTTTATGATGAGTCACTATTGGCTAAGGTTATGGCAAAATATTACAGACTGGCCAATCAAAGGCAAGATAAGGCGGGTCATCGAAACTAGTAAGCAAAATCATAACAACCACACACTGATGTCACATGACGACGAGAGAGTCAGAGACAAAGAGAAGCTTCAAGTTGACGACTCAAAAAAAACAAAAAAACAGTTGAAAATGGCAGAGGGATTAGATTCTCTCCCGCAGATTAGATTTTTCCTTCAATGATGAAGATTATGTGCAGGAAACGCACAACAATGCATGTTTACTCTGAAAACCAAAGTCATAACTGCTCTCTTCGTCCAACACAAATTTAGGAACACACATTAAGGTGAGTTGAATTCATTAAGTTTTACTACACATAACTATTACTAACTGTTTCCAAACAACACACAAGTAATTTTTTTTTCAAGATATAATGGTAGATTGATGCTGTTTGTTTTACTGTAGTTAGAAAAAAATTATAACATTGTAGGAGTGGGCCAAAGCAAAGGCAAACTAAAACTAAATACATACAGTAGGGACCCCTAGAGGTAGTTGTAGGGTGTCCCCAGCTAAATGACGGATAGTTATGGTTCATTTGTACACTCTCAGTTGCATTAACATTGATATTATACATGTGGGCTCATAGATAGAAATGCCATTAAATGTAATTTAGCCGGACTTTTTGTAATCTTTTTCTGATTGGTTCAGAAGAGCCTGTTCTATACTCCAAGTCCCATTTGCCTCAAAACATCATGTAAGTTACAAGTAAGGTGACATAAATGGAAGATCACCTTCTACCTTTTTTCATCATTATAGTTTTGTAATAGAAAGTTGTTACCTTTTTATTACAAAACGATTATGTGACCTCAGACCTTATACTGTATGTACTCTGATCTGATTCTGTACTATGCTCTACCAACAATGGTACTATGGTTCCTATTTATACTAGGGCCTTAATGCTTCACAGGGCTCATTTATATGGAGTTGCAACTAGGGGTCTCGCGATCTGACATAATATCGTTCCAATATCGACCAAACAAAAGTGACCTCAGACCTTATACTGTATGTACTCTGATCTGTACTATGCTCTACCAACAATGGTACTATGGTTCCTATTTATACTAGGGCCTTAATGCTTCACAGGGCTCATTTATATGGAGCAACTAGGTGTGTCGCGATCTAACATTAATATCGTTCCAATATCGACCAAACAAAACATGTAGTGGATTATACCGTTTGCATTTGAAATCTCCTTTATCAGCGCACCGTTACAAGAATTCCTGCACTGCATTTACTTGTTCGAAGTTGTACAGCCAGTTATAATCTAAATCCTCCAATAAGCACACAAGGTTGGTCTTTTCTTGTATTTTAGTCAATTAATTTATACAAATGTAAACATGGTAGGCTATAGGCTACTAGGAGCTAACAGCTACACAACATCTTAGCACACAATCGCACACAAGCTAGACATAAATATTAGATGTACTTAATTGAACAATGTCAATTTAAAACATTTGTCAATATAAGCAAGTATCAAAAATATATCTTCCTATTACTTACAGATACAAAGTGTCCAAGGCAGAAAAAAGTATCCAGTAATAAAAACATGTCCGCATCATTCATCATGAGCTCAACTTAATGATCTACTGTGACCACTAAGTGTCACCAAAAAACTTTTACCAGTCACTTCAACTTAAATACAGTCTTTTATCAATGGTTAATAATAAATTGGTTATTGTTTCATCATTTCATTTGATCAAACCAAACCAAACAAGGTAAGCTTGATTTGTGCTGCTATCGGATCATTATCAGTATTGACCAATCCTGAAGGCTCCAATATCGTATTGGAAGTGAAAAAGTTGTATCGAGACACCCTTAATTCTAACCCAGTTGTTGTATCTACTGGAGTTTTTAAAGTACAAAATATACAGGTTACAAACACAGGTAATGGCACAGATATTTACAAAGAAATTGAATACAATAGTATTTTGTCCTTGTGCTTTTTAATTGTTGATATCCAAATAAACTGATTGATTAGTGGTTGAAATAAGGACACCATTATACAAGAGTAATTTTTGCTTTGTATTACAGACATTATTTGAAACAACTACTCGTTTGTTGAATAATGACCTCCACTGGTCCCTGGCTCATCTGCGAACAGCTGTGACAAAGGGACTTCATCCAAGACAAGACTACTGTCACATCTGCATTCAGCAGTGCAAGAGATGGCATAACTCAACAGACGAGATCATCATATTCAAGTAAGTCACTGTGCAACACGGTTCGGCTAACATAGTCAGAAGGCTTCAATTTCAATACGTTAAGGAAGAGAAATAAAGGGTTTCCTTTGGCTTATGAATTACAGCTCATACTGAAATAAGTTGGATTAGTGGTGTGCTGCCATCTAATTGGAACTACAAAAATAAAAACAATTCTGAAATTTGAGATAGTTTTTATCTTACAGCACCAAAAAGATAAATGTTATTTTTTTGTTTAGTATTTGGCTCATTGACCAGAGTTGCATGTGTCATACTCTTCTGTTTTTTTTCATTTGAGAAAAGAAAACATTTGCTAATAATTGTATTTACAAATGTTGTGACTTTTTAATCCATATATGGCACCATTATGAAACAGCAGCACAGTGTCAATACAGCTTTTGATTGTGCCACACATTCACTCAGGCGTCATTTACCAATCACTACTTATTGGGCATATAATGTCAATTTCTGACATATTACAAACATTTTATTTTTCGATATACCTAATGCAGTTATAAATTAGATTAAGATATATTAATAATATATTAATATTAATATTAAAAAAATTCACATCTCATCAATATTCCCATTTGGATATTTCTTCCTGTAATTCAGTGTTCCCTTTCAAATATGCGACTACCGTATTTTGCGGAGTATAAGCCGCACCGGAGTATAAGTCGCACCTGCCGAAAATGCATAATAAAGAAGGGAAAAAACATATATAAGTCGCACTGGAGTATAAGTCGCATTTTTGGGGGAAATTTAAAATAAATACAGAATAGTGAACAACAGGCTGAATAAGTGTACGTTATATGACGCATAAATAACCAACTGAGAACGTGCCTGGTATGTTAACGAACATATTATGGTAAGAGTCATTCAAATAACTATAACATATAGAACATGCTATATGTTTACCAAACAATCTGTCACTCCTAATCGCTAAATCCGATGAAATCTTATACGTCTAGTCTCTTACATGAATGAGCTAAATAATATTATTTGATATTTTACGGTTGCGTGTTAATAATTTCACACATAAGTCCCTCCTGAGTATAAGTCGCACCCCCGGCCAAACTATGAAAAAAACTGCGACTTATAGTCCGAAAAATACGGTATATTAAAAGACCAAACTGGGCGTTATCAGAACCCTACCACACAGAGCTGATAATGTTCCCACCAGCCCACAGGCCAAAGAGAAAGAGCATAGGCATTTGAGGTAAGCCCTCAAAACCTGTGGTTAGACAAGTTGGTCGTTTGTGAAAAGTGCATTCAGAAACAAGAACAAAGTGGATGAGGAGGAGAAAGGTGGCAGATGCAAAAATATTGTCATTCCTTATGTATCAGGGCTATCTGATGAACTCACAAGAGTTTTTAACCAACACAACATCCAAGTATACTTCAAACCAGGCAACACCCTGAGACAGAGATAAGTGCATCCTAAAGACCGGACACCTCACACCCACAAAAACAATCTGGTGTCCAGTGTAATTATGAATGCACTGATTCATATATTGGAGAAACAAAACAACCACTAAGCCGACGCATGGCACAGCATAGACGGCCAAACTCTTCAGGCCAAGACTCAGCTGTATATTTCCACCTCAAGGAGAAACAGCACTCCTTTGAGAACAAAAATGTACAGATTCTGGACAGGGAGGCAGGATAGTCCGAAAGAGGAGTGAGAAAAGCCATCTGTGTCAAGGTTGAAAAAACATCCCTGAATAGAGGAGGTGGTTTGCGATACCACCTGTCTCCCACATACAACACTGTCCTTTCAACCATTCCTAAAAGACAAAGCAATTTAGCCTCCAACAAATAACAGGAGTTAGAAACATTTTGGTCACATTGCACCTTTATGCCATTTGTTTACAACTGAATGGAATGCTAATGTGGGTGATTTCGACTACGGTATTTTGGACGGTTAGGGGTCGATCCACAGCGATCGTTCTGCCACATAATACCTTAATGCTAACTTGGGGAAATTCAATTTCAAAGACTGTCGTTGGCATTGACAGCAGCATTGCTTGTTTTGCATCTCAACAGTTGTTTTTCTCACTACGATAGGGCGAAACCATCCTTGCCCAGGTCAGTGTTTTTCAACCTTTTTTGAGCCAAGGCACATTTTTTTCATTGAAAAAATGCAGAGACACACCACCAGAAGAAATCATTAAAAAAATTAAACTCAGTTGACAGTAAAAAGTCGTTGTCGCAATTGTTGGATATGACTTTAAACCATAACTAACCATTAGGGATGTCCGATAATGGCTTTTTGCCGATATCCGATATTCTGATATTGTCCAACTCTTTAATTACCGATACCAACCGATACTGATATATACAGTCGTGGAATTAACACATAATTATGCCTAATTTGGACAACCAAGTATGGTGAAGATAAGGTCCTTTTTTAAAATATTAATAAAATAAAATAGGATAAATAAATTAAAAACATTTTCTTGAATAAAAAAGAAAGTAAAACAATATAAAAACAGTTACATAGAGACTAGTAATTAATGAAAATGAGTAAAATTAACTGTTAAAGGTTAGTACTATTAATGGACCAGCAGCACGCACAATCATGTGTGCTTACGGACTGTATCCCTTGCAGACTGTATTGATATATATTGATATATAATGTAGGAACCAGAATATTAATAACAGAAGGAAACAACCCTTTTGTGTGATTGAGTGTAAATGGGGGAGGGAGGTTTTTTGGGTTGGTGCACTAATTGTAAGTGTATATTGTGTTTTTTGTTGATTTGATAAAAAATAAAAAAATACAATAAAAAACGATACCGATAAAAAAAACCATACCGATAATTTCCGATATTACATTTTAAAGCGCCGATATTATCAGACAGCTCTACTAACCATGCATCACTATAGCTTTTTCCTGTGTGTAGTGTTTTAGTTCTTGTCTTGCACTCCTATTTTGGCGGCTTTTCCTGTTTTGTTGGGATTTTCCTGTAGCAGTTTCATGTTTTCCTTTGAGCGATATTTCCCGCATCTACTTTGTTTTAGCAATCCTGAATATATCAGTTGTTTTTATCCTTCTTTGTGGGGACATTGTTGATTGTCATGTCATGTACGGATGTACTTTGTGGACGCCGTCTTTGCTCCACAGTAAGTCTTTGCTGTCGTCCAGCATTCTGTTTATGTTTACTTTGTAGCCAGTTTAGTTTTAGTTTCGTTCTGCATAGCCTTCCCTAAGCTTCAAT
Organism: Nerophis lumbriciformis; assembly: GCF_033978685.3. Taxonomy (NCBI): domain Eukaryota; kingdom Metazoa; phylum Chordata; class Actinopteri; order Syngnathiformes; family Syngnathidae; genus Nerophis; species Nerophis lumbriciformis. The sequence goes on along the minus strand of NC_084549.2, from coordinate 55,143,827 downwards.
GCCTTTTCTTAGGGGCACTCACCTTTTGTTTATTTTTGGTTTAAGCATTAGACACCTTTTTACCTGCACACTGCCTCCCGCTGTCGTCTGCATATTGTGATCACGACAAACCATTGTCGTCTCACACGACGTGTTCCCGACATCTACAAAGCAATTAGCTACCTGCTGCCACCTACTGATGTGGAAGAGTATTACACGGTTACTCTGCCGAGCTCTAAACAGCACCGACACTCAACAACGGCACATTATTTGTGGATTATAATTACTGGTTTGCAAAAAATATTTTTAACCCAAATAGGTGATACTGCATAATCTCCCACGGCACACTAGACTGTATCTCACGGCACACTAGTGTGCCGCGGCACAGTGGTTGAAAAACACTGCCCAGGCACACCCTCCTGGTATTGGAGTATAAATATTTGGGGTTCTGGCACCAGCCGCTAGACTAGATCTGACCAATCTAAGTATATGAACTGATGAAGCCTACCGTATTTTTCGGACTATAAGTCGCAGTTTTTTTCATAGTTTGGCCAGGCTCCAGTGCGACTTATACTGTATATGTTTTTTTACTTTTTTATTATGCATTTTCGGCAGGTGCGACTTATACTCCGGTGCGACTTATACTCCGAAAAATACGGTACTTGGATGAGAGGCGAAACGTCTTCGAAGACAAACTAAACAGTCCAGTTGCGATCGATTAAATGCTCTGAGATTACAGAATAAGTAGTAAGTGAGCTTAGTATCAATGTCATGTTGTATCTTTCTTGTCAGTTGTGGTCACCTTTACCACATCCAGTGCCTGCAGCAGCATGACGGTGGGCTGGGATGCGCTTCAGAACAACAGCAGCAGTGGAGTTGCTATAAGTGTTCCAGCAGTCAGAGTGGAAGAGGTGGACAGTATATCACACCAAAGAAAAGCCGCAGCACATCTCTTGTAAAGGTTTGCACATTTGTCCACCCCACAATTAGTTTGTTTTGCTATATAACAATTATTTTTGTGGTTTCAGACCCACCTCTCATCTATGCATCACGATGAAGCTCGTAGAAAAAAGGTAAATATTTGGAGCCCTATTCTCCAAAGTTCATTGTTGGGAAAATAGGTGCGGAGCTGTGCGGATTTTGGTTGCGCAGCATTCTCTCACTCAACTTAAGTCAGTCACTGTACTCAGCAATAGAATATGCGTAACTTCAACTGTGTAAAAAAAAATCCCACCTCAGCACAAATGGGAGAATGGGGCCCTTATCGAATAGTTTATCAGTTGGATCCTAAAAATAAATTACAGACGATATTTAATTTTAAACCTGATCAAAATCTTACTAGTCCTTGTCTATAAACAATTTCTGTTCTCATGACGACAATGTAAGTTGGGTTTTAGTGTCTGAACTTAAACCTAAATTAACACCTAAGTCGCTTACACATGAAGGACATATAAAGATAATGATAAATATATCAAGTGCTTAAATATTTGAAGGAAATGGAAATAATAATAGAAAACATGTCTTACTTTTATTTCTGTTGTTGTCTCGCACACTGCAAGGGGCGTTGCAAGGGAAAGAAAGACAAACTTATTGGGGGGGAAAAAGTATCAATAATGAGACCACTTCACTGCTTCATTATTTCATAAGACAGATTTTTTTCAATGTTCAAAGCAATCATTATTATCCTAGATAATGGATGGTTGTTCGCGGTATTTAAGCAGCTTTAACTGGGCATACAGCGAGTGTTGATTAGTGGAAAACACTCGACAGCCTACAGACTTTTTTCAGGGTTTTGGGAGTCACTAATAAACCCGCGTTTTTGGAATGTAGATTTCGGTACAGAACATTATGCTGTCTAATACAATCAGCAAGATAAGATGGAGCTAAAACGTTTAGTATGTTGTACGTAAGTAATAAAAGCTTCGCATCCTAAGTGTACCGTTAGCCAGTGCAGGTGGGCCAGTATAGGCATAAATCAACTTTTATTAACTTGATGTCCTTAAAGATAGTTGATTTTGACTGACAAAATGTTTTTCTGGATAAATGCCTCCCAGGTAATTGCAATGTTGCATTATATAGACATACTTAATATAATAAATGGTAGCTTATTTATCGATGCTCTGTGTCATAGTGCCGGAGTTGCAAGTGTGATACCCTCACAATGGGCCCTATTCTTCTTGCGAACATTCTAGCTGCGCAGCATTCTACCCCTCGACTTAAGTCTGTCATTGTGCGCCTTCGTCAATCTTGGGTCGAGTGACCCCTACTTTGTGTATTTACGTACTTTTGAAGCTGTAATAAGTCCGGGGAAGATGAACGTTATGTTGCACTTAAGGTTTGGAAGCCGTGTAGACCACACGTAATGAAATTATAAAAGAAACTTCCAAAAAACTATCAAATCTATTCTGATCGCCTCAATTGAGACACTTGGAAACATCCATTGAGATGAGGATAAAAATATATAATGCCACTCTGTATTAACTATGAAATCAAAATTCACATCTTTGTCTCGTGAGTGTATCCACAATGGAAGGGGACCATGCAAATCGCCCATATTTGAACAATCAATACCTCCAACAATTTCATCTGGACTGTGATCATTTAAAGAGCGTGGAGGAGGTTATCTGTCAGTCGTCTAACTCCACCTCCATTCAGGTGTGGACATTTCCCTGAAAACAGATCCTCTCTTTGCCAGAAGAGATTGAAGTTGTCAATAAAATGTAGTCTTCTGGACAGCCATGTCTTCAGCTGAAGCAGCCTGCTGAATTTGTTCATCCTCCTGTTGATGTTTGGGAGAGGTCAACTGATAAGTGTACATATTTCCACTTCATCAACACTCTCAAATAGTTTATTTAAGTCTTTCTTCAGGATTTTAGACTGTTGGTTTACTTTAACTTTTAACTTTAATAATGATAATAGTAATAATACAGACAAAGTGCAAACTAGATAAAAGCCAATAATAATAATAATAATAATAACACAGACAAAGTGCAATCTAGATAAGAACCAATTAGTAAAAATTGTAAAAACTAAACATGGGAACACGATTGTTGCTCAACTAGCCACAATTTTGTTTGTTTTTTGAAAGTGACAAGTGCAGGTATATTTTTCAAAGTGTCAGGTAGAGAGTTCCATAGTTGTGGTCCTTTTATTGAAAAGGCAGTCTGGGCAAAAGATGTTCTACGGAAAGGAACGCAACAAGTAAGTCATTTTTTGCCTTTCAGGGGAAAAAATATCCAACAGTTTTCACAGGGAGCCATTGTTTGAGTTACCCCTATAGTTATGTTGAGAAGGTTGTTGTCGCTGACTTGTCAGATGGATTGTAAAAAGTATTGAAAAAATAAAGGAAAAGCATAAAAATTATTCAGAGCGTCTTGGTTCACTTAAAAGAAAAGGAATAAACTTATATCCAAGACTTGTAGAATGATTTAAAAGCAAATAAAGCAGCAAGCATGTAGGATCAAATAGAGACACGTCTGCACTCCTTGGAAGCAGGAAGCATATAGTTTAAAAAAACAAAAAACATGTTCTTGTCTCACATAGGAATTGTGAATGATAGACAGAATTCCAAAAAACAGTGCAGTTCCCTTTAAGTGTCATCTTTTTCGTGGCTATCAATGACATTGTTTGTACAACTCCACACTCTGTGAAAAAGGCATCACAGTCTGCCTTCATTCACAACTTAAGCACTTTTGCCTCCCTTACACGGCGGGGTGGCCGTGTCTACGAATAAGAGAAACGTGGGTAACTTTAAGTGCGTAAATAAGCACAAGGGAGATTAGGACCCAAGGTGATCAAATTTGCTTTGTTTTGTTGTTTTTATTTTAAGCACTTTACTTGATAATGATTGATTTAATGGGTTATTTGGTCTAAAAGCTACTCTTGTTCAGAAGGAACACACAGTTCGACATTAACAATCCCCTTGGATTGAATCTGATCAGGAGACAGCAGGCGTTTAAAGTGACCAATCAGAAAGAAGGGGAGTTGCCAGTCCATTTATTTAATGTCAGTGCAAGCGCAAACAAAGTCATAATTCGGCAGTGTTTTGACGCCATATACTGTATGTATTTATCCACCACACACAGTTCTCTTTTTCTTTTTGTACAGTATTATTAATTTATAACAGCACATATATAAGAAAAACATTGTATCACAGGGATCGCCTGTAAATTCCTTTAAGAAGAAACTTGTTTAAATATGTTTAATTTCAGTGAAAAATGATTCAGTGCAACAGGAATCAAACATTGACTTCATACCTTTTATTGTATTGTAATCCAGGTGCTGGAGGAGGCAACATTAGACTTTCAACAAGACCAATCCTGGGATCAGCTCCGTTGTTTGTACAAAGGTCCATCAAGAGTAAGTACCGTATTTTTCAGACTATAAGTCGCACTTAAATCCTTTCTTTTTCTCAAAAATCAACAGTGCGCCTTATGTACAGATTAATTCAGATTGTGCTTATCGACCTCGAAGCACTTTTATTTGGTACATGGTGTAATGATGAGTGTGACCAGTAGATAGTAGTCGCACATAAGACATACTGTACGTGCGGACTGCAAGATGATGCTAGCAAGCAAGCCCAAAACTTTGATGCTTAATTGAGGATATAGAACATTACACACAGCGCTCAAAAATCTGTCAAAATGTTTTAGTACGACTTTGGTAAGCTACGAAGCTGCACCGCTTGATGGATTGTCGGCGCATTATGGCTACCGTAGTCAGACGTACTGTGCTTCAACATGCGGTCTGAGACGTATTATCTGGCGTTTTGTTTCGCAATATTATGCAAAACCAACTTTTTTAACCTATTAATACCTGCTGATCTGCATAAGTGCCAAAAAATTTGTGCACGTCCGCCATTGTAGTCTGTGTCAACACCGTAGTCAGTACGCTCCTTTTTTTCCCCTCTGTCCTCTTGTTGTGTATATAATATAAAGTAGCGTACAGTCAGTAGGTTCGCTGTGGAAGCACTAAAAACAACCGGTGTAGTGGGTTTACATAATTCACCCACGGAATTTTAGGTATTTTTAGAGAGTTCCGGTCGAATAGTTTTTATTGGGACACATTTCCGGTGTTGTTGTTGCACCAGTGAGCCACTAATGAGGAGATTCTGCTCAGTTGTTGATTTAAGTAAAGTCTGAATGTCATTATATCGGTTAGCTCCATCTTTTGACATTCCTCCTTTGACTACACGCTACACCGGTAGAACAAAGATGATGGGGAGAAGATGCTGTCAAAGTGAAGGCACATAAATAAGAGATGCCCAAAAAACGGCGCATCCTGAAGAGACGGTCAGAAAGCGACTTGAAGATGGTCTGTAAAACATAAGGTGTGCAAAATTTTGATTAAAGAAACACCATTACATGTTATGTCATCATCATCATCGGCGGTCACTCGAACGAGTATGACGATCCTCCTGGTAGAGGTGTATCCCTTTATGCCTGTGCGTGACTTAGTTTAACGTGGGGAGACTGGTGCACAGACAGTCACCACACGATCCTTGACAGAACCGGGTCAGGGTCCAGTGGCATGGAGTCCAAGACGACTGGGGACCCTTTTCTGCTGCAGCCTTCATCCGCCATCGCAGCCGTTGTGGTAGTTCTTAAAATCTACCGTCTTCCGCCTGCTCCGCCGTTGAGGTCTTCACCGTATCCCTGGCTAGGGGGCAGTCAGGTACTAGGCCTTTGCCAAGGGCCACCTGGGGTAACAGTAGTAAAGGGATTAACCTCCTAGTTCCCTAAGACCCCATAGAGGAGCCTCCACTGCCGGATGCACTTTAACGTCATGCCCATGTTATGTAGACCACAAGGAAGTGTTTTAAGTGTAGAAAAAAAATCATAATTTGACCCCTGTAATGCGCCTTATAGAGATATAACAGTAATAAAATCTTACAGTGCGATATTATCACGGTATTAATGCCACGGTACCAATATTATTGTGGTGTATGTTAAAAAATAAAAAAAAGACTTAAAAATGCCATAGTGTGTCAAATGAAGTGGCAGGAATGTTTAGGATTAACACACTTACTGTAATTGAACACAAACATAACGCTAAAATGCTTCAATCATATTTATTACTACAAACATGATTTTTTTAAACTCAATGCTTCTAGCGGCAAGAAAACGTAAACAAGGGAGTAAAAGAGCATTGAGAACATAACAGAACACTGAACTAAGGAGAATAATACTTAACACAGAGTATGACCTGGCGTGACAGGTCGTAACACCCTTGACTCAAAATATAATCGATTTGAGAAATTGACCTTGACATCCAGCCCTACAAAGAATATTAAAAATGTTACACTATTCAACCTGTGTTCCGTAGTACAATATTAACCATCTTATAAACACCCAACAATAATCCAAACACCAGGGCCCTCACAAGCTTGCGTACGCACAAAAACCTGCCTTACGCCCTTTTTCACCGCAAAGTTGATGTGGAAAAGTTTAGTACAGACCTGGGCATTCTGCGGCCCGCGGGCCACATCCGGCCCTTTGTACATCCCTGTTCGGCCCGCGTGAGGCCAATCATAAATTACAAAATACATTTTAAAAAGTATCTATGTCGAGTGTGCAATACAATGGTGCTGCTTTTGTTTTGAAAAGCGTTATTTGTATTACTTCCGTGTGTACGTATGCTCGTGCGCGATTGTGAGTGAATGTGAACAGCGGCAATCATTAATTACAAAATAAATTAAAAAAAACATCTATGTCGTGCGTGCAATACAACTGTGCTGTTTTTATTTTGAAAAGTGTTATTTATGGGCGTATGTCTGTGTGTAACCTGTGAGTGAAGGTGCACAGCGACAAGTGATGCCCGGTTATCCCCGAGACGCTTAAAAAAGAAAAGTTGATGACGAATGGCGTGTTTTCAACAAGACATGGACTGCCAAGTATTTCTTTACAGAAATGAAAAGTAAAGCCGTGTGCTTAATTTGTGGTGCACATGTTGCTGTGTTTAAAGAATATAGTGTAACGACCTGCTGAAGTTGATGTTGTGTTCTTGAGTTGCGGAAATGAGGAGTGAGGATAGACGTGCGTGTGGAAGGAACGAGATAAGTTGAGCTGTGTTAGTATAGGTTGCTCAATAAAAGTTTAAAAAGAGCGTCAGACTCTGGACGCTACAATTGGTGTCAGAAGTAAAACTTTGCGCATACTGCCGCTGCTTGTGTGCTCAGCCTGCTACGTCATCGGGAGGTACGTGCCACGATGTTTCCTGGCGACTTTGTCAAGATGGAACGGGAGGGGAAGGACACTGAGTGGGGACTTAAGGTGCAGATGTCTGTGTGAATCCCCGACGTGAGGAGCTCGCCGCAGAGAGAGAGAGAGAGAGAGAGAGAGAAAGAGAGAGAGGGAGGCATTTCATCCCACTTCTGACACCAATTGTAGCGTCCAGAAGAAGTGCACACCAAGTCTGACCTCTTTTTAAACTTTTATTGAGCAACCTATACTAACACAGCTCAACTTATCTCGTTCTTTCCACACGCACGTCTATCCTCACTCCTCATTTCCACAACAGCAACGCTTCCTCCTTCTTCGCCAATCACCTTACAGGCGTGCTACTTTCACAACAAAGACATACCTGCCAACTACTCCGGTTTTCCCGTAATTAGTACGGTTTTCATCAACCTATTCCGGGTTACGGTTGCAGTGATAAAAAATAAGTTTTTTCATTAATTAAAAAAATATATTTAAAAAAAAGTTTTATTCACGAAATCGCGTAACAACAATGACAATTGACACTGCTTCCCGTAACTTCCTATCGAGCCATTCCGAATGCCATGCGCGAGGCTATTTATAGCACCGCTGCCAAGCACGAGGCACCTGTTGCCATTGTTTCCAAACGAGCAAACGATCATGGAATCAGCCGGAGAAAAATCGCAAACGAGTCTTAAACCGAAAAGAAAACTGCAGTCATTCCGTGAAGAATATTCAAAAGCCTATCCGGGAATAATTATCCGTTCCAAAAAGGGTGAAAACTACGCGAATTGCACCTTGTGCAGACAAGATTTTTCGATCGGACACGGAGGAATTAGCGATGTAAAAGACCACGTTGGGACAAAAAAACACAAGTCTAATGCCGTTGCTAGCGATACAAGTGGAAAACTTTCAACGTTTTTCGGATTTTAGCCACAAAAAGGTAATGACACCAATGTTATCTATTGGAATTGTTTAGTACTGTTATACTGTTAAAAGTGTATATACTATTTATGCTTTCAAGTCCAAGTTGAAGAAATCGTGTTAAATGTTGACAGCATAACTACCAAACTACAGAAGTATGTCCTTAATATTTTTGCAGTGCTATTTCTGTTGAAAAGTTAAAATGATTACATTAGAGATGTGATGTGCCACTTTTCAAGTGTCTGATGGCTTAAATTAATTTTCATTAATTTTTCATATTTTGAATTCTTTTGAAAGGCTTACAAAAAAACTACATTTGAATTGTAATTCCATGCTATTGACAGGACTATTCATTTTAATGAAGTTAGCTTACCATGTTTACAGTATGATAATTGTGATAGAAATGTGAATTTTAGGCACAGAATATTTTTTACAATTGAACAAGGCAGTAGATTATACAAGCTTGGACAGAAAGTTAATAATGACACCAATTTTTTTTTTAATGGAATTGTTTAGTACTGTTTTACCATTTGTTTACTGTAAAAAGTGTTTATACTGTTTATACTTTCAATTAACAAATTGAAGTCTTGTGAAAGGTTGACAGGATAACTGGCATTAACTGTCAAAATAATTTCAAACTATTGAAGTTAGCTTACAGAATAAACATGTCAATCAACCCATATGATTTTTGCTGTAATATTTTTGTTTTGAAAAGTCACTGTGACTGATAGAAAAGTGATGGTTTTAGCAACATTTTAACCTGTCTGAAGGCTAATAATCATTTTGCGGCGGGGGGCGAACCTGAACCCCCCACCAGGACTTTGTCCTGGACCTACCGGGGCCTGCGGCCCCTGGACCCTGGCTACTAGGTTTTTCTGATTTCAAAAGTTGGCAGGTATGCAAAGAGGATGCAGGATAAAGTGACAGAAATTGACATTTTTGCATTGTATTATACATCAGGAAGTGTTGTGTAAGAAAGTGTTAAAAATAAAACCATCAAAAGCCATCTGCTTTTGTATTAAGATAAGTTAGGTTAAATGAAAATATTATTATTATTATTTATCTTACAGTATATCAAAAATAATTTGAGCAAAATTTAATTGAAATATTGTCGGTGTGGCCCTCCAGCAGTGCTCGGGTTGCTCATACGGCCCCCGGTAAAAATTAATTGCCCACTAAACCTGGTTTAGTAGATGACTAAGAGCTCAGTTGTAATCATGCATGTGCATAGACCCAAACTGATAACAAGTGTCAGGAAACTAAATTTGTTGATAATAACCTTGAAGTCTGATGTAAAAATATTTTGAAATGTCTGAGATCCAACGTTAAGACTGCGATCCATACTCCAATATCTACTTCGTTTTCTCTCTCCCAGCTGTCCATCCTGGCAGAGCTCTCTCACGGTCATCACAATGAGAAGTCAAAGATTCTAACTCAAGCTCATCCAGGACAAGAGGGTTTCGATCTGAAACTTTCTCCTCCGCCTCTAATGGAGGAATAGCACTGTAACGATTGTTCTGCTCTTATTCGTTTTGTTTTTACACACAACAAAATTATTTACTTCAAAGGAATTAAATGAAATGTCTGAAGGGAGGAGCTAGCAGAGGAGCAGAGGAGTGATGTATGAAGACTTTGAAGAGAACAAATCGACCCTTAATGTCTTAATAAGTAATAACGAGCAAACACTGGTGTATATTTTTCTTATTATTTTTAACACTGTCAATTGTGTAAACATATTGATAAAGTTTCTTGGGGAAAAAAATGGTTTGGAGTTGGACAAATGTTTGTTTTAGTTGGTGAAGAAGAAGATCTTCACAATAAAAGAATGGTGTCTTGGTGTTTTCTTTCTTTTCTTTGACTGTTTACATTCCAGGCCAAAGTGGACCAAATCAGATTTTTTTTTAATTCTGATTTTCCCCAGCTGCCAGTTTAGCTTACATGTAAAATGTGATCTTTATCTGACTCCAGTATAAATGTGCACAGGACCCAATGTGGCCTCGACGTCACTTGCATGCGCAGTTAGTTAGTAAATTAAAAACAAAGGAAGTCGACTGGATTCTGTTAAGGAATAAGGAAGTCACTATACTACACGAGAAAACATGGATCCTTGATTGTGGCTGTTGTGTAGAGGGAGTAGGCTGATAATAGAAAACAACTGCAGTAGGAAAAAGGGACGTGATCGTACTGCGCACACAAATGCTCAAATCGCTCGACTAAAGATGACATAAAAGTAGCAAACCGGTCGCATTGCTGTTTAGACAGCAGTCACGTTTGAAAAAAGCAGATTCAGAGTACCTCCTGATGTGGGCCAAATCCGATATGAAAATATCAGATTTGAACCACTTTGGAGCGTTTAGACTGGCAAAAACATTACGATCTGTGTAACTTGTGGGAAAAATAAATCTAATTTGGTGTACAGTGGAGACGAAGCCTTTAAGGTCCTGAGATCCACAATCTCACGGGACCTAAAGTGGACCTCCCACATGGACACAATCAGAAAGAAGGCACAGTAGAGAATGTACTTCCTGCGCCAACTCATGAAGTTCCACCTGCCCAGGACCTGCTGATAATGTTCTACGCCAGTGTTTCTTAACCATAGGGCCGCCAAATTGTTTTATTTCTCAGCTCTGGTCCGTATGGGCTGCAGCGGTACTCTGTTGTAATACACTTTTCCACCCCTTGTGGCAGTAATGACAATATCAAACAAACAGAAGTTTGGAGCTAAAGTTAGAGAAGTTTCTTGAGCGCAAAAATTATGACTGAAGGGGTAAAGCTTTTGTCAGAATAATTGTATCTTAAGTTATCACAAAACTTTGTGTTTCAATGAGTTCCCGGCAAGCAGATACAAGCTGTCTTTGATCTTACCAATCAAAAGGCTTGTAAAACTCCACTGTGTAGGATGGGAAGCGACATGAAAGTGTCGGTTTCTATGATGTAATGTAATCCACAGGAAGATTTTGTCTTGACCTGAGATCTACAAAACGGAGAGGAGGCAGGGCCTGATCCTCCTCCAGGCACCTTTTCTTTGAACTGTTTTGTGACCAAGGGCAACGGCTGTTTACGACCTTTTCTTTGAACTGTTTTGTAACCAAAGGTGGCAGCTGTTTACGACCCCCGTCCCTTTTGAAACAGCTGTTGCCATGTAATCAGGGAGAGTCCAAATAAAAGAGGAGGCGTACAATCTTTCGTCAGAGTGTGGTGAGACACTGTACAAAAAAAAAAATATATATATATATTTATATATGCGTGTGTTAATTGTGTGCTAAGTGTGTTGAAATGTTTTATTCTAGCATCATACTGTGTGTTTTTGTGATTTTGAGGCGGTGCCATAGCATCATACTGTATGTTTGTAAATCTGACCAGTGGGTCAGTGCCTCCCCAACCTCAAACCTCACTGCACGTCACTGACATAATGCATCATTATACCTCGTATTTGAGTTATATTTGAGGTCATTTTATGTGTAGTTTCCGTTTCTTTCAACTTGGACACACATCTATAACTTTGGCCATTCTAAGCCAGTCAGAGTTATCTCACCCTGAGAAGCCTCCGTTTTAGTAATGTTTTCCAATGTGGTAAAAATGTGTAGAATAAATATAAAACTTCAACATTTCTGTCAACGAAGTTTTGCATCAGCCTGCGACACATAGTCATTTTGATAGTAGTCTAATATAGCTACTATAGACACTTACATCATCTGTTGACTTCATTTTAACACTGATATAAGGCTTTTGAATGTTTGCGGCTCCTGACAGATATTTTTATATGGCTCTTTCAACATTTTGGGTTGCCTATAAGCAGAGGTGTGGACTCGAGTCACATGACTTGGACTCGAGTCATGAATTTGATGACTTTAGACTCGACTTGACAAAATGTAAAAAGACTTGCAACTCGACTTAGACTTTAACATCAATGACTTGTGACTTCACTTGGACTTGAGCCTTTTGAATTGACATGACTTGACATGACTTGCTACTTTCCCCAAAACCCAAAGATGAAAAAGTTATTCGGGAGCGCTCCGTATTTTTCATTGTGTACTTGTCTATCAGCGTTGCGTGTGTCAGCTGGTGTGGTCTCAGTACAACAGCCAATCAAATTAGATCTACTTTGTTTTCATCACACAGCATTCATCCAATCAAATTGCAGGACAACCAACGAAGAAGACATGTCCAAACCACACGCCAGTGAACAAAAAATGATGCCTAAAATAATTTCGTTTGGGTATAAAAATTACAAGGTGGTCAACACAAAACAGTTTGCAGTATGCAACACATGCGGTTAGAAAATTACTGATGGAGAGGCAACAACTTCCAACTTCGTCCGGCATTTGAAGTTGCACAAAGAACGGTAAGTTTTGAATGTAAGATAACGTTTATTGGCTAAGTAACGTGACTTTTATTTGCAGTGTAGTTAAATCAGTGAGGCTGTAAACTCACTGCTAACGTTATAACGTTATTGCAAACACGGGAATCTGTTGCAGTTCACTACCTTATTCATACTTTTTGTTCAGTGATTTTTTTTAAGCAGGGTTACGTTAGTCAATATATCACACGTAACGTTAGACGGCGGTCAGCAGCACCGCGTATTTTAGCCACCTAAAAAAAGACAAAAATAGTAAAATAAAGGTCAGTTAAAATGTATACTATATTATGAATATGTGTACCGTTTTAGCTAGCTTTCTGACATACTGTTGGTTGTTTACCTCAGTGGTCCCCAACCACCGGGCCGCGGCCCGGTACTGGTCCGTGGATCGATTGGTATCGGGCCGCACAAGAAATAATTTTTTTTTTTTTTTTTAAATTAAATCAACATAAAAAACACAAGATACACTTACAAGTAGTGCACCAACCCAAAACAACTCTCTCCCCCTTTTGTTCTGGGCATTGAACATGAAGACTCTTCCTTCACTGTTCCGAGTGGCCATGACAGTCTTGGCAGTGCCTGCCTCCAGTGCTCCAGTGGAGCGAGTTTTCAGCCATGGTGGCATCATACTACGCCCCCATCGTGCACAAATGACTGACAGACTCTTGGCTAATTTGGTCTTTTGCAAATGCAATGCAGCATAGGGCCCTGACATATAAAAAGTACAACTTTTTTGTTATGTTCACGTATATGTCATGTTTTTTCAATGTTAACACTTTTGTACAAATAAGTACATTTGCACTTTATTTTTCAATGTGTTTGTTCTGTAAAGGAATGAGTTAATGTTTAAAATGACTGGTTAATAGTGCTATTATAAAGTGCAATGTCAGCACAATTTTCTTTCCTGCAATTTAAAATGCACTTGTTTTAATAAATAAATACAGCGTTTGAAAAGCATACACAATCTGTGTTAATATATTAGTCTGTGGTTAAAAGGACTTGAAAGGACTCGAAACTTAAAATGCAGGACTTAGGACTTGACTTGAGACTTTCCAGTCTTGACTTTGGACTTGACTCGGGGCTTGCCTGTCTTGACTCGGGACTTGACTCGGACTTGAGGGCAAAGACTTGAGACTTACTTGTGACTTGCAAAACAATGACTTGGTCCCACCTCTGCCTATAAGAATAAAAATGACATAATCCTTAGAACAGTGTTTTTCAACCACTGTGCCGCGGCACACGAGTGTGCCGTGAGATACAGTCTGGTGTGCTGTGGGAGATGATCTAATTTCACCTATTTGGGTTAAAAATATTTTTTGCAAACCAGTACCGGTAATTATAGTCTGCAAATGATGTCTTGCCTCTGGTGAGGGGTGGTCGTATTTTTTTCTCCTCCCGTCTTTTCCTGGCTTGCTCTCTCTTTTTTGTCTTATCTTGTCTAAAAAAATTTTTTTGGAAGCCTCTTTCTTTGCGCTGTCCTCTAAATATAATCATCAGACATAGAATTGATTAGCTGGACTCTTGACTCTATTGACACAATCTTTTCGACGAGGAAAAGAGGTTCTGGGGAGCCTGGCTGCCCTGATGAAACCATTGCTGTGGGGTATGTGAGAGATTCCTGGGACAAATGGAGAATCATGTGCCTCTCAGTCCTTTCCATCGAGGACGTGGAAGACATCTACCTATTTGGAACCGTGATCGGGGATCACCTGCTGATTGGGCTGGGCATTGCTCTGGTGTATCGTAAAATTCGTAAGACGATGGCAGCCACTCAAGGAGCCCAAAGGCTGTTCGTTGCAATGGACGGATTGGGCCGGGCTGTAGGAACACAGTCTGTGGCGATTTCTGAACTGAATCGCAAGATGGATCACATCATGGAAAAGCTTGCTATAAAGGAAGGTTTGGATATGAGAGCCAGCATGGACGAATAGAACAGACAAGTCATTGTTAATGCCTTTTCGAGAAAAAAACAAAAATCCTTATCTACGATTTGACTCCCCCGAATGGCCTTGAGACAAGAACAGGCTGTTCTGTAATCATCCCCTGAGGAATTTCAAAGATGGACGCTTTTTGACCTCCCTCCCTCCTTCCCTCCTCAACGACACCTGGGAATCAAACTTTACTTGCATTGCATGCCGAACGACTCTGGGCTTATGAACATTTACACTTCACCCAAAGACAATGGGCATATATACAAACACACTCCCCATCCCCATCCAACGCCCCTCCTCACCAATCTTCTTGGTTGCTAAAACAAAGTAGGAAAACATGACACTGTTACAGGAAAATACCAAAAAAAGAGAAAAAGACACCAAAATAGGAGTGCCAGACAAGAACTAAAACACTACACACAGGAAAACAGCAATAAACTCCAAATAAGTCAGGGTGTGATGTGACAGGTGGTGACAGTACACCTACTTTGAGACAAGAACTATAGTGATGCATGCTTGGTTATGCTTTAAAGTCATATCCTATCCAACAATTGCGACAACGACTTTTTACTGTCAACTGAGTTTTGTTTTTTAATGATTTCTGCTGGTGGTGTGCCTCCGCATTTTTTCAACGCAAAAAAAGTGCCTTGGCTCAAAAAAGGTTGAAAAACACTGCCTTAGAAGACCTAATGAACCTAATTGGAGCATCTGCGCGGCCGCCGCAAGCACACCTGCACTTCCTGCCTGGGATGCCGCCGCCCTAAATAAACACTGTCGCGAGCGGGCGGAATGTGCACTTCCTGTCACAGCGGGCAGAAGTCATGTGGTGCGAAGACAATCATGAAGATGTTCAAGCACCTGACCTCCAATGGGCCCGCCCACATCCTGTCCCAACCACAGCTGACATCTGTGACGCAGTTGCCATGACGACCACATCCTGTGGAAAGAGTGACACAGATGCTCTTTGCATGCTAACCAATCAGGGCACAGCTGCAAACAGCGTGCACGCACACACACGCACACACACACACACACACACACACAGACACACACATCATTACTTGATCATCAGGTTGTTGTAAAATGTATTGTATTGATGAGTATTGCTTAATTGATTAATATCAAAACAAATCAACAATAATAAAACAAGACAATTATTTGACTTTTATTGACATTTTGTAACTCTTTGAATCATAAGCACAAGATGACACACACACATACACACACACACATCGTTACTTGATCATCACGTTGTTGTAAAATGTATTGTATTGATGAGTATTGCTTGATTGATTAATACTAAAATAAATCAACAATAATAAAACAAGACAATTATTTGACTTTTATTTATTTATTGACATTTTGTAACTCTTTGAATCATAAGCACAAGTTGACACACACACACACACACACACACACACTTTACTTGATCATCACGTTGTTGTAAAATGTATTGTATTGATGAGTTTTGCTTAATTGATTACGGTAATATTACAACAAATCAACAATAATAAAACGAGACAATTATTTGACTTTTATTGATTTATTGACATTTTGAATCATAAGCACAAGTTGACACACACACACACACACACACACACACACACACACACACGTCATTACTTGATCATCACGTTGTTGCAAAATGTATTGTATTGATGAGTATTGCTTAATTGATTAATACTAAAATAAATCAACAATAATAAAACAAGACAATTATTTGACTTTTATTGATTTATTGACATTTTGGGCACTTTTGAATCATAAGCACAAGTTGACACACACACACACACACACATCATTACTTGATCATCACGTTGTTGTAAAATGTATTGAGTATTGCTTAATTGATTAATATTAAAACAAATCAACAATAATAAAACAAGACAATTATTTGACTTTTATTGAAATTTTGTAACTCTTTGAATCATAAGCACAAGTTGACACACACGCACACACACACACACACACACACACACTTGATCATCACGTTGTTGCAAAATGTATTGTATTGATGAGTATTGCTTAATTGATTAATATTAAAACAAATCAACAATAATAAAACAAGACAATTATATGACTTTTATTGATTTATTGACATTTTGTAACTCTTTGAATCATAAGCACAAGTTGACACACACACACACACACACACAAACACACATCATTACTTGATCATCACGTTGTAAAATGTATTGTATTGATGAGTATTGCTTAATTGATTAATACTAAAATAAATCAACAATAATAAAACAAGACAATTATTTGACTTTTATTGATTTATTGACATTTTGTAACTCTTTGAATCATAAGCACAAGTTGACACACACACACCCACGCACACACACACATCATTATTTGATCATCACGTTGTTGTAAAATGTATTGATGAGTATTGCTTAATTGATTAATATTAAAACAAATCAACAATAATAAAACAAGACACTTATTTGACTTTTATTGTTTTGACATTTTGTAACTCTTTGAATCATAAGCACAAGTTGACACACACACACACACACACACACACACACACACACACACACACACACACACACACACACACAGCGTGACTCTGCCTCTGTTCAGAAGTGAAAGGTGATGAGTCGCAGCCGATTAAGGCGCAGCGAGCCACAGGCGCAGCGTCATGACGCCGTTGATGGCGAGCGTCTTGGCGAAGATAAGACGGAGAACGAGGACTGTGAGGGAGACCAGGTTGACCTTCTCATCTGCAAACGACACACACATTTGAGTCACGCCGAGTTGGCTTTTGGTGTCCTTCACATTCAATACTTACCCGGCGCTAAAGCGTCCTGGCAGCGCCCCGGTCCTCTGTCACCTGGAAGCAAACGTCACATGGTGATGGCGACTCCATGGCGTCGGCCCAACAGCCCAAACCACAACCCTCGCCTACCTTTCTCGCACAAGTCGGCTTTCTCGGCCGTGAGCAAAGCCACTTGATTGTACAGCGACTCGCCCGATATCCGCGCGGCATGCGAGCCCTTAAACGCCTCTTTTTTTCCTGCCTTCTCCGCGGCGTTGTGTCTACTGAAGCCGGTGGCGAGGCAAGCTGTCACGTTGCCCTCCATTTTGTAGAAAGATGGCGCCAAGTCCTCCTCTGCACACACATATGCACACACTTAGAATATTACCAAAGATGTTAACCAAGCTAATGTGCATGTTTACTTCATGCACTTTGACCATTTTACGAAAGACACAAAAATGAGCTAAGAAAAAGAAAATAAGTGTTTCCAGTTTGGGTCCTCTTTTACGTTCAGCATGAAAGTAGAACTTGAGTACGCTTCAAAAAAGTATTTTGCTGAGTCCACACAAATAATCATTGTGACCTCAACAAGAACTTCATGAGAACCACTTTGACTTACTGTACATGTCTGTTCTCACCACCTTTTATGTTCACTTTGGTTCCAGGGGCTTATAGTGACACTTTTTAATGGTTTACTCACTTTAATAATTATAAATATATTTTTTTATTTACTTTCACATTTTTACGGAGTGACATGAGTTTGGGGATTCCCTCAGATTCTAGCATGAAAGTCAAACTTACGGACTTCAACTTTCTGCCTAGTTCCACTTCCAAAAAGTAATCTGTTGAGTCCATACTCACACTGATTGTGACCTCAACAAGAATCTCATAAGAACTTACACAAGTCTATTTTCATGAGCTTCTATTGTCACTTTGGATCTACTGTCCAGTTTAGTGAAGTATTACTCTAACTGAAATATTGACTCTCTAATTATATTCATTAAATTACATTTTTAAAATATATATATATATATTTTCTTCAATATCTTTAATTATTGAACCCAGTTTTGGGCTAAGGTTCTCGCATGAAAGTCAAACTTACGGACTTCCACTGTCAATCTGGTTCCTCTTCCAAAAACTAATCTGTTGAGTCCAGACACACGCTGATTGTGACCTCAACAAAAACCTCATGAGAACATCCGAGTTCTAGCACACCTAAATATCATCTGCCTGACTTGTGATTCCGGTTCTTTGCTTGGTCAGGTTCTAAATGTCCTGTTTACAGAATATTAAACTCAATAACACTTTGTAAAGAAACTAATTTGCTGACATTTTGGGTTCTACTTCACAGTCTTGCATGAAAGTCAAACTTACGAACTTCCACCGTCAGTCTGGTTCCACTTCCAAAAACTAATTTGTTGAAATCAGACACACGCTGATTGTGACCTCAACAAAAACCTCAGGAGAACATTCGAGTTCTAGCACACCTAAATATCATCTCCATGACTTGTGATTCCGGTTCTTTGCTTGGTCAGGTTCTGAATGTCCTGTTTACAGAATTTTTAAGTCATTAACGATTTTACACTTTGTAAAGAAACTAATTTGCGGACACTTTGGGTTCTACTTTACAGTCTTGCATGAAAGTCAAACTTACGGACTTCCACTGTCAGTCTGGTTCCACTTCCAAAAACTAATTTGTTGTAACCAGACACACGCTGATTGTGACCTCAACAAAAACCTCATGAGAACACCCAAGTTCGAGCACACCTAAATATCATCTGCATGACTTGTAATTCCGGTTCTTTGCTTGGTCAGGTTCTGAATGTCCTGTTTACAACATTTTTAAGTTATTAACGATTTTACACTTTTTAAATAAACTAATTTGCGGACACTTTGGGTTCTAGTTTACAGTCTTGCATGAAAGTACAACTTACGGATTTCCACTGTCAGTCTGGTTCCACTTCCAAAAACTAATTTGAAACCAGACACACGCTAAATTGCTATACGCTCAACATTTTGGGTTCTACTTCACAGTCTTGCATGAAAGTCAAACTTACGGACTTCCACTGTCAGTCTGGTTCTAATTTGTCGAAATTAGACACACGCTGATTGTGACCTCAACAAAAACCTCATGAGAACATCTGAGTTCTAGCACACCTAAATATAATCTGAATGACTTGTGATTCCGGTTCTTTGCTTGGTCAGGTTCTAAATGTCCTGTTTACAAAATTTTAAAATCATTAACGATTTTACACTTTGTAAAGAAACTAATTTGCGGACACTTTGGGTTCTACTTTACAGTTTTGCATGAAAGTCGAACTTACGGACTTCCACTGTCAGTCTGGTTCCACTTCCAAAAACTAATTTGTTGAAACCAGACACACGCTGATTGTGACCTCAACACAAACCTCATGAGAACATCCGAGTTCTAGCACACCTAAATATCATCTGCATGACTTGTGATTCCGGTTCTTAGCTTGGTCAAGTTCTGAATGTCCTGTTTACAAAATTTTTCAGTCATTAACTATTTTACACTTTGTAAAGAAACTAATTTGCGGACACTTTGGGTTCTACTTTACAGTCTTGCATGAAAGTAGAACTTACGGACTTCCACTGTCAGTCTGGTTCCACTTCCAAAAACTAATTTGTTGTAACCAGACACACGCTGATTGTGACCTCAACAAAAACCTCATGAGAACACCCAAGTTCGAGCACACCTAAATATCATCTGCATGACTTGTAATTCCGGTTCTTTGCTTGGTCAGGTTCTGAATGTCCTGTTTACAACATTTTTAAGTTATTAACGATTTTACACTTTTTAAATAAACTAATTTGCGGACACTTTGGGTTCTAGTTTACAGTCTTGCATGAAAGTACAACTTACGGATTTCCACTGTCAGTCTGGTTCCACTTCCAAAAACTAATTTGAAACCAGACACACGCTAAATTGCTATACGCTCAACATTTTGGGTTCTACTTCACAGTCTTGCATGAAAGTCAAACTTACGGACTTCCACTGTCAGTCTGGTTCCACTTCCAAAATCTAATTTGTGGAAATTAGACACACGCTGATTGTGACCTCAACAAAAACCTCATGAGAACATCTGAGTTCTAGCACACCTAAATATAATCTGAATGACTTGTGATTCCGGTTCTTTGCTTGGTCAGGTTCTAAATGTCCTGTTTACAAAATTTTAAAATCATTAACGATTTTACACTTTGTAAAGAAACTAATTTGCGGACACTTTGGGTTCTACTTTACAGTTTTGCATGAAAGTCGAACTTACGGACTTCCACTGTCAGTCTGGTTCCACTTCCAAAAACTAATTTGTTGAAACCAGACACACGCTGATTGTGACCTCAGCACAAACCTCATGAGAACATCTGAGTTCTAGCACACCTAAATATCATCTGCATGACTTGTGATTCCGGTTCTTAGCTTGGTCAAGTTCTGAATGTCCTGTTTACAAAATTTTTCAGTCATTAACTATTTTACACTTTGTAAAGAAACTAATTTGCGGACACTTTGGGTTCTACTTTACAGTCTTGCATGAAAGTAGAACTTACGGACTTCCACTGTCAGTCTGGTTCCACTTCCAAAAACTAATTTGAAACCAGACACACGCTGATTGTGACCTCAACAAAAACCTAATGAGAACATCCGAGTTCTAGCACACCTAAATATCATCTGCATGACTTGTGATTCCGGTTCTTTGCTTGGTCATGTTCTAAATGTCCTGTTTACAAAATTTTAAAGTCATTAACGATTTTACACTTTGTAAAAAACTAATTTGCGGACACTTTGGGTTCTAGTTTACAGTCTTGTATGAAAGTAGAACTTACGGACTTCCACTGTCAGTCTGGTTCCACTTCCAAAAACTAATTTCTTGAAACCAGACACACGCTGATTGTGACCTCAACAAAAACCTCATGAAAACATCAGAGTTCTAGCACACATAAATATCATCTGCCGGACTTGTGATTCCGGTTCTTTGCTTGGTCAGGTTCTAAATGTCCTGCTTACAGAATATTAAACTCAATAACACTTTGTAAATAAACTAATTTGCTGACATTTTGGGTTCTACTTCACAGTCTTGCATGAAAGTCAAACTTACGAACTTCCACTGTCAGTCTGGTTCCACTTCCAAAAACTAATTTGTTGAAACCAGACACACGCTGATTGTGACCTCAACAAAAACCTCATGAGAACATCTGAGTTCTAGCATACCTAAATATCATCTGCATGACTTGTGATTCCGGTTCTTTGCTTGGTCATGTTCTAAATGTCCTGTTTACAAAATTTTAAAATCATTAACGATTTTACACTTTGTAAAGAAACTAATTTGCGGACACCTTGGTTTCTACTTCACAGTCTTGCGTGAAAGTCAAACTTACGGACTTCCACTATCAGTCTGGTTCCACTTTTAAAAACTAATTTGTTGAAACCATACACACGCTGCTTGTGACCTCAACAAAAACCTCATAAAAACACCCAAGTTCTAGCACACCTAAATATCATCTGCCTGACTTGTGATTCCGGTTCTTTGCTTGGTCAGGTTCTGAATGTCCTGTTTACAAAATTTTTAAGTTATTAACGATTTTACACTTTGTAAAGAAACTAATTTGCGGACACTTTGGGTTCTAGTTTACAGTCTTGCATGAAAGTAGATCTTACGGATTTCCACTGTCAGTCTGGTTCCACTTCCAAAAACTAATTTGAAACCAGACACACGCTGATTGTGACCTCAACAAAAACCTAATGAGAACATCCGAGTTCTAGCACACCTAAATATCATCTGCATGACTTGTGATTCCGGTTCTTTGCTTGGTCAGGTTCTGAATGTCCTGTTTACAAAATTTTAAAGTCATTAACGATTTTACACTTTGTAAAAAACTAATTTGCGGACACTTTGGGTTCTAATTTACAGTCTTGTATGAAAGTAGAACTTACGGACTTCCACTGTCAGTCTGGTTCCACTTCCAAAAACTAATTTCTTGAAACCAGACACACGCTGATTGTGACCTCAACAAAAACCTCATGAAAACATCAGAGTTCTAGCACACATAAATATCATCTGCCGGACTTGTGATTCCGGTTCTTTGCTTGGTCAGGTTCTAAATGTCCTGCTTACAGAATATTAAACTCAATAACACTTTGTAAATAAACTAATTTGCTGACATTTTGGGTTCTACTTCACAGTCTTGCATGAAAGTCAAACTTACGGACTTCCACTATCAGTCTGGTTCCACTTCTAAAAACTAATTTGTTGAAACCAGACACACGCTGCTTGTGACCTCAACAAAAACCTCATGAGAACATCTGAGTTCTAGCATACCTAAATATCATCTGCATGACTTGTGATTCCGGTTCTTTGCTTGGTCATGTTCTAAATGTCCTGTTTACAAAATTTTAAAATCATTAACGATTTTACACTTTGTAAAGAAACTAATTTGCGGACACCTTGGTTTCTACTTCACAGTCTTGCGTGAAAGTCAAACTTACGGACTTCCACTATCAGTCTGGTTCCACTTCTAAAAACTAATTTGTTGAAACCAGACACACGCTGCTTGTGACCTCAACAAAAACCTCATGAAAACACCCAAGTTCTAGCACACCTAAATATCATCTGCCTGACTTGTGATTCCGGTTCTTTGCTTGGTCAGGTTCTGAATGTCCTGTTTACAAAATGTTTAAGTTATTAACGATTTTACACTTTGTAAAGAAACTAATTTGCGGACACTTTGGGTTCTAGTTTACAGTCTTGCATGAAAGTAGATCTTACGGATTTCCACTGTCAGTCTGGTTCCACTTCCAAAAACTAATTTGAAACCAGACACACGCTGATTGTGACCTCAACAAAAACCTCATGAGAACACCTGAGTTCTAGCACTCATAAATATCATCTGCATGACTTGTGATTCCGGTTCTTTGCTCGGTCAGGTTCTGAATGTCCTGTTTACAGAATTTTAAACTCATTAACGATTTTACACTTTGTAAAGAAACTAATTTGCTGACAGTTTGGGTTCTACTTTACAGTCTTGCATGAAAGTAGAACTTACGGGCCTCTACTGTCAGTCTGGTTCCACTTTTAAAAAGAAAATTCCCACTTCCAGACACACACTGATTGTGACCTCAACAAGAACCTCATAAAAACTGACATGTCTCTTCTCATTAGCTTCTACTGTCACTTTGGTTCTGTGTGTCCAGTTTAGTGGATTATTACTCCATTTACAATCTTTATGGTTTTCTTTCATTAAATTTAATTTTAGAAAAAAAAAAAAGTTTCATAATGTTTTTATTGAGTGACCCCAGTTTTGGGATAACGTTCTAGCATAAAAATCTAACTTACGAACTTCCACTGTCAGTCTGGTTCCACTTCCAAAAACTACTCTGTTGAATCCAGACACACGCTGATTGTGACCTCAACAAAAACCTCATGAGAACATCTGAGTTCTAGCACACATAAATATAATCTGAATGACTTGTGATTCCGGTTCTTTGCTCGGTCAGGTTCTAAATGTCCTGTTTACAGAATATTAAACTCATTAACGGTTTAACACTTTGTAAAGAAACTAATTTGCTGACACTTTGGGTTCTAGTCTACAGTCTTGCATGAAAGTCAAACTTACGGACTTCCACTGTCAGTCTGGTTCCACTTCCAAAAACTAATTTGAAACCAGACACACGCTGATTGTGACCTCAACAAAAACCTCATGAGAACATCTGAGTTCTAGCACACCTAAATATCATCTGCATGACTTGTGATTCCGGTTCTTTGCTTGGTCAGATTCTAAATGTCCTGTTTACAGAATTTTAAACTCATTAACGATTTTACACTTTGTAAAGAAACTAATTTGCGGACACTTTGGGTTCTACTTTACAGTCTTGCATGAAAGTAGAACTTACGGACTTCCACTGTCAGTCTGGTTCCACTTCCAAAAACTAATTTGAAACCAGACACACGCTGATTGTGACCTCAACAAAAACTTAATAAGAACATCTGAGTTCTAGCACACCTAAATATCATCTGCCTGACTTGTGATTCCGGTTCTTTGCTCGGTCATGTTCTAAATGTCCTGTTTACAGAATATTAAACTCATTAACGATTTTACACTTTGTAAAGAAACTAATTTGCGGACACTTCGGGTTCTACTTCACAGTCTTGCATGAAAGTCAAACTTACGGACTTCCACTATCAGTCTGGTTCCACTTCCAAAAACTAATTTGTTTTGAAACCAGACACACGCTGATTGTGACCTCAACAAAAACCTCATGAGAACACCCAAGTTCGAGCACACATAAATATCATCTGCATGACTTGTGATTCCGGTTCTTTGCTTGGTCAGGTTCTGAATGTCCTGTTTACAAAATTTTTAAGTTATTAACAATTTTACACTTTTTAAAGAAACTAATTTGCGGACACTTTGGGTTCTACTTTACAGTCTTGCATGAAAGTAGAACTTACGGACTTCCACTGTCAGTCTGGTTCCACTTCCAAAAACTAATCTTTTGAGTCCAGACACACAATGATTGTGACCTCAACAAAAACCTCATGAGAACATTCGAGTTCTAGCACACATAAATATCATCTGCATGACTTGTGATTCCGGTTCTTTGCTTGGTCAGGTTCTAAATGTCCTGCTTACAAAATTTTAAAGTCATTAACGATTTTACACTTTGTAAAGAAACTAATTTGCGGACACTTTGGGTTCTAGTTTACAGTCTTGCATGAAAGTAGAACTTACGGACTTCCACTGTCAGTCTGGTTCCACTTCCAAAAACTAATTTGAAACCAGACACACGCTGATTGTGACCTCAACAAAAACCTCATGAGAACATCCGAGTTCTAGCACACATAAATATCATCTGCATGACTTGTGATTCCGGTTCTTTGCTCGGTCATGTTCTAAATGTCCTGTTCACAGAATATTAAAATCATTAACGATTTTACACTTACAAAGAAACTAATTTGCTAACCCTTTGGGTCCTAGTTTACTGTCTTGCATGAAAGTAGAACTTACGGACTTCCACTGTCAGTCTGGTTCCACTTCTAAAAATTAAATTCCCACTTCCAGACACACACTGAGTGGTTGTAACCTCAACAAGAACCTCATAAAAACTGACATGTCTCTTCTCATTAGCTTCTATTGTCACTTTGATTCGGTGTGTCCAGTTGAGTGAACTATTACTCTATTTATAATCTTTATGGTTTGCTTTCATTAAATAGAATTTTAGGAGAAAAAAATGTTTCCTAATGTTTTTATTGAGTGACCCCAGTTTTGGTATCACGTTCTAGCATAAAAATTTAACTTACAAACTTCCACTGTCAGTCTGATTCCACTTGCAAAAGATAATCTGTTGGCTACAGACACACTGATTGTGACCTCAACAAGAACCATCCTCACACACACACAAATGTCATTTCAGCATGGTTCTGTGTGTAAAGGTTAGCCTTAGTATGTAAAGTTGCTAGTTCGATATCAGTCAAAACGAGACAAATGTGAGAGAAAGATGGAAGGAAAACGAGTGCAACATAGCATTTAAGTAAGAGTAGAAAGTAGTTCAGTTGAACTTACGGCTTTCAACCGTCAAGCGGGCTCCACCGCCGAAGATGATCTTGTAGCCTACAGCAGCATTTGCACAACAACATACACTGTGACAAAAACCTCACACTGACCTCCAACCACATACACATATGTGACATTCGTTTTTTTAAAGGGGAATTGCACTTTTTTGGAATTCACAACCACATCATTCACAATTCCTATGTCAGACAATAACACTTTTTTTTTTTTGCCTCTTTTATGCAATCTAAATTTGTAATATACAGCTCATAGTTGACGGCTGACAATGCAGATAATGGGGATTCAATCTATTCCGCCTATAAAGCGCTCTAAAAACATCCAAAAACTTCCATCAATGTTTGCTGTATGCTGTAAATATGTTTGTAATGTAACAGGCGCATTCATGACAATATGTAATATTTATCTATTTTGGTCATTTTCAGTCGTTATGCATTGATTACACAATAAGTATCACAAGGTTCGCTATTTTCTTCAACAAAATACAACTATTACTAACTATGGCAGACTTTGTGAGAGCCAACATTGACTACTTTGGGACAAGTGATAATACAGAGCCTTATATTTTTGAACATGAGCTGCAAGTTTTAGACGCTGAGTAATAAGCAGATACAAACTCTAATACAGGGTGTCCAAACTGCAGCCCGCGGGAGACGTCTTAAGTTTAATAATGAATCTGACCCGTGGGGTGTTTTCAAAATAATGTAAAATACCTGGCATTCTGATTTCTGCAAATTTGCCGCCCTCTCGTGGACAATGTGAGAAAATCAGGTCAATGACCATGAATTGTGTTTTAACTTACAAAACAGAACAACATTTTACTTATGCAGCCTTATTCAAACAACCTTCCCTAGTCATGGCGCAAAAAACCCGAAACCAACAAGTTCTATACGCTGAGTAATAAGCAGATACAAACTCCAATACAGGGTGTCCAAACTGCAGCCCGCGGGAGACGTCTTAAGTTTAATAATGAATCTGACCCGTGGGGTGTTTTCAAAATAATGTAAAATACCTGTCATTCTGATTTCTGCAAATTTGCTGCCCTCTCGTGGACAATGTGAGAAAATCAGGTCAATGACCATGAATTGTGTTTTAACTTACAAAACAGAACAGCATTTTACTTATGCGGCCTTATTCAAACAACCTTCCCTAGTCATAGCGCAAAAAAAACAAACTAAACCAACAAAAAAAGTCAAGACACATGGTCACACACAACACAACCTGCTCACTGAACCTTGTGGATATTATAAAATCTCTCTCATATATATATATATATATATATATATATATATATATATATATATATATATATATATAGTGGCACCTGATTCTCACCAAGACACAGGATTGGGGTTTGCAGAAAGCCGAAAAAGGGCATTTATTGCACAAGTCTTTGTAGGAAGAGCAGGGTGTGGAAGTATCAAACTTAAAGTGTCCATTAACAAACATAAATATCTCCCATCCGGGGCTCTCAATCCTTCACACAGCACACTTCTATATATGTCGTAGGTAATTTCCTATAAAACAATAGAAACACAACATAAGTAAAACATTTCACTAGTAATGTCCTTAGTGGTGAAATAGTGGATGTGTCAACTTACCGCCTGATGCACCTGCCTTGACACAGAGGAGAGCCAGACCTGAATGAGGCAGAGTTAAGAAAGGTTCGTGGCTGGGCCCCACCTGGCCGCTCAGCTGGTGGCGCTTCAGGCTGATTGAGCAGGTACAAGGGAATGTACCGCCCCTCGATGATGCGGCCAAGGCTGGGGCGTTGTCTTGCGTGTTCCACTCTGCCTCCATGCCCTGGCTCCTCCCCTGTGAGGTGCCTACCTGTCAGGCGGTGCTTGAGTGAGACTCCACAATATATATATATATATATATATATATATATATATATATATATATATATATATATATATATATATATATATATATATGTGTGTGTGTGTGTGTATATGTGTATGTATGTATATATACAGTATATATATGTCAGTGACGTGCAGTCACTAGAGGCAGGTGAGGCGGGGCCTCAACTGCCATCATGGAAAAAAAAAAATGGAAAAAGAAAAAAAAATAATTAAATTGTTATATGTATCCAGTGATTATACTATAAAGTTATTTTCCATTTAACTTCACGAGTTTTAGATGATTTTTATTCAAAATCGCTGAATTTTCACATTTGCCGTTCAAATACTGAGAAGAGACGGTGCGGTGAACAGCAGCCAGTTGAGGCACGTCACTCAGTGCCTCAACATGGATTGCGGACTCGGCTAACTGCTGGCCTGCTGTGCAGTGAGACTGTATTGCTATATGAATTATATTATACATTTCCATAGTTAAGTTAGCTGAGGTATATAATGTACAGTGTATTTTGTCAACAACTGTATGTGTGTAACGTATTTCTTGTGCTGAGCGATCATAAAACGGCTGCAAAAGACGCACTGGCTGAGGCTCCAGTAATCCCGCCTCCTGCACCCCCGCCGTAGAATTGTTATATCATCTAAAGCCCACACTTAAACTTTCCACGTGCAAGATTGAATCTATTTAAAAAAGTTATTTCATAAGAAGCCAAAAAGTGCAAAAACAATAATGTTCGTGTTGGAGGAGTTGTGAATGACTACAGGGCCACAACATTAGGTACACCTGCAGTCTGCGGGTGTATCTAATTCACAACTCCTCCAACACGAACATTATTGTTTTTGCACTTTTTGGCTTCTTATTAAATCACTGTTGTAACCTATTTTCATGGGCTTTCCTCTTTGTGATGTTAAGTTCCTGTTATGCGCTGTTTAACAGTATATGCCTTGAGCTCTTATTTTGAAGGCGCTAAAAGCGGAAGTGATGACACGTTGCGCAGGTTTTTGAAAGAAGGTAAATAAAGTGGTCCTCGTGTAAACTGGAGCCTCCGTGTTTGTTATTTTGTAGTTTCATACAGTATAGGCGACATTTATAAACCCTCGGTTACACTTTTTTAAAATAGATTCAATCTTGCATGTGGAAAGTTTAAGTGAGGGCTTTAGTTGCAGCGCATGGACTTAATTTATAAGTAAAGGTAAGACCATAACAACGTTTTTTTTAATTAAATGTGCTTTTTTGTGTGCTAGTTTGTATGTGTAAAGTTAAAGTTAAGTTAAAGTACCAATGATTGTCACACACACACTAGGTGTAATGAAATTTGTCGTCTGCATTTGACCCATCCCCTTGTTCACCCTCTGGGAGGTGAGGGGAGCAGTGGGCAGCAGCGGCGCCGCGCCCGGGAATCATTTTTGGTGATTTAACCCCCAATTCCAACCCTTGATGCTGAGTGCCAAGCAGGGAAGAATGCTGGTATGAGCTTTTCAACATAACCCGTTAACTGCTGCCAATCAAATGGTGAATAAGATACTCTTTAGGGTTCATATGTTTGTAAATCTGACTGTGATGAAGTCAGTGCCTCACCAGCCATCAACCTCACCGCACGTCACTGATATATGTGTATATATGTGTATGTATATATATATATATGTGTGTATATATGTGTATGTATATATATATATATATATATATATATATATATATATATATATATATATATATATATATATATATATATATATATATATATATGTATATATATATATATATGTTATGTGTATGTATATATATGTGTGTGTATATGTGTATGTATGTATATATGTGTATGTAACTTATATATATATGGAGTCGGCTCTTGTATATATATATATATATATATACAAAACCCAAAACCAGTGAAGTTGGCACGTTGTGTTATTCATAAATAAAAGCAGAATACATCCATCCATCTTCTTCCGCTTATCCAAGGTCGGGTCGCGGGGGCAGGCCGATATTATTGGACATCTCTAGTACACCACACACCGAACGGGTCTGTGGGACCCGCTTTAATTTTTTATGAAAAGAAAAATGATACAATTAAATAATTTTTCAAACTGAGATTCACTGACTTTGGCTCATTTTCTGTGAAGAACATACAGTATATCAGAATACATATTTAATGACCTACACGTTTCTATTACATATAAGATGTCCGGGTCTACTGGACCCGGGGCTAATAGAAGTGTGGAAATTGATGTTCTGTGTAACACACACACACACACACACACACACACACACACACACACACACACACACACACACACACACACACACACACACACAGTAGGCCTAGACAGGAGGAGGACAGAGTGTAGGTACACAGAACATCAGAGGGTCAAATGTGCGAGAAAATGAGAGCAGACAGTGTTGACAAACAATGTTGCAACCTTGTGTGGGAACCGCAAGTGCAGAAATACAAAAGAAGAATTCCTGTGGGATGCAGAAACTGGCATAGACATTTTCCGTGCAACGTTCATATTGTTGTTACTCAGCCAGTGTTTGTGGGTCTGATGGACCCGTTGCATTTTGTGGCTTTTAATACCTCACAATCAAGCACTATTATGTTCAAATACTAAGCAGATGTTTATTGGGATAAGGTAAACATCTGGTCAGTATTTGAACATAAAAGTGTTTGATTGTGCTTCATGTTGTTGAACCAGACAGATCTCTATTCCTCCCTGATTTCCTCAATAGACAAGGCTGGAAAAACTAGCAACCCATGCTGATTCTCGTCAAGGTAACTCTCAGGGATGGCTTTGGCAGAGGTGGTCATGGACTCAACCAGTGTATTGGTAGAACTGGTTGAATGGCAGTTTTTCACAAGACGACTTTGGCAAATGGCCGCGACGACTTCTGGGGAAATTTCATATCCTGGCTCACTGCTGTGCCCAACGGTGAACTGACGGACGAGATCTAGATCGGAGGAAGTATCAAGAGATGAATCATGGGAACGGCGTGACAGCGCGTCAGCGTTGAGGTTTTGCTTGCCAGCCCAATACTGAAGCGTGAAGGTGTACGTTGAAAGTTCAGCAAGCCAACGGTGACTAGCAGCATCAAGTTTGGCGGATGTCAGGATGTTTGTCAATGGGTTGTTGTCTGTAACCACAACAAAGTTAGCACCACACAGACAATCATGAAATTTTGCTGTAATGCTCCATTTTAATGCTAGAAATTCCAGCTTATGAGCAGGATATCGCGATTCACTAGTGGATCACCCACGACTAGCATACGCGATGGCTCTCAACTGACCATCTTGCTCCTGATAAAGAGCTGCGCCGAGACCTGTGGCACTCGCATCTGTATGTAAGATGTATGGCTTCTTCGGGTCTGCAAATCCCAGAACAGGTGCAGTAGTTAGGTGTTCAATCAGGTTTTCAAAGGCACTCTGACATTCCGACGACCACCTTCCTCCAAAAGATCTATGTGTCGAGGTGTGTGACTTGCGATTGGACCCTCTCTGTCCGGACCTACGGGGTGGTGTATAGCCCCTTGTCAAGTCATTCAGTGGCTTGGCTATAGCGGCATATCCCCGGATGAACCTCCGGTAGTAACGGGCGAATCCTAAAAAGGTTTTTAGCTCTCTCAGGGTGCGTGGAATTGGCCAGGTCTTTAAGGCAGATATCTTCTCGGGATCAATCTTCACTCCCTCCCCAGACACCACATGATCCAGGTAACGTACAGAGATTTGGAAAAACTTGCACTTCTCCAGGGATAACTTGAAGCCATATTCCTTCAATCGGTTGAGGACTCATAGCAGGCACTCTTCATGTTCCTCCAAGGTTCGTGAAAAGCATACTTGCCAACCCTCCCGAATTTTCCGGGAGACTCCCGAATTTCAGTGCCTCTCCCAAAAATCTCCCGGGACAACCATTCTCCTGAAAATCTCCCGATTTCCAGCCAGACAACTATATTGGGGGCGTGCCTTAAAGGCACTGCCTTTAGCGTCGTCTCTCACCTGAAAAGGAGACTATTATATATGTCTCCGTTATCCATAGGTTTATCTATAATCCATAAAGTAGGCAGGCACGGAGCTATTTCTCAGCGTGTGTTTATTCCAGCCGGCACGTTAATACACTGACACACAACATCCACAAGGCGGCGGCAATGCAGTATTATGGGCCACCTTGCAAGCAACATTCCGTTCTCATTTGCGGATGTTTTCAACAAATCCGTGAAGGATATGTTCCCGGATTCAGAGATCGCTCGCCAGTACTCAAATGGCAGAACAAAAGCTACTCAAATAGTGAAAGGTAAGTGTTTTTTTTTTTTTTAAGTAAGCAGCAAGTACAGTACAGTTAGTAGAACAACTGTGTTTTCATTACTGTTTACTGTACTATATATATATATATATATATATATATATATATATATATATATATATATATATATATATATA
This sequence comes from Nerophis lumbriciformis, assembly GCF_033978685.3. Classification (NCBI taxonomy): domain Eukaryota; kingdom Metazoa; phylum Chordata; class Actinopteri; order Syngnathiformes; family Syngnathidae; genus Nerophis; species Nerophis lumbriciformis. Next base: position 55,111,801 of record NC_084549.2, on the reverse strand, counting down.
TATATATAAGAAATACTTTAATTTCAGTGAATTCTAGCTATAAACATACTCCTCCCTCTTAACACCGCCCCCGGCCCCGGCCCCGCCCAACCCCCCCTATCTCCCGAATTCGGAGGTCTCAAGGTTGGCAAGTATGGTGAAAAGACTAATCAAATCGTTGAGGAACACAAGAACTTCTTTCAAGTGAAGATCTGTCATGCACTTTTCCATGAGGCGCTGAAAAGTTGCGGGAGCATTGGTAATGCCTTGCGGCATGCGATTAAACTCCCAGAACCCTAACGGCAAAGGCAGTTTTCGCTTTATCCGCTTCATTCATCTGTGGGGGCATGTGGGGAACCAGAACCAGTCCATATTGGGCGGCGATCAAAGCTGTCAATTGTCTCTGTATATCTGCCAGTTGTTTGTAAGTTTTTCCAGTGTTGTACTTTCAAGATCTTCACCATCAGCATAAGCGTATTGTGCATGAGTTGCGGCTTTTGTCTTGGATGGGCCGAGATTCTGCTTCATGCGAAGGGTCTTGGCTGCTTCTCGGTCCTCCTCTGTGCGCAATAGCAGCAATAGTTCAGCGAAGGATGGCGGATTTTGCTTACGTTGCTGAGTTGGAGCTCAGAGATCAAGACATTGTCCCAACAGCCTCTACAAAACTGGTTGAGTAAGTGTTTATTTGTCTCCTCGTATGGAACTCCCCCTCTCGACAGCTAAACTGAGAGCAACTTGCAGCCGCTGAAGATATATGATGACGCCTTTTCATTTCCGCCTTGGAACGTATCCATACATTTAGCATAAAGCTCATCTCCGTCTTGCACAGTGCCATACGCTGAATCTAGAATATGGAGATAGACTGCAGGCCCTGTTTCAGGCTTCAAGTGCTTGACCATCAGAATCAGAATCAGAAATACTTTATTAATCCCCGAGGGGAAATGAACATATTCAGCACAATCCCATTCAAGATCAGACAAACATTAAGGCAGAAGACTCTCAAAAAGTTTGCGCAATCGCTGCTAATCGGAAACAGAGGAGTCATTTAACAGTAAATACACAGTAACACGCCATGTTTCATCATCTGTTTCATTCTGAGGCCGGGGCATCCTCCCAGAAAAAACTCTGAGACGCTGGCTGGAGAGATGAAGCATCGCACTGGCCTCGTTTTTAACAATGTGCTCAACCACATAACGTTGGACTTCTGGTGGGTTCAAGGTAGGTGCAGCAATATGTGGGAGAGAGGTTCTGGTTTGGGATTGGGTTTTATGTTCAGTGCGATCAAAGGGCAATTCCTGACTCTCAGTAGTGGCAGTGGAGGTTGACTGTGTTGCTTGGGGAGCAGGAGTTGTCAGAGTTTTAGTTTGGCCTGGGCTAAGATTCATGATTCAAGATACTTTATTATTGTCCATTCTTTAACATGTACAAGAAACATAAGAACTGAAATTTCATTTTCGGCACAGTCCCACTAAGAGCAGACATACGTTACAGGGAGACAAGACGGGACTGCCAACGGATCAGCCACTTATGGCGCTCCTTAAAAAAGGTGGGACAAAGGTGATATTGGGAAAGGGGGGAAGAGTAAAAAATATTAGTCTAAGGCTGGACCGTTGGGAGGGGGTCCAGACTGAGTCCAAGGGAAAAAACCTAATTTAGCATATTTTCGGGTCTCCCTATGTCTAGCATTAAAAGATTACAGTTGGTACAAAATGCGGCTGCTAGACTTTTGACAAGAACAAGAAAGTTTGATCATATTATGCCTATACTGGCTCACCTGTACTGGCTTCCTGTGCACTTAAGATGTGACTTTAAGGTTTTACTACTTACGTATAAAATACTACACGGTCTAGCTCCGTCCTATCTTGTCGATTGCATTGTACCATATGTCCCGGCAAGAAATCTGCGTTCAAAGAACTCCGGCTTATTAGTGATTCCCAGAGCCCAAAAAAAGTCTGCGGGCTATAGAGCGTTTTCTATTCGGGCTCCAGTACTATGGAATGCCCTCCCGGTAACATTAAGAGATGCTACCTCAGTAGAAGCATTTAAGTCCCATCTTAAAACTCATTTGTATACTCTAGCCTTTAAATAGCCCCCCTGTTAGACCAGTTGATCTGCCGTTTCTTTTCTTTTCTCCTCTGCTCCCCTTTTCCTTGTGGAGGGGGCGGGGGGGCACAGGTCCGGTGGCCATAGATGAAGTGCTGGCTGTCCAGAGTCGGGACCCGGGGTGGACCGCTCGCCTGTGCATCGGCTGGGAACATCTCTGCGCTGCTGACCCGTCTCCGCTCGGGATGGTGTCCTGCTGGCCCCACTATGGACTGGACTCTTACTATTATGTTGGATCCACTATGGACTGGACTCTCACAATATTATGTCAGACCCACTCGACATCCATTGCTTTCGGTCTCCCCTAGAGGGGGAGGGTTACCCACATATGCGGTCCTCTCCAAGGTTTCTCATAGTCATTCACATCGACGTCCCACTGGGGTGAGTTTTTCCTTGCCCTTATGTGGGCTTTGTACCGAGGATGTCGTTGTGGCTTGTGCAGCCCTTTGAGACACTTGTCATTTAGGGCTATATAAACAAACATTGATTGATTGATTGATTGATTACATTTACATGTTACATATAATCACAACAACTCGCAACAGAAGGGGAGGGGGGGGGGGGGAATTGGGGCCATGGAGGCCGGCCTGCTGCTATAAAGCGCTACTAGCCGTCCATAACCCCGAAGAGGAACTAAGCAGTGGTGGTGAGGGCCGTTGGATGGGGATGGGGAGTGTGTTTGTATATATGCCCATTGTCTTTGGGTGAAGTGTAAATGTTCATAAGCCCAGAGTCGTTCTGCATGCAATGCAAGCAAAGTTCGATTCTCAGGTGTCGTTGAGGAGGGGAGGAGGGAGGGAGGTCAAAAAGCGTCCATCATTGAAATTCCTCAGGGAATGATTACAGAACAGCCTATACTTGTCTCAATGCCAGATAAGGATTTTTGTTTTTTCTCGAACAGGCATTAACAATAACTTGTCTGTTCTATTTGTCCATGCTGGCTCTCATATCCAAACCTTCCTTTATAGCAAGCTTTTCCATGATGTAATCCATTTTGCGATTCAGTTCAGAAATCGCCACAGACTGTGTTCCTACAGCCCGGCCCAATCCGTCCATTGCAACGAACAGCCTTTGGGCTCCTTGAGTGGCTGCCATCGTCTTACGAATTTTACGATACACCAGAGCAATGCCCAGCCCAATCAGCAGGTGATCCACGATCACGGTTCCAAATAGGTAGATGTCTTCCACGTCCTCGATGGAAAGGACTGAGAGGCACATGAATCTCCATTTGTCCCAGGAATCTCTCACGTACCCCGCAACAATGGTTCCATCAGGGCAGCCAGGGTCCCCAGAACCTATTTTCCTCGTCGAAAAGATTGTGACAATAGAGTCCAGAGTCCAGCTAATCAATTCCATGTCTGATGATTTGGAGGACAGCGCAAAGAAAGAGGCTTCCAAAAAAAAAAGTTTAGACAAGACAAGACAAAAAAGATAGAGCAAGCCAGGAAAAGACGGGAGGAGAAAAAAATGCGACCGCCCCTCACCAGAGGCAAGCTAGAAAGCCCGTAACACAGTGACCAAGCAGAAACATCACATCATTCAGGACCTCCGTAAAGTCCTTACCACAGTGAGCTTAGCTAACTCTTTTAAATCGGATAAATATGCGTTTGTTTTCTGTTTCTCTATGCGAGTAGCGCAAACAGCGGACAGTTCGTATATTTCATAAATTGTTTTACCATTTTGACTGCGATGAGGTGACGACTTGTCCAGAGTGTACGTCGCCTTCTGCCCGAATGCCGCTGAGATAGGCTCCAGCGACCCCCCGCGACCATAGGTGGATTAATGAACGGGCCTACCGGGCCCAGGCCCAGGGGGCCAGAGGCCCCAAGGGGCCAGGCCAACTTGGCCCCGCGGCCGCGACGTATGCAAAACTACTTTTGCAAAAATAATAATCTTAGGCCCCAAGGAGCCAGGCCAACTTGGCCCCGCGGCCATGATCCATAGAGGGTCAGAGGCCCCAAGGGGCCAGGTCAACTTGGCCCCGCGGCCACGATCCATAGAGGGTCAGAGGCCCCAACGGGCCAGGTCACCTTGGCCCCGCGGCCGCGGCCTGAGGCCCCAAGGGGTCAGGCCAACTTGGCCCCGCGGCCACGATCCATAGAGGGCCAGAGGCCCCGAGGGGTCATGCCAACTTGGCCCCGATCCATAGAGGGTCAGAGGCCCCAAGGGGCCAGGTCAACTTGGCCCCGCGGCCACGACCCACAGAGGGTCATAGGCCCCAAAGGGCCAGGCCAACTTGGCCCCGCGGCTGCGACCCACAGAAGGACAGAGGCCCCAAGGGGCCAGGTCAACTTGGCCCCGCGGCCACGATCCATAGAGGGTAAGAGGCCCCAACGGGCCAGGTCACCTTGGCCCCGCGGCCGCGACCCACAGAGGGCCTGAGGCCCCAAGGGGTCAGGCCAACTTGGCCCCGTGGCTGCGACCCACAGAAGGCCAGAGGCCCCGAGGGGTCATGCCAACTTGGCCCCGATCCATAGAGGGTCAGAGGCCCCAAGGGGCCAGGCCAACTTGGCCCCGCGGCCACGATCCACAGAGGGCCAGAGGCTCTCAATCATTATTATCAAAGCTAATTCTCAAATTGGATCACACAACCTCACTCACATATTCTTTATCAATTATTAAAGGTTGTTTCTAAATTTTGATCACAGAACTTAATGCAAATATTCTTGATTGATTGGCAAAGCTCATTCGCAAATTTTGATTACACAACCTTACTCTGACAAATTATCATTATCAAAAAGCTCTCTCGAATTTGGATCACAGAATCTCACTCAAGTATTCTTAGCTGTGCCCCTCCCCCATCGAGTCTTTCATAAACCGGTCTGTTCTTTTAGAATCTCCTCATTTGGTACTTTGAACTCGTGAGTGACTGCTCAAAATTTGGTTTCCTTTCCCTCAGTTCAGACTCAGAGATAATTTGAAATCATTCCACAAGAAGTTTAACGCGCACACACACACAACACACACACACTTGAGTTGAGCATTACTTGGAAATTCTTATATTTTCCATTTTGCTGTTATTATCAGCATCTTCCCATTTTGTCTTTTTCTTTCAAAAAAGTTTACAGTCTGACATTTGTCATGCTGTCAGTTAATAACTTTTTGGTCTTTGACCCATTTTGTCATTTTCTCGATTCGATCGTCACTGACCACTCTCTCCTGTTTGGCAGACATCGTTGCTGCCATCATAGCCAGCAAGCTGCCTGCAGATAGCAACATTTTGGTGTCCTTTGTGAAAATATTTAGAAAGTAGACTAAAAAGTACACAAAGTTGTACAACTATTATCTTTATGATCTTTTTTTTTTTGTTTGTTTGTTTCTCTGTTACTGTGTGTGGCCAATTAAGCGACTTTTGGCCATACCTGGCTGGTGACATTTAGCGACTTTCTGGTTGTTGTTAAAATTAATAATAGCAACAGTTCTCTTCATCTTAATGCAATTTATTGTGTCTGTCTCTCCACATTTTGCCATTAGGTACTTTGAGCTCTTGTTGGTCAGTCACTCTAAGGTACATTGTTGCTGCCATCATAGCTAGCAAGCTGCCTGCAGATAGCGACATTTTGGTGTCCTTTGAGAAATATTAAGAAAGAAGACAAAAGTACAAGACATTGTACGATTACTATCTTTTAAAAAATTATTTGTTTCACTGTCAGTGTGATTGAGCGACTTTACCGCTAGATTTCGCGTCTTTTGGCCATACCTGGCTAGCGACTGAAAACATCATTTAGCGACTTTTTGGTTGTGAAGATAAGTGGTAAAAGCAGATCTGCCTGTTGGTCTTCCCACATTTTGCCATTTGGTACTTTGCACTCTTGTTGGTCACTCCAAGGCATTTGTCCCTGCCTTCAGCTAGTCACTTGGCTCTTTTGGAATTTATTTCACTGTAATTGGCTCTCTTTTTCTCCTCAGTACAAATCAGTCTGTTCCCTTGCCATTCATCACTGACCACTCCGCTCTCCTGTCTGTCAGACATTGTTGCTGCATGCAGATAGCTTGGTGTCCTTAGTGAAAATATCAGAAGAGAAAAGTACACAATTATCTTAATCATCTTTTTTTATTCACTGTCAGTCCTTCAGTGAGTCCCAGTGTGTTGGCGATTAAGCAACGTTGGCATTCGATTTAGAGACTTTTGGCCATACATGACTGGCGACTCAAAACGTCATCTAGTGACTTTCGCTGTCTGAGTTTAGCATTGATTGGAAATCTGTTATCAGTTCTTATAGAAATCAGCTGATTTCTGCTTTTGACTGTTAATGCTAGATTGCTAGTTTTGAAAATTGCATCACACACACACACACACACACACACACACACACACACACACACACACACACACACACACACACACACACACACACACACACACACACACAGTTGGTTAAGCTGTTGTGATAGGCAAAGAGCCAATGTGCACAGAAAGAAGGGAAATATGGATCATAAACGTCTAAGTGGAGGAGCTAGAAAAAAAATTCAGCAAGAAAAGAAAAAAAAGGAATCAGTTTTACTTGAGAGTGTTCCAAATATCTCCAGCTTCTTCAGTACAAAGACATCTGCTGAAAGCAATTCTATAAATGCTACTGCAAATTCAGCTAAGGTTAGCAATGCACCTGAGCTAGCATGTAGCTCCCAAGATCCTGAGACCACTACAAGTGTACGCACTGAACCAAATGCTTCGGATGCTAATGATTCAACCAACTCAGCAGTAGCCAGTTGCTCGGATGAATGTGAGGTCACTGCACCTCTGGACAGCATAGAAAATGAGTTGAATCTTTCTTCAACACCATCTACAGTGACAACTCTACCTAGTGATCCCGCTAAATGGGCTGATACCCTCACTGAGTCAATGAAGGAAGTTCTTATTCAAAGAGGTGCAAAATCATTTCACAACCGTCACAGCCATTATCCAGCTTCTGTGAGGAACAGTGGGCTAGGAGGCAAAACCTGATGCCTAAACAATGAACATTTTACTTCACACCTGCCCAATGGACAATGAGTACAAAGAGAGTGGATGATATACTCTCCCTCTACTGGTAATGTTTACTGCTTTGCATGCAAACTGTTTTCCCCAAAAACGCATTCTTTTGTGACAGGCTATTGTGATTGGAAACACTCAGAAAGATTTGGTGAACATGAGCGAAGTGCTGAGCACATAACCTGCATGCAAGCAGTCTTGAACCGCGCCACAGGTGCCACAGTTGATGCGGACCTGTTCAAACAGTTTCAGGCAGAGAGCAGCTATTGGAGGCAGGTGTTACAAAGAGTTGTTGCAGTCATTAGATTCCTTGCAGAAAGGGGCCTTGCATTTAGGGGTAAAAATGAATCGTTAGGGTCTCCTCTCAATGGGAACTACCTTGGTATTCTGGAGGTCCTGGCTGAATTTGATCCCTTTCTAAAGGATCACATCAGAAAGTTTGGGCAGATGGGTCGAGGTAATACCTCATATTTGTCCTCCACCATTTGTGAGGAATTCATTGAATTGATGGGTGCAAAAACCAAACAGGCTATAGCAGATGAACTGCAAGCAAGCAAATACTACTCTATCATTGTGGATTCAACCCCAGATTTATCTCATGTGGACCAATTGACATTCATATTCCGTTTTGTTAGCAAAGAGGGCAGTGTTGTTGAACGCTTTGTGGGTTTTGAGCCCATTACTAGCCGTACAGGTGAAAGTTTGGCTAACTGTGTCATGTCTGTGTTGGAAAATCTAGGGTTAGAGCTGTCAAATTGCAGGGGGCAGGCTTATGATAATGCCAGCAACATGTCAGGGAGGTATAATGGGTTGCAGGCTCACTTAAAGAAAAGCAACCCATTAATACACTATATTCCATGTGCAGCTCACTCTTTGAATTTGGTGGGAGTCAACAGCATTGACAGATGTGGAAATGAAGTCTCTAAGTATTTTGACTTGATTCAGTCTATTTACAACTTCACAACTGCATCCACACACCGATGGGAGAGGGTATTTGGCAATTCCAACATAGATCTCACACTTAAAGCTTTATCCAACACGCGTTGGAGTTGCCGTGCAGAATCTACCAAAGCACTGTGGCAGAACTACAGTAAAATAAGAGCAGCACTACAGCGTATTTCCACTGATGACACAGAGAAACAAGACACACAAACTGAAGCTGACAGTCTAGTGCGGAAGCTGGATTCACTTGAGATGGCCTTCATGGCAGGCTTTTGGGACACTGTTCTGTCCAGATTTCAGGCCACAAGTCTGCAACTTCAAAAAGCAGACATGGACCTTGGTACAGCAGTTAGATTGCTGGAATCTCTGCGCACCTTTGTTCTCTCCCAAAGAGATCTATTTGATCATTTTGAGCAGAAAGCCTTAAACATGTTGGGTGGCACCCCATCTTACAGGGCTGAACGGACGAAGAAACGTAAAAAGTTTGCTGATGAATCAGCATCCCCAGATGTTGTGCTTGAGGGAAGGCAACTGTTTCAAATAGAGACATTTATTGCCTCTATTGATCAACTGAGTTCAAGCCTTAATCACCGTCTGGAGGCCTACAAACATCTGAACAATTTGTTCAGTGTCCTTTTCTCTTTGGATACAGAGTCCAATGCTTCAGTCCTTCACAAGGCCAAGATTCTCACTGAATCATACTCATCTGACCTCAATGAAAGTCTTGGACAGGAGCTTATACAGTTCAAATCTTTTATACAGCTCAACAACACTGATGAGGAGAGGACCCCTTCAGGACTGCTCAAAACAATAATACATTTTGGACTATAGCCTACGTTTCCTAATACATACATTGCGCTACAGATTTTTCTCACTCTACCGGTCAGTAACTGTGAGGGAGAACGCTCATTCTCTCTTTTGTCAAGAGTCAAAAATGAGCTGCGCACAAGAATGACTCAGAAAAGATTAAATGCGTTATCTCTAATGGCAATTGAGAGTGAGCTGACAAGAGAGTTGGACTTCAATGATGTGGTGGATGATTTTGCGAAATTGAAAGCACGAAAGAAACCCCTTGCTTAAAGGTGCACTGTGTAAGATTTTTAGGTTGTTATTTCCAGAATTCACCCATTCACTAATGTTAGGCTACCTGTTTTCATGAATACTTACCACCACCATAAAATTCTAAGTATCCATTATGACTGGGAGAATTGCACTTTCGCCATTTCTGGGAACTGTCTGTCACCTGGATTCTGAAGATAGGATTGACTTTAGGCAGAAGCTTGGTGCTTTCTCTGGCAAACTGAACCTCAAGCTTCATTCTCTGCAGCTTTGCATTCTTGTTCAGACTTTCATCGACAAGGAACTTTTCAACTTCCCCACTATCGTGAAGGGGCCACCAAAAGATTTCAGTGTGTCCAGCATGTCTAGTCTCTTCTTCTCCTGTCTTTGAGCCATCTCTTGTTTCTCGTCAGCCCAACTCTCGAATTTTGCCTTCATGAGTTTACTCCAGTTGAGTTCAACCTCTCTTTTTGCTTGTGCTGCTGCCTTGAAACCTCTGAAGCTCCTGGCTCTTCTGTAAAATTATTGACCTATTGACTGCGTTCAGTGTGCCCAACTTCTTCAGTCTGTAGTCCACCTTGCCACATTGTCTCTCCATCCCAATGTTGTGCACAGGGGTGCCATCAATGTTACTAGCCTGTTCACTGACAGGGTCCATTGGGAAGGTCTCCTCATCCATCCCATAGTCCATCCTCTGCCTGGCCAGGACAGTCTTCAGATGGGGCAGCATGAGATCTGTCAGCTGCTTCACTTCATCCAAGTATTCGGCAGCCACGTCTGACACTGAGTTCAGGACATGTCCAGTGCCTGTCCAGCCACTATAGCATTCTTGCTGTCTACATCCAGATCCACCATGAAACTCTGTAGCACTTGCTCCATCTTCATATCGGCCTCCGCCAACCGCATCACTTTATTCATGGCGCTGCTGAAGCCCAGTGTAGTGTGGGTGCCACAAAAGATCTGCCCTGCTGGTTTTTCCAAGTTGTTCATCTCTGCCAACAGCTTTGAAAAGCCTTTGTTGTGCTCTGTGCTGTCAGTCATATGTGCATCTACAAGTTTATAAACATCCTCCACATTGACTCCTCTGACCGACGCCAGTATTTCGAACCCCATATCCACTTGCATTTCTATGTCCTCAGTGGTCTCTCGGTGAATGGGTAAGACAGGCAGAGGAAATGGGCTATCTTGACCTGCATGCAGCCCTTGTACCATGAACTGGCCTACACCTTTCTTTGTGGTGCTCTCCGATGCATGTGTTATCATTTTACCTTTCTCCTTCTCCTCCTCAAGCTTTCCCACAAAATAGATACAGACTTTGAGCCTCAATTTGCTGCACAGCTGCCGTTATGCCAAAGTGTTTTCCTAAGATATTATTTTATTTTTAATGATAGAAGGGAGGAAAAGGGGGCAAAAATCATGTCCAATTTAGTTTTTTGGGTGGGGTGGAGGGTTTATTTCATGATAGGTACCAACTTCCAATACATAATATCTCTGAAATGACCCAATGCACCATCACTGAAGTGGGCGTAATCATTTTCCAAAATTTTTATTTTTATGCCATTTATCCCCTCCCCCTACCTGTGTCTGTGTGAAACCTGTGCTTGTCTGTGTGGTATACCTAATAGTGTGTGTGCAGTATGTGCACTCTTCTGTACAGTACAGTGTGCATGTCTGTTCACAGTATACAGTATTTCTTGCATAGTGCGTGCGTGTGTGTGCGCGTGCACGCGCGGGGTTGAGGGGCCAAGACCATGTCAGGCCCAGGGGGCCAAAATTTCTTAATCCGCCCCTGCCCGCGACCGCGAAAGAGACAAGCGGTAGAAAATGGATGGATGGATGGACTCACAAAAGTGTAAGGCAAAAGGTGACGCAGCACGTTTATAGCATCAGTAGAATTATACTCAATACCCCACTTATACCTAAACTCAGATTCCAAATCATCAATAATCTCACACTGAGCAATCGAACCATAATTAGACAAAAAGTCTACGACATCTTCATTTTCTTCAGCCTTTGTATCACCCTCAATCAACACTGATATATGTATATTTATGCCATGTTTCTCAATTACGTCCATTGTAAAGTTGTATTCTGTCCACACAATTTAAGGTGAGCCGACTCTCTCCTGGCTAGCTCGCCACTAATTTTGTAACCTATACGTGCTACAAATCAATATGAAATATATGGGGTGCTTTAGGCTAGGAACAGAAGACTAGAGTTTCGACTCGGAGAGAGAAGGCAGAGACTGAATTGTGGTTTGCTTCCATCCATCCACCTTCAACCGCTTATCCGGAATCGGGTCACAGGGACAACAGCTCCAGCAGAGACCCCCAGACTTCCATCTCCAGAGCAACATTAGCAACTTCCTCCTGGGGAATCCCGAAGTGTTCCCAGGCCAGAGAGGTGATGTAATACCCGCATCTGGTCCTTGGCCTGCCGCGGGGTCTCCTCCCAGTGGGACATGCAACAAGGACCTCCCTAGGGAGACGCTCGTGAGGCATCCGCACGAGATGCCCGAACCATCTAAGCTGGCTCCTTTCCAAGCGAAAGAGCAGCTGCTCTACTCCAAGTCTCTCTCGGGTGACTGAACTTCTCACCCTATCTCTAAGGGAGATGCCAGCCACCCTTCTGAGGAAACTCATTTCGGCCGCTTGTATCCGCGATCTTATTCTTTCGGTCATGACCCACACTTCATGACCATAGGTGAGAGTAGGAATGCAGATACTTTCTCTTATGCCTTCTGATCTCTCTCTCTCTCTCTCTCTCTCTCTCTCTGCTCACTACTTGCTGTCCATATCCTACCAAGTCAGACCTACACTGTTTCAATATCCATTTCTCTATTCTCAATTGTTGATGACTGATAATAACAACCAAACCCACCCCCTACACACCCCGGATTGTAAATAATGGAAATAATTCAATGTGATGATCGTGTGTGATGATTTTATTATGATGATAGTATATATCTGATAGTATATATCTGTATCATGAATCAATTTAAGTGGACCCCGACTTAAACAAGTTGAAAAACTTATTCGGGTGTTTCCATTTAGTGGTCAATTGTACGGAATATGTACTTCACTGTGCAACCTCCTAATAAAAGTCTCAATCAAAACCGAGAGCTTTGCCTTCTGGCTCAGCTCTCGTTTCGTCACAACAGTGCGGCAGAGAGACTGCAATACTGCCCCAGCTGCTCCGATTCTCCGGCTGATTTCCTTCTCCATCTTTCCCTCACTCGTGAACAAGACCCCGAGATACTTAAACTCCTCCACCTGGGACAGAGTCTCGTTCTCTACCTGGACTGTACAAACCATCGGTTTCCTGCTGAGAACCATGGCCTCAGATTTGGAGATGCTGATCCTCTTCCAGCCGCTGAACACTCGGCTGCGAACCGATCCAGTGAGAGCTGAAGGTCACGAACCGAAGGTGCCATCGGGACCACATCATCTGCAAACAGCAGTGACGCAACCTTTAGCCCCCCGAGACGTATACCCTCTCCGCCATGGTCACGACTCTACCTAGAAATCCTATCCATGAAAATCACAAACAGGATAGGTGACAGAGCGCAGCCCTGGCGGAGACCAACCCCCACTGGAAACTAATCCAACTTACATCCAAGCACCCGGGCACAACTCTCGCTTTGGTTGTACAGAGATGGGATGGCCCTCAACAGGGTTCCCCTCACCCCGTACTCCCTCAGCACCTCCCACAGGATCTCCCGGGGGACCCGGTCATACGCCTTCTCCAAATCTACAAAGCACATGTAGACTGGCAAGGCATACTCCCAGGCCTTCTCCAGGATTTCCGCAAGAGTAAAGAGCTGGTCAGTTGTTCCACGACCAGGACGGAATCCACATTGCTCCTCTTGAATCTGAGGTTTGACTATCGGCTGGACCCTCCTTTCCAGTACCTTGGCGTAAACTTTCCCAGGGAGGCTGAGTAGTGTGATAACCCTGTAATTAGCACACACCCTCTGGTCCCCCTTTTTGAATAGGGGAACCACCACCCCAGTCTGTCACTCCCTCGGCACTGTCCCAGACTTCCACGCAATGTTGAAAAGGCGTATCAACCAAGACAGCTCCTCAACACCCAGAGCCTTCAGCATTTCTGGATGGATCTCGTCAACCCCCGGAGCTTTGCGACTGTGGAGTTGTCTAACTACCTCAGTGGCTTCACTCCAAGAGATCGACATCGATCCCCTTCATCCTCAGGCTCGGCTCCTGTCAGGGAGGGTGTGTCTGATGTTGTTGGGTTCAGGAGTTCCTCAAACTTCTCTTTCCAACGCCCTACGATTCCTCACTTGAAGTCAGCAGAGTCCCATCCTTGCTGTACACAGCTTGGATGATTCCCTGCTTCCCCCTCCTGAGGTGCCGTATGGACAGCTTTGGTGCCGCCCGATAATCCTTCTCCATGGATTCCCCGAACTGCTCCCACACCCACTTCTTAGCCTCATCCACAGCCACGGCCGCTGCCTTTCGGGCCTGTCGGTACCTTGCAACTGCCTCCGGACTCCCCTGGATAACATAACCCGGTAGGACTCCTTCTTCAGTCGAACGGCTTCCCTGACCACCGCTGTCCACCAGGGTGTTCGGGGGTTACTGCCCCTTGAGGCACCTAAGACCTTCAGGCCACAGCTCGCAACTGCAGCTTTAGCAATAGAGGCTTTGAACATTGCCCATTCCTGTTCAATGTCCCCAACCTCCACAGGGATGGCAGAGAATTCCCGCCGGAGGTGGGAGTTGAAGTCCTTCCGCACAGAGGACTCCTCCAAACGTTCTCTGTTCACCCGCGCTACACGCTTGGGTTTGCCAGGTCTTTCCAGAGGTTTCCCCCGCCATCTGACCCAACTCACCACCAGATGGTGGTGAGTTGGGCCCCTCTCTTCACCCAAGTGTCCAAAACATACAGCCTCAGATCAGCTGATACTATTACAAAATCAATCATTGATCTTTGGCCTATGGTGCTCTGGTACCAGGTACACCTATGAGCATCCTTATGCTTGAACATGGTGTTTCTTATCGCAAGTCCATGACTAGCACATAAGTCCAATAACAATCCACCACTCAGGTTCAGATCAGGGAGACCGTTCCTCCAAATCACGCCAGTCCAAGTATCACTGTCATTGCCCACGTGCGCTTTGAAGTCCCCCAGCAAGACTATGGAATCCCCTGCCGGCGCCACATACAGGACCCCATGCAAGGTATCCAAGAAAGCCGAATACTCTGAACTCTTGTTTGGTGCGTACGTACAAACAACCATCAGAGTTTTCTCCCCTCCAACCCTAAGGCGAAGGGAGGTGACCCCTCTTGTCCACTGGGGTGAACTCCAAAGTACAGGCACTCAGCCGGGGACTCGTGAGTATCCCCACACCCGCCTGGGCCCTCACACCCTGAGCAACTCCAGAAATAAACAAGGTCCATCCCTTGTCCAGGAGTGTGGTTTAAGAGCCCTTTCTATGCGTAGAGGTAAGCCCCACCAGATCCAACCGGTAGCGCTCCACCTCCCGCACCAGCTCAGGCTCCTTCCCCACCAGCGTAGAGACGTTCCACGTCCCAAAAGTCAGCCTCTGCTGCCCCGAATTGGTTCGTCTGGAGCCTCCACTTTCACTGCCATCCACTTGGCAGCGCACCCAAACCCCGCTGGTTCCGACCGCGCGTGGTGGGCCCACGTGGCGGACAGGATGGTGTGTCCACGTAGCTTCTTTGGGCTGTGCCCGGCCGGGCTCCGTGGCTAGCCTGGCCACCAGGCACACGCTGAAGAGCCCTGCCTCCGGGCCTAGCTCCGGAGGAGGACCCTGGGCTTCCTTCGGGCCAGGTAACGCATCTTCTCTTAGTTTGTTTCATGGGGGGTATCGTAACCCTGATGGGGGGGGGGGGTCGGGTGCTACACCTTGCCCAAGGGTGACCCGGAACTATGTAAGGCAGGGGTGTTCAACTCCCTGAGGCTTTATACAAGCCCACATACCCACTTTGCTTAGCACCCTGTATTAAAGAATTAGTGATGGACAGCATATATATACAACAATGAGTTGAATGGTCATTCAACGTGAGAGCAATTTGAAGGAAACACAATTACTATGTACATATATACAATATCAATTCAATGATTAAGTGTCTCTGGATCTTGTTTAAACCTCAGCTCAGATATTAAAGTTCTTGTAGAAAGTTCTTGAAGAAAGTATAGCAGTACAGTCCATGTGCTGGGGTTATGGGTGAAAGTGTGTAGAGGGTGGCTCGAGAGCATCCTACCAGGGCAGACAGAACATGTGGTGGGGTTCCTGGCTGGAATCTCCCAAGAACGGTCCTTAGACTAGATACTTTTTTTCCTTAGCTCACCATCATAAAGAGAAGCTTCTACAGTCATACACAGCTCAATGACAAAAATCCGGCGCTGGTAGTCGGCTCTAGAGCAGAAATACAACCTGCCTTCCCTCACGTCTACTGGTCACTTTCTGCTACCGGCTTATAACCACAACTGATTGGACTGCGGCGGTCACGTGACTAGGGAAAGTGCGCAGCGCTCAAAGAGCAATAGAGCGCAAGAGCATACTAGCCAATTCCTGCTACCGGCATATAACCAAAGCTAATTGGACCGCGGCGGTCAAGTGACTGGGGAGAATGCCCAGAGCTCAAAGAGCAATACAGAGAAAGAGCATAATAGTCTCCGCAAAAGTATAAAAGTATGGATCTGACACCTGTGTTACAAAAGGATTCCAGACCAAGTTTCAACTGAGGACAATAATCGATTGTAAAGGAATTGATATGGAAACAATAAAAAAGTTATTGAAGAGATCTCAGGACCATTAATGTATATCAGTAGTCTATCATATCAAACAGGCATATTCCCAAACAAAATGAAAACAGCTAGAGTTGCACGAAATTATAAGACTGGAGACAAACACCAATTTACAAATTATAGACCTGTTTCTTTGCTTCCACAATTTTGTAAAATCATTGAAAAACTGTTCAATAACTGATTAGAGCGTTTTATAAGCAAACGTAGAATACTCGCTGAGAACCAATATGAATACAGAGCTAATATTTCAACTTCGATGGCTTTATGTGAAATTACAGAGGAAATTACCAATGCAAAAATAGTAAAAAAAAAAAGTGCAGCAGCAGTGTTGATGGATCGAACTAAAGCATTTGACACAATTAATCACAATATTTTCATCAAAAAATTTGAATAGTATGGCATCAGAGGGTTGGTCTTAAACTGGATTAGAAGTTACTTAACCAACAGAAAACAATATGTGAAGCTGGGCGAACACACATCTAAACACTAAATATATCCTGTGGTGTACCTCAGAGATCAATACTAGGACCAAAATTGTTCAATCTTTATATAAATGACATTTGTAAAGAAACAAAAGATTTAACGTTAGTATTTTTTGCGGACTATACAATAGCGTTTTGTTCAGGAGAGAACAGAAGCTAATACAAATAATAACAGAAGAAATTAACAAATTAAATAAATGGTTTGACAAAAACACACTATCCTTAAACCTCAGTAGAACTAAAATAATGCTATTCGGTAACAGTACAAGGGAAAGTCAAACACAAATACAAATAGACGGACTAGAAATTGAAAGAGTAAATTAAACCAAATCTTGAGGTATAATGATTGATGATAAAATGATCTGGAAGTCTCAAGTGGCAAGAAACACATAAACATGTTCTGGAACAAAAATCACTCCATATTCTCTACTGCTTTGTAGTGTTACCATATCTGAGTTATTGTGCATAAATATGGGATCAATTATTGTATGGAATAAATTATAGTGCATAAATTATTGTGCATTAATAACTACAAAAGTACACTTCATTCATTTACTGTGTTACAGAAAAGATCAGTTAGAATAATACATAATGTTGGATATAGAGAACGTTCAAACTCTTTATTCATTGGATCGAAAATACTGAAATTCCACGACATAGTGAATTTGCAAACAGATAAAGTTATACACAAAGCAAACTACAATCTGCTACCGAAGAACGTACAACAATTCTTCAAAAAAAGAGGAGAAATATAATCTTAGAGAAAAATATTATTTCAAACATCTGTACGCACGTACAACACTTAAGACCTTCAGTATATCAGTATGTATAATTAAATTATGGAATGGATTAAGCAAAGAAATCACACAATGTACTAATATGATCCACTTTAAGAAACTCTTCAAATTTAAAGTGTTTACAAAGTACAAAGAAGAAAAACCATGATAAACATTTTGAATGTATTTCTTCCATCCATTAATTTTCTAGATAATCTTATTTATCTCACCATATGAAATATAACTTACTTCACCAATTATTATTTATGTATTTATTTATTTTTATTGTTATTACTTATAGAGTATATTGTGAATAAATTGAGAACAGGAAGCGAACCAAAGTGTTAGCAACTGCTATGTAAAAGAAAAGGGGTAGGATTAAATAAGCTCTGCTTCTTCCTACTCCTTTTCGGACATGTTGAATAAAAAAACTGGAAATTGGGATGTATCATGTTGTATGCATGCATGTTCGAAATAAACTCAAACTCAACTCAACAGTTAAGCCCAGCAAACTTTTGGAGTCTGGTCAGAAGCAAAAGCTGTGAAAACCTCCTCAGAACCAGCTCTCAAACAACCACAGTGGAATGAGGAGCCCACAGAGGTTTTTGTGCAGGTGCAGCAGAGATGTCAGTCATTGTGGGCTGCATGGCGCAGTAGAAGACTGCAGAGTCGTTCAGCTGCACGTCTTGGATCTTCAGAGGAGCTCGCTTGGCGGTGTCATTGATGCTGCAGCTGAACCTCTTTTCAAAGCTGCTCACAGTCTTGCCCTGACCAATCTTGAAGCGGCTCAGGATGAACTTTGGTGCCGCCTGCCCGTCCTGTTTGTACCAGAAGATGTAGTCGTTGCTTCCAGAGTTTTCATAGCTGCAGTCCAGCGTCACTGAGTCGCCTTTCATGGCGTACACATTCTCTGCTGGCTGGTGCACCGTCTGGCTGCCACATCCTGTCAGAGGACAACAAATGTGGTCAAACATCATATAACCTGACATGCTCACCTCAAATGACCTTACCGAGGCTCCAGGCAGCCATCAGCACACACACCAATGCACGCTTCATGTTTGCACTCCTGGGCTCCGTGCACGCTGACTTGGTGGCTGAGGAGGCGGGGCCTAGTCCCAAAGAGGGAGGCACTTCACAAACACATCACATACATAGGTGTAGTACTGGGGCGGTGCCTCTTCAATATTTCATTATTGGAGAAAAACGCATTTGTCCCACACAAAAAATATACCGCGGAGGTAAACATGATTTTCATCATGTGACAGACAGGCCCCTTACCTCACAGCAGGGGGAGAGAAACAAAAGAGAGCAGGCTGTGAGGGCGACACTAAGCAGACGGTCTGGAACGATCTGTTGGGAACATTGCCATGAATATTGCATGTTTATAATGTCTTGCCAATTGTTTATCTTCATATTTAGAAACCATGTCCTTTGAGTTTAGTCATCTTAATCCTGGCATGGTCACTCGTACATAATTTAATTGATAACTTCGTCAAACAGTGTTCCTAATCAGAATAATGTTTATCGTCATCATACAAATGTGCAATGACATTTTGCAAACTCCACTCGTTTCTTATAGAAAAAGATTAAAAGGATTAAAATACGTCAACACTAGCTAAAATGTTTCGTCATCCCTTTCCAGTTAGCAAAATGTCACCACCGCAAAAGCGTGAAACAGCAGCAAGAGCTCTATTTAAAAAAGAGTAACGTGAGTGTGAGTAACGGTTACACTACAACACAAAGATGGTTTACTCAACCATTAATCATGTGCAATTATGTCTTAAAGGGGAAGTGCACTTTTTGGGGAATTTTGCCTATCGTTCACAATCATTACAACAACCTAAATAAAAGTCAGCTTACAGCAAAGCCAATAGGAACTCCATTATTCCGCCCATAAAATTGGATAAACAACCATTCGAAAAACGCCAACAATACTCAAGTTACATTTCAGGACTTGAATATTAACCAAGTATTAGTGATATTGTTATTATGAGCGCTAAAGCAGACAAACTATTTATAGCGGGGCTGTGATCACTTCCTTGTGTCCCTATGTTTACATCATCGAGTGGTCTGCTGTTTCCTCGCTTCCCTGCTCCCTGTAAGTTTATTTTAGATCATAAATCCTACCTCTCACCTGGAAAGTAGATGGCTGAAATTATAATTGTGCTATGGCGCCATCTTTTGGACAAAATTGCTCACAGCAGGTATTGAGGGTTGAAATTGTACTTCCTGTTTTGATGCTGTAAACCAGGAATAAGTGTGCATAGCATTTTTGTTCGAAATTAGTCTTCATTTATCAATCCTAGCAACATTTGTAAGTTTCACAGTTTAACTGAAACAATTCTTACTTTTTGAACCGTCCCACGTGTGATGTCTGTAGAAGTGTTTTCATGCTTATTCATACGTAATGTAATGAAGCTAGCGTTGTTAGCATTAGCTTGTATGCCTAAACATTTACAGGTGTTTGTGTTAGTGTTATTAACTTACAATGACATCCTATTTGCATTGTTTCAGTTTCACAAATTCCTCAATAAATTCACTAAAACGTCACCGTGGACTGATTGAGTCTGTTTATCTGATGGAGAGCTAGATTCTAGGTCCTTGATGATAACTTCTGTTGTGTTTGATCAGCCGTTTACTGCCGTGTTACAGACACTGTTTGGAAACAATCAAGGTATGTAAATAAACATTTATAAAATATTTCTGTGTAAATAAGTCAATTCATAACGTATATATCTGCGGCTCATAGTCTGGTGCTGGCCAATATATGTAAAAATATATTTTTCTTCTAAAATTTTGTGGGTGAGGCTTATATCCAGGTGCGCTCTATAGTCCGGAAAATGGTCATTTTGGTTTCAGTTCACCATGGCCCAGCTCCAAAAGTACCTGTTGGATGAACTGGACGTTTTAACTTCATGGGCGTTGGGGAGTTGAGATGCAGTCCAAAGAGAATGCACACAGCTTTTGGCAGGTCTTGAATGTTGTCCATCACAATTTCTCCCTAAATGATGATTCTCAGTGTGGCTGGGCTGAGTTGCAGTGAGGAGGATCCCAATGTCAAGGTTAGACTCGCCGAGTTGGTGCTTTTCGAAACACTCGTGGCAAAATGTTTTTAAAAAAATACAAGTATTATCAAGATAATATTTAAATGACAAACACAAACGTTAAAAATGTATCAAACACACCTTTAATGAAGTGGTCACTGCAAACTCCTGGATTTTTTGACTCTGCTCCTTTGGACTGGAGTGCGTGCTGCTTTTTTTGTCGTCATTTTGTAAAATCTTGTACTCCTTGGTTTTTTTATATAACCTCTCGAGGAACTCTGAAGAAACTTTTGACCTTTTTGCGGTTGAAACAGTTTGTACAGCCGAAAACAACGCAAGCATAGGGCATTTTTCTTCGAGAAAGGCTAAATGCCGCCTATTACCAATTGAGAACAGACACTGGCTTGACCACCACGCCTTTTTGATGATTGGGACATGAGCCGGACATGACGTCATTTAAAACCAAACAATTGGCCACAGAAAGATGTAGATAATACAGATGGGTTTTTTAAATGCAGTCCAAATATAAAATAAACGTCAGCTTACAGCGGAGCCAATGGGAGCTCCATTATTTCACCCATAAAATTGGATAATTAACCATTTGAAATGCGTCAACAATACTCAAGTTACTATTTGTTACTTGAATATTAACCAAGTATTAGTGATATTGTTATTATGAGTGCTAACGCAGACACACTATTTTTAGTGGCGCTGTGATCACTTCCTTGTGTCTCTATGTTTACATCATCGAGTGGTCTGTTGTTTCCTCGCTTCCCTGCTCCCTGTAAGTTTATTGTAGATCATAAAACCTGCCTCTCACCTGGAAAGTAGATGGCTGGAATTATAGTTGTGCTCTGGCGCCATCTTTTGGACAAGTTTGCTCACTGCAGGTATTGCGGGTTGAAAATGTACTTCCTATTTTGAATGCCGTAAACCAGGAATAAGAATCCTTAGCATTTTTGCTCGAAAAAATTCTTCATTTATCACTCCAAGCAACATTTGTAAGTTCCACAGTTTAACTGAAACAATTCTTACTTACCGTCCCACATGTGATGTCTGTAGAAGTGTTTTCATGCATATTTATACGTACTATTGTAATGTAATGAAGCAAGCGTTGTTTGCATTAGGTTTTTGTGCAGGTGCAGCAGAGATGTCAGTCATTGTGGGCTGAATGGCGCAGTAGAAGACAGCAGAGTCGGTCAGCTGCACGTCTTGGATCTTCAGAGGAGCTCGCTTGGCGGTGTCATTGATGCTGCAGCTGAACCTCTTTTCAAAGCTGCTCTCAGTCTTGCCCAGACCTATCATGGAGAGGCTCAGGACGAACTTTGGTGCCGCCTGCCCGACCTGTTTGTACCAGAAGATGTAGTCGTTGCCTCCAGAATTTTCATAGCTGCAGTCCAGCGTCACTGAGTCGCCTTTCATGGCGTACACGTTCTCTGCTGGCTGGTGCACCGTCTGGCTGCCACATCCTGTCAGAGGACAACAAATGTGGTCAAACATCATATAACCTGACATGCTCACCTCAAATGACCTTACCAAGGCTCCAGGCAGCCATCAACATACACACCAATGCACACTTCATGTTTGCACTCCTGGGCTCCGTGCACGTTGACCTGGTGGCTGAGGAGGCGGGGCCTAATCCCAAAGAGGGAGGCACTTCACAAACACATCCCATACATAAGTAGGGTTTCCCGCAGCGTTTTGTTGTTAAAGGGGAACATTATCACAATTTCAGAAGGGTTTAAACCATTAAAAATCAGTTCCCAGTGGCTTATTTTATTTTTCGAAGTTTTTTTCAAAATTTTACCCATCACGCAATATCCCCAAAAAAAGCTTCAAAGTGCCTGATTTTAACCATCGTTATATACACCCGTCCATTTCCCTGTGACGTCACATAGTGAAGCCAACACAAACAAACATGGCAGAAAGAACAGCAAGCTATAGCGACATTAGCTCGGATTCAGACTCGGATTTCAGCGGCTTAAGCGATTCAACAGATTACGTATGTATTGAAACGGATGGTTGTAGTGTGGAGGCAGGTAGCGAAAACGAAATTGAAGAAGAAACTGAAGCTATTGAGCCATATCAGTTTGAATCGTATGCAAGCGAAACCGACGAAAACGACACGACAGCCAGCGACACGGGAGAAAGCGAGGACGAATTTGGCGATCGCCTTCTAACCAACGATTGGTATGTGTTTGTTTGGCATTAAAGGAAACTAACAACTATGAACTAGGTTTACAGCATATGAAATACATTTGGCAACAACATGCACTTTGAGAGTGCAGACAGCCCAGTTTTCATCAATTAATATATTCTGTAGACATACCCTCATCCGCTCTCTTTTCCTGAAAGCTGATCTGTCCAGTCCAGTTGGAAATGCATCTGCTTTGAGTGTCGCAGGATATCCACACATTCTTGCCATCTCTGTCGTAGCATAGCTTTCGTCGGTAAAGTGTGCGGAACAAACGTCCAATTTCTTGCCACTTTCGCATCTTTGGGCCACTGGTGCAACTTGAATCCGTCCCTGTTCGTATTGTTACACCCTCCGACAACACACCGACGAGGCATGATGTCTCCAAGGTACGGAAAACAGTCGAAAAAACGGAAAATAACAGAGCTGATTTGACTCTGTGTTTGTAATGTGTTTGAGAAAATGGCGGATTGCTTCCCGATGTGACGTCACAACGTAACGTCATCGCTCCAAGAGCGAATAATAGAAAGGCGTTTAAGTCGCCAAAATTCACCCATTTAGAGTTCGAAAATCGGTTAAAAAAATATATGGTCTTTTTTCTGAAACATCAAGGTATATATTGACGCTTACATAGGTCTGGTGATAATGTTCCCCTTTAAGGCGGTCGCCTTAAGAACAAAGAGCCACCGCCTAAACTAACGTCTTAACAAGATTTCCAGCCACACCTGCGCATTTAAAAAACTATTACTGTCCCCAAGCAAACGCATACACTGAGTGTCATACGCATGTCAAATGCTGTAGCCTAGGACTTAAGACCATTTTAGCCAATCAGAAACATCCAAAACGTCATTTCCGGAGGCGGCATATAGCAAAAATGGCGGGTCACGGCAAAAAATAATAATATATGTGGACTGACAAGAGGAGTAGAGATACTTTTAAGTATCGTTTTGGAGTTTAAAGTTAACAAAACTCAACAAAGTGTTGACTGGGAAACTTGCCAGTCCAAGTCTGGTGAAATTCTTACCCTATTTTGGAACGGTACAGACTTGGAGGGACATCTCAGGAATTTCATCATCGGAAAGAGGACATCACAAAAACAACTATTGGCACGAATCTGAAAACGATCCGTGGAAAGTACCGACAAGCAGTCGACGCAGGTGGAAGAAGTGGTTACGGTAGAGTTGTTTTGCTGTACTTTGAACTATGCGAGCAGATCTCGGGCGGTTCTCCATCAACTACATCCATTCAATTTGGAATAGAAACATCAGATATTGACACAAGCTCTCACAGGAGTTCAGATTCTCCATTCACCCTTGACAGCCTGGTCACAGACCAAGATATGCCAAATGATGTACAAGAGCAGCGAGATTCCAATAGGAGCAATCCACAATCTTCTGTGGTGAAAGAGAGAAGCGCTCTACTTCAGGTATGTGGGCGCTAACTTCATTGCTATGAAGTAATATTGTTAAAAGGCAGATAGATGTTGTATATCTGGGGCATCAAAACATTTTTATATGAACTGCACTGCAATTACAAATGCTCTCAATGACCACTTTCAACAATGTTGAATCATATTTTGCCCATTTGTTTTAATATTATCATTGTTTGACAACAGTGTGACAAAAATACTTGCTTTGGAATCAGAAGTCAAGATGGCAAGCATATATTAAAGTACAGCTGTTTTAGATGTATTTAAATAGGGTTGTATTAAAACTGCTTTCAGTAGTTTCTTGTAATAAATAATATTGAGGTAACTAAAACTGTAGTTGCATTAAATTTTTTTTTTTTTCTGTCAAAATTAAAATACCCCGAAGTGCTGTATTGAGTTGACACACATTGTTTCCCAACGATGTTGAGGGCAATTTGACATGTTGTAAATAACATGTCACTATCTTACATCTGTACTAAAGTGGGTTTATCCCAAATAATTTATTCATGATTCCATCCATCCATCCATCTTCTTCCGCTTATCCGAGGTCGGGTCGCGGGGGCAGCAGCCTAAGCAGGGAAGCCCAGACTTCCCTCTCCCCAGCCACTTCGTCCAGCTCTTCCTGTGGGACCCCGAGGCGTTCCCAGGCCAGCCGGGAGACATAGTCTTCCCAACATGTCCTGGGTCTTCCCCGCGGCCTCCTACCGGTCGGACGTGCCCTAAACACCTCCCTAGGGAGGCGTTCGGGTGGCATCCTGACCAGATGCCCGAACCACCTCATCTGGCTCCTCTCGATGTGGAGGAGCAGCGGCTTTACTTTGAGCTCCCCCCGGATGGCAGAGCTTCTCACCCTATCTCTAAGGGAGAGCCCCGCCACCCGGCGGAGGAAACTAATTTCGGCCGCTTGTACCCGTGATCTTGTCCTTTCGGTCATAACCCAAAGCTCATGACCATAGGTGAGGATGGGAACGTAGATCGATCGGTAAATTGAGAGCTTTGCCTTCCGGCTCAGCTCCTTCTTCACCACGACGGATCGATACAGCGTCCGCATTACTGAAGACGCCGCACCAATCCGCCTGTCGATCTCACGATCCACTCTTCCCTCAATCGTGAACAAGACTCCGAGGTACTTGAACTCCTCCACTTGGGGCAAGATCTCCTCCCCAACCCGGAGATGGCACTCCACACTTTTCCGGGCGAGAACCATGGACTCGGACTTGGAGGTGCTGATTCTCATCCCAGTCGCTTCACACTCGGCTGCGAACCGATCCAGTGAGAGCTGAAGATCCTGGCCAGATGAAGCCATCAGGACCACATCATCTGCAAAAAGCAGAGACCTAATCCTGCAGCCACCAAACCAGATCCCCTCAACGCCTTGACTGCGCCTAGAAATTCTGTCCATAAAAGTTATGAACAGAATCGGTGACAAAGGGCAGCCTTGGCGGAGTCCAACCCTCACTGGAAACGTGTCCGACTTACTACCGGCAATGCGGACCAAGCTCTGGCACTGATCATACAGGGAGCGGACTGCCACAATCAGACAGTCTGATACCCCATACTCTCTGAGCACTCCCCACAGGACTTCCCGATGGACATGGTCGAATGCCTTCTCCAAGTCCACAAAGCACATGTAGACTGGTTGGGCAAACTCCCATGCACCCTCAAGGACCCTGCCAAGAGTATAGAGCTGGTCCACAGTTCCACGACCAGGACGAAAACCACACTGTTCCTCCTGAATCCGAGGTTCGACTATCCGGATTCATGATTGTTGAATGTAATTGTTGAATGTAATTTTGTAAAAATCCTTATAAAAAAAAAATGTTTTTCACTAGGCAAAACTCAACAGCCACAAGCACGACAGACTAAAACGAAAACTTCCAATCGAGACAAAGTTGCTGAATGCAGTAGAAGAAGACATCCAGATAAAGAAGAGACTTCTGGACATGATGGGTACATCAGAGAAGCAATCGTTTGACAATTTAGACCAACTAACCTCAAATTACTAAGTAAAAATATTGACTTACTAAGTCATAATAATGACATACTTAGTACCTCAGGTAACTAGGACTGTTTTGTGTTTTGTTTAAACTTTACGGAAAAAATATTGAGATATATATAATATATCGCCATTCTGCAAATGGAGCGGAAAACAACCAAAAATTGTAGGCTTCTTTATTTCTCTAATATTTGTATTTATTATAAGATATTGTTATTTGATTATTTTTTAATAAACAATGTGTTGAATGTAAGTAAGTTTCACAGTTTAACTGAAACAATTCTTACTTTTTGAACCGTCCCACGTGTGATGTCTGTAGAAGTAAATATATGAAAAAAGATATTTTTCTTCTAAAATTTTGTGGGTGCGCTCCATAGCCCGGAAAATGGTCATTTTGGTTTCAGTTCACAATGGCCCAGCAGATTTTGGCAGGTCTTGAGTGTTGTCCATCACAACTTCTCCCTAAATGATGATTCTCAGTGTGGCTGGGCTGAGATCAGAATCAGAAATACTTTATTAATCCCCGAGGGGAAATTAAAAATTTCAGCGCAATCCCATTCAAGATCAAACAAACATTACAGGGAGACAGAACAGGATCGCTGACGAGTCTGCCAACTTCCGGCGCCCCTTACAAAAAAGGTGAGGTACAGGTAAACAATGGGGGGGTGAGGAAAATAAAAAAAATAAAAAATCCGTCTAAGCCTGGGCCCCTGGAGAGGGGGTCCAGACGAAAGCCAAGGGAAAAAACAACTCATAGCCATAGCACACATCCCTCTTACATGTGTGTAAGAGGGAAACATCAAAGACCACAAAGGACATTAAAGACATTAAAAGAGCAGAGCTGATGCAACCAGCCACTTCTACATACAGCTGTGAATAAAAAGTAAAAGAACCATGTACACTGTGGTGGCCTCTGGGGTGTTCTACGCCATCGTCTGCTGGGGTGGAGGGAGCATGGCCAGAAACAGGAGCAGACCCAACAAAGCAACCAAGAGAACCGACTCCACTCTCGGCCGACCACTAACTCGGCCAGTGTCCAGTCCGCATGGATGAGCGAGGATGTGTCTAAGGAGACTGAGGTGGCTGATACCTGCTCATTCAGCCAAGACATTGTGAAGCTTGTCCGTCCCGGCGCTCAGAGCTAGCTCCGCAGCCCTGTTTCTTCATCCACATCTCCTCCAGTCTCTCCAAACGGACTCTGGTGTGGCAAAGACCCAGCAGCTGGTCTCCATGGCCAAAAGGCTCTCGGCAGGCAGATCCAGAAGTCCACAAAAAAGCACCGCAGAAGTCGCGAAAGTGCCACCCCTTGTCACACAGTCCCAAAGGGTCCCGAACCAAAAGGCAAAACAATATGTATATCAAACTCATAAACCTTTTTTTTTTTTTTGCAAATAATAATTAACTTAGAATTTCATGGCTGCAACACGTGCCAAAGTAGTTGGGAAAAGGCATGTTCACCACTGTGTTACATCACCTTTTCTTTTAACAACACTCAATAAACGATTGGGAACTGAGGAAACTAAGTGTTGAAGCTTTGAAAGTGGAATTCTTTCCCATTCTTCTTTTATGTAAAGCTTCAGTCGTTCAACAGTCCGGGGTCTCCGCTGTCGTATTTTACGCTTCATAATGCGCCACACATTTTCGATGGGAGACAGGTCTGGACTGCAGGCGGACCAGGAAAGTACCCGCACTCTTTTTTTACGAAGCCACGCTGTTGTAACACGTGCTAAATGTGGCTTGGCATTGTCTTGCTGAAATAAGCAGGGGCGTCCATGAAAAAGACGGCGCTTAGATGGCAGCATATGTTGTTCCAAAACCTGTATGTACCTTTCAGCATTAATGGTGCCTTCACATATGTGTAAGTTACCCATGCCTTGGGCACTAATGCACCCCCATACCATCACAGATGCTGGCTTTTGAACTTTGCGTTGATAACAGTCTGGATGGTTCGCTTCCCCTTTGGTCCGGATGACACAATGTCGAATATTTCCAAAAACAATTTGAAATGTGGACTCGTCAGACCACAGAACACTTTTCCACTTTGCATGAGTCCATCTTAGATGATCTCAGGCCCAGAGAAGTCGGCGGCGTTTCTGGATGTTGTTGATAAATGGCTTTCGCTTTGCATAGTAGAGCTTTAACTTGCACTTACAGATGTAGCGATGAACTGTATTTAGTGACAGTGGTTTTCTGAAGTGTTCCTGAGCCCATGTGGTGATATCCTTTAGAGATTGATGTCGGTTTTTGATACAGTGCCGTCTGAGGGATCGAAGGTCACGGTCATTCAATGTTGGTTTCCGGCCATGCCGCTTACGTGGAATGATTTCTCCAGATTCTCTAAACCTTTTGATGATATTATGGACCGTAGATGTTGAAATCCCTAAATTTCTTGCAAATGCACTTTGAGAAACGTTGTTCTTAAACTGTTTGACTATTTGCTCACGCAGTTGTGACTCGCCCCATCCTTTCTTGTGAAAGACTGAGCATTTTTTGGGAAGCTGTTTTTTTACCCAATCATGGCACCCACCTGTTCCCAATTAGCCTGCACACCTGTGGGATGTTCCAAATAAGTGTTTGATGAGCATTCCTCAACTTTTTTGTCAGTTTGAACATCAAATATGTTGTCTTTGTAGCATATTCAACTGAATATGGGTTGAAAATGATTTGCAAATCATTGTATTCCGTTTATATTTACATCTAACATAATTTCCCAACTCGTATGGAAACGGGGTTTGTAAAACCAAACATTTGGCCACAGAAAGATGTAGATAATAGGTTTAAGAAAGATGTACCCGGCCTGATAGGCATAGCAGAGACAGACCTGCATAGGTGATTTACTTCAATGTACAGACTAATTGAGTATGTTTAGCGGATGGAGATATTTTCCACAGCTAGTGGGTCTATCATGATGACTTCTGTTGTGTTTGATCAGCCCTTCACTGCCGTGTTACAAACACAGTTTGGAAATAATTAAGGTATGTAAATAAAAAACATCTCCAGTTCGCCACCCCTGTGATGTCCTGACTAGGACAAAAGCTGTGAAAACCTCCACAGAACTAGCTCTGAAACAGCCACAGTGGGATGAGGAGCCCACAGAGGTTTTTGTGCGGCTGCAGCAGAGATGTCAGTCATTGTGGGCTGGATGGCGCAGTAGAAGACTGCAGAGTCGTTCAGCTGCACGTCTTGGATCTTCAGAGGAGCTCGCTTGGCGGTGTCATTGATGCTGCAGCTCAACCTCTTTTCAAAGCTGCTCTCAGTCTTGCCCAGACTCATTATGGAGAGGCTCAGAATGAACTTTGGTGCCGCCTGCCCGTCCTGTTTGTACCAGTAGATGTAGTTGTTGCCTAGAGAGTTTTCATAGCTGCAGTCCAGCGTAACTGAGTCGCCTTTCATGGCGTACACATTCTCTGCTGGCTGGTGCACCGTCTGGCTGCCACATCCTGTCAGAGGACAACAAATGTGGTCAAACATCATACAACCTGACATGCTCACCTCAAATGACCTTACCAAGGGTCCAGGCAGCCATCAGCACACACACCAATGTTCCCTTCATGTTTGCACTCCTGAACTCCGTGCACGCTGACTTGGTGGCTGAGGAGGCGGGGCCCAATCCCAAAGAGGGAGGTGCTTCACAAAAACATCACATACAGTACATAGGTGTAGTACCGGGGTGGACGTGTCCCTTCAATATTTCATTATTGGAGAAAGACGCACTTGTAAAAATATACCGCGGAGGTATACATGGTTTTGTTTTGAAAGCGCAACACATCATCATGTGACTGACAGGCCCCTTACCTCACAGCAGGGGGAGAGAACCAAAAGAGAGCAGGCTGTGAGGGCGACACTAAGCAGACGGTCTGGAACGATCTGTTGGGAACATTGCTATGAATATTGCATGTTTATAATGTCTTTCCGTTTGTTTATATTCATATTTAGGAACCATGTCCTTAGATTTTAGTCATCTTAATCCTGGCATGGTCACTCATACATAATTTAATTGCTAACTTTGTGGAACAGTGTTCATAATCAGAATAATCTTTATTGTCATTGTTGCGGCTGCAGTTGTAGTGACCCCAAGTTGCAGGAACCAGGATAGTGATGATCAGGTAAAATGATTTGAATATACTTTAACATAGAAAGAGCAGTTATGCATGCAAACGGTACTTAACATATAGTCAAGCCTTGGGCGCTGCGGAGTAGGCGAGGCAGGCATAAAGAGAAGCCTGCTGATTAGCACCAGGTGTGGCCAGGCTGCCAATCAGCAGCAGGTGAGGGGAAATCAGCGCTCAGGGAGACAAGCAGTAAATTGAACCAAAATAAGAGCACTGATAGGAAATAAACACAAATTAAGGCCGCACAAACAGAAATGAAGTGACGGATCGTCTCAGTCATCATACAAATGTGCAATAACATTTTGCAGACTCCACTCGTTTCTTGTGGAAAAACATTAAAAGGATAAAGTTACGTCAACACTAGCTAAAATGTTTTGTCATCCTCTTCCAGGTAGCAAAATGTCACCACCACAAAAGAGTGAAACAGCAGCACGAGCCCTATTTAAAAAAAGAGTAATGTGAGTGTGAGTAACGGTTACACTACAACACAAAGACCTGTACTTGACCATTAATCAACATTGTTAGATACTATGTGCAATTATGTCTTAAAGGGGAAGTGCCCTTTTTGGGGAATTTTGCCTATCATTCACAATCATTATGAAAGACATGACGACGGATAGATTTTTTTTAATGCAGTCCAAATAGTAAATAAACGTAAATAAAAGTGAGCTTACAGCAAAGCCAATAGGAACTCCATTATTCCGACCATAAAATTGGATAAATAAGCATTCGAAAAGCATCAACAATACTCAAGTTACATTTCAGGACTTGAATATTAACCAAGTATTAGTGATTTTGTTATTATGAGCGCTAACGCAGACAAACTATTTATAGCGGTGCTGTGATCACTTCCTTGTGTCCCTATGTTTACATCATCGAGTGGTCTGCTGTTTCCTCGCTTCCCTTCTCCCTGTAAGTTTATTGTAGATCATAAATCCTGCCTCTCACCTGGAAAGTAGATAGCTGAAATGATAATTGTCCTATGGCGCCATCTTTTGGACAAGTTTCCTCACTGAAAGTATTGCGGGTTGAAAATGTACTTCCCATTTTGATGCTGTAAACCAGGATTAAGTGCCCATAGCGTTTTTTGCTCGAAAAGATTCTTCATTTATCACTCCGAGCAACGTTTGTAAGTTTCACAGTTTGACTCAAACATCCATCCATCCATCCACCGCTTGTCCCAATTCTTATTTATTGAACCGTCCCACATGTGATGTCTGTAAAAGTGTTTTCATGCTTATTCATACGTGCTATCGTAATGTAATGAATCTAGCGTTGTTAGCATTAGCTAGTATGCCTACACATTTACAGGTGTTTGCAGAGGTGTGGACTCGAGTCACATGACTTGGACTCGAGTCAGACTCGAGTCATGAATTTGATGACTTTAGACTCGACTTGACAAAATGTAAAGAGACTTGCAACTCGACTTAGACTTTAACATCAATGACTTGTGACTTCACTTGGACTTGAGCCTTTTGACTTGACATGACTTGACATGACTTGCCACTTTCCCCAAAATCCAAAGCTTAAAAAGTTATTTGGGAGCGCTCCGTATTTTTCATTTTCTTCGTCTGTCTATCAGCGTGTTATTCCTGTCAGCTGGTGTGCTGTCAGTACAACAGCCAATCAAATTAGAACTACGTTGTTTTCATCACACAGCATTCATCCAATCAAATTGCAGGAGAACCAATGAACTAGAGTTGTCCAACAACGTGCCAGTGATAAACAATTATGTTAAAGTTGGTTTCGTTCGGGTATAAAAACTACGACTTGGTCAACAAAAAACGAATTGCCGTATGCAAATCACGCAGTTCGAATATTACAGACGGAGACGCAACAACTTCCAACTTCGTTCGACATTTGAAGTTGCACAAAGAAGCAGGCCCGGCCCTAACCAATCTGGCGCCCTAGGCAAGATTTTAGGTGGCGCCCCCCCCCACATCGGCAGTGAAGTGTATATACTCACAAGAACCCGAATAGCTTTGTCTTTGACCTTTTTTTTTTTACTTACAACTATACCTAATATATAAAGGGGTGGAAAAGTGACTATTACCTGCAGGGCAAACATTAGCTAACCAGAAGGCAATAACAATGTAAACAAAAAACACCTGCTTAAAAGATCTAATACAAACATTTATATGCACGTACAACACTTAGAACTTTTAGCATATCAGTATGTGGAATTAAATGATGGAATGGATTAAGTAAAGAAGTTAAAAATTGTACTGATATGATCCAGTTTAAGAGGTTGTTCAAAATAATAGTGCTTACAGAGTACAAAGAAGAAGAATTATGAGAAATACTTTCAACCTTATTGAAAATAAGATATTCTTCATCTCAGTATGTTAATAATGACTGAATTAATTAATTAATTACATATTACAAAACTGTTGTATACTAATTCATAGATGTTATTTTATTATATAAAAAGGTCAGTAAATGATTCTATATATTTGTAAACGCTTTGAAGTGGGAAAGGGGTAGGATTAAATAAGCTTTGCTTCTTCCTACTCCTTTTCGGGCATGATGTAAAATGAAATGATATGAAATTGTGTGATGTATTATGATGTAAGTGTGTTCATGTTCCAAATAAACTAAAGAAAGAAAGAAATGTCCCTGAGGAATGTAAGGCGGGAGTACTGTAATTACCTAACGTTACATTATTATTTTCCATAACAATTTAGTCCCCTCCACAATATTAACCCGACGTTAAAACAGAACTAGCTATTTATTGATTAGCAATTGCCGAATCATGTAACATTAGCTTAATGTTAAAAAGCCAGGTTACTATCACATTCTGTAACAGACAAATAATTTCATGGAGGCTAATACCTACCTGCTACCTCTGTATTTTCTCGTTTCTCCTCCTCTTCTTTTCTCTTTTTTCTTCCCTGGGCACCTGACAGTTTTGGCCGTTTTGACATCTTGTGTTGATTTTTTGATGTGGTGACGTCCAAAAAGAGTCATGATACGGGAAGGGAGGGGGCGCACCGTGCGGGGGGGTGGGCGTAATGTTGTAACAAATAATATTTCTATTAAATAGGCTTTACTTTGCATTTTAATTAACGTGGGATTATTTTTTGTATTTAGAAATAATAGTACCAACTTTTTCTTTTTCTTTTTTTTTTTCTCCAACATTTGTGGCACTGGCGTGGCGCCCCCTGATGGACGGCGCCCTTAGCATTTGCCTATACGGCCTATGCCACGGGCCGGCCCTGCAAAGAAGGGTAAGTTTTGAATGTAAGATAACATTTATTGGCTAAGTAACGTGACTTTTATTTGCTGTGTAGTTAAATCAGTGAGGCTGCAAACTCACTGCTAACGTTATAACCATAGACATCTTATAAGTAGACGCAGCATAGAGCGCTACTGCCTACTGGCGCAGACGAGGCGCGGGGCCGCCATCTTGGAGTGGTGATCCGCTCCACTCAGTGCAATTCATTTGGCAGGAGCAATGAACTGTCAGCGCATTTAATTCATTTTACCTCACTGAATACCACTGATTTTCACGCGCTTTTTTGTCATACGTGTGTAACAGACACATGTTTTGGCGTGTTTTATTATTCATAGTTTGCTTAACAGTAATATAATATTCTTATACGCTATAAGTGACCAGACGTCCGAGATCAAAACTGGGAATATAATCCCAGAGAAGGGGGAAAAAAACGGTAAGCTATTTTTAAGTTGAAGAAACAATATGATTAGGTTATATATACATATGCGTGTATCCTACATAAACAATGTATGAATACATTAGATATCTATATCTTAGGGACCTATAGACTGTATCTCTGTTGCTTCAGCAGCAGAGAGTTTATTCTGTCTTGACACTTTGTATTGATATTTTCTATTACATTCTTCCCTTAAATGATAATGTTTGCAGTGATTGTTTTATATGTATTATTTTATGTAAGTCGCTTTGGATAAAAGCGTCTGCCAAATACTTAAACATATATAAACACCTGAAAGTCTTCATATCAGCTAAAATCACCAATCTGTTTCACTGGATTCAGAATAAAACCAAATTCTGTTTAACCCAACAATGTTAGTATTTGAATATTGTTACTTGAAGACTGATTCCTGGTTACAATTATACTGTTAAGAAAGTATTGTCTTATACTTTGCCTAAAATGAGAATGCATCATAATCAGTAGTGGCTGGTGAATTTTGTTTTAGGTGGGGCTGAAAGTTTGTAAAGCAAACCCCTGTAGGGGCGTCATCCTCCCCCAGAAGATTTCTTTGTGATTTTCACATAAAAATATTGAAGATCTTTGATCCTTCTCAACTCTGTGGTAATATTATTTTCATAAAATACAACCAATAGTACGTTAATGTTAAATCTTACTTGTGAAAAGTAATCCCCCGATTCCTATTTTCAACAGTCCGCTCATTTGAGCAGGAAAACGCTGAACACCATCTTTGTTTTCTACCTTTCAACTGTCAGTTTAGGCGATCGCCGGCTCCTCATCAGCACTTCAAGATGGTGGGCAAATTGCTCACGTCACAGCAACCAATGCTGCGTCTACTTATAAGATGTCTATGGTTATAACGTCATTGCAAACACGGCAATCTGTTGCGTCCACTGCAGTTTGCTACCTTATTCATACTTTTTGTCAAGTGATTTTTTTTTAAGCAGGGTTTCATGAGGTACCTATACATAACGTTACGTTAGTCAATGTATCACACACAGTAACGTAACGTTAGTCAATGTATCACACACAGTAACATTACGTTAGTCAATGTATCACACACAGTAACGTAACGTTAGTCAATGTATCACACACAGTAACGTAACGTTAGTCAATGTATCACACACAGTAACATTACGTTAGTCAATGTATCACACACAGTAACATTACGTTAGTCAATGTATCACACACAGTAACATTACGTTAGTCAATGTATCACACACAGTAACATTACGTTAGTCAATGTATCACACACAGTAACGTAACGTTAGACGGCAGTCAGCAGCACCGCGTATTTTAGCCACCTACAAAAAGACAAACATAGTCAAATAAAGGTCAGTTAAAATGTATACTATATTAAGAATATGTGTACATATTGCATAGGGTCCTGACATCTAAAAAGTACAACTCTGTTCATTGTTATGTTCATGTATTTGTTATGTTTTTCATGTGTACGCACACATAAACACACATTCAGTATGAGATGAGATCAATGAGATAAGGTAAGAACAGGATAGAAACTGCTGTGGAACTAGTTACAATGCAGTATGCCATGGAAATACAATGTTAACACTTTTGTGCAAATAAGTACAGTTGCACTTGTTTTTTTCAATTGTGTTTATTTTGTAAAGGAATGAGTTACATGTTTAAAATGACTGGTTAATAGTGCTATTTTGAAGTGCAATGTCAGCACTATCTTTTTCCCTGCAATTTCAAATGCACTTGTTTTAATAAATAAATACAGCGTTTTAAAATAATAATAACTGGGATTTATATAGCGCTTTTCTAAGTACCCAAAGTCGCTTTTACATGTAGAACCCATCATTCATTCACACCTGGTGGTGGTAAGCTACTTTCATAGCCACAGCTGCCCTGGGGTAGACTGAAGCATACACAATCTGTGTAAATATATTAGTCTGTGGTTAAATGACTTGAAAGGACTCGAAACTCAAAATGCAGGACTTGGGACTTGACTTGAGACTTTCCAGTCTTGACTTTGGACTTGACTCGGACTTGCCCTGTCTTGACTCGGGACTTGACTCGAGACTTGAGGGTAAAGACTTGAGACTTACTTGTGACTTGCAAAGCAATGACTTGGTCCCACCTCTGGGTGTTTGTGTTAGTGTTATTAACTTACAATGGCATCCTATTTGCATTGTTTCAGTTTCACAAATTCCTCAATAAATTCTCTAAAACGTCACAGTGGACTGATTGAGTCTTTTTAGCTGATGGAGAGATAGCTTCCGCAGCTAGTGGGTCCTTGACGATGACTTCTGTTGTGTTTGATCAGCCGTTTACTGCTTGGAAACAATTAAGGTATGTAAATAAACATTTACAAAATATTTTTGTGTAAATAAATCAATTCATAACGTACAAACCCCGTTTCCATATGAGTTGGGAAATTGTGTTAGATGTAAATATAAACGGAATACAATGATTTGCAAATCATTTTCAACCCACATTCAGTTGAATATGCTACAAAGACAACATATTTGATGTTCAAACTGGTAACCTTTTTTTTTTTGCAAATAATCATTAACTTTAGAATTTGATGCCAGCAACACGTGACAATGAAGTTGGGAAAGGTGGCAATAAATACTGATAAAGTTGAGGAATGCTCATCAAACACTTATTTGGAACATCCCACAGGTGTGCAGGCTAATTGGGAACAGGTGGATGCCATGTTTGGGTTTAAATACAGCTTCCCAAAAAATGCTCAGTCTTTCACAAGAAAAGATAGGGCGAGGTACACCCCTTTGTCCACAACTGCGTGAGCAAATTGTCAAACAGTTTAAGAACAACGTTTCTCAAAGTGCATTTGCAAGAAATTTAGGGATTTCAACATCTACGGTCCATAATATCATCAAAAGGTTCAAAGAATCTGGAGAAATCACTCCACGTAAGCGGCATGGCCGGAACCCAACGTTGAATGACCGTGACCGTCGATCCCTCAGACGGCACTGTATCAAAAACCGACATCAATCTCTAAAGGATATCACCACATGGGCTCAGGAACACTTCAGAAAACCACTGTCACTAAAATACAGTTCGTCGCTACATCTGTAAGTGCAAGTTAAAGCTCTACTATGCAAAGCGAAAGCCATTTATCAGAGGTGTGGACTCGAGTCACATGACTTGGACTCGAGTCAGACTCGAGTCATGAATTTGATGACTTTAGACTCGACTTGACAAAATGTAAAGAGACTTGCAACTCGACTTAGACTTTAACATCAATGACTTGTGACTTCACTTGAACTTGAGCCTTTTGACTTGACATGACTTGCTACTTTCCCCAAAATCCAAAGCTTAAAAAGTTATTTGGGATTTCTCCGTATTTTTCATTTTCTTCGTCTGTGTCTATCAGCGTGTTGTTCCTGTCAGCTGGTGTGCTCTCAGTACAATAGCCAATCAAATTAGATCTACGTTGTTTTCATCACACAGCATTCATCCAATCAAATTGCAGGACAACCAATGAACAAGAGTTGTCCAACAACGTGCCAGTGAGAAACAATTATGCCAAAGTTGGTTTCGTTCGGGTATAACAACTACGACTTGATCAACAAAAAACGAATTGCCGTATGCAAATCACGCAGTTCGAATATTACAGACCTTTGTTCGACATTTGAAGTTGCACAAAGAAGGGTAAGTTTTGAATGTAAGCTAACGTTTATTGGCTAAGTAACGTGACTTTTATTTGCTGTGTAGTTAAATCAGTGAGGCTGCAAACTCACTGCTAACGTTATAACCATAGACATCTTATAAGTAGACGCAGCATGGAGAGCTACTGCCTACTGGCGCAGGCGAGACGTGTGGCCGCCATCTTGGAGTGGTGATCCGCTCCACTCAGTGCAATTCATTTGGCAGGAGCAATGAACTGTCAGCGCATTTAATTAATTTTACCTCACTGAATACCACTGATTTTCACCCCCTTTTTTGTCATACGTGTAGCTGTGATAACAGACACATGTTTTGGCGTGTTTTATTATTCATAGTTTGCTTAACAGTAATATAATATTCTTATACGCTATAAGTGACCAGACGTCCGAGATCAAAACTGGGAATATAATCCCAGAGAAGGGGGAAAAAACGGTCAGCTATTTTTAAATTGTAGAAACAATATGATTAGGTTATATATACATGTGTACATCCTACATAAACAATGTATGAATACATTAGATATCTATATATCTTAGGGACCTGTAGACTGTATCTCTGTTGCTGCAGCAGCAGAGAGTTTATTCTGTCTTGACACTTTGTATTGATATTTTGTATTACATTCTTCCCTTAAATGATAATGTTTGCAGTGATTGTTTTATATGTATTTTTTTATGTAAGTCGCTTTGGATAAAAGCGTCTGCCAAATACTTAAACATATATAAACACCTGAAAGTCTTTATATCAGCTAAAACCACCAATCTGTTTCACTGGATTCAGAATAAAACCAAATTCTGTTTTACCCAACAATGTTAGTATTTGAATATTGTTACTTGAAGACTTGTTCCTGGTTACAATTATACTGTTAAGAAAGTATTGTCTTATACTTTGCCTAAAATGAGAATGCATCATAATCAGTGGCTGCTGGTGAATTTTGTTTTAGGTGGGGCAGAAAGTTTGTAAACCAAACCCCTGTAGGGTCGTCATCCTCCCCCAGAAGATTTCTTTGTGATTTTCACATACAAATATTGTAGATCTTTGCTCCTTCTCAACTCTGTGGTAATATTATTTTCATAAAATACAACCAATAGTACGTTAATGTTAAATCTTACTTGTGAAAAGTAATCCCCCGATTCCTATTTTCAACAGTCCACTCATTTGAGCAGGAAAACGCTGAACGTCATCTTTGTTCTCTACCTGTCAACTGTCAGTTTAGGCTGCTCGCCGGCTCCTCATCACCACTTCAAGATGGCGGCCAAATTGCTCACGTCACAGCAACCAATGCTGCGTCTACTTATAAGATGTCTATGGTTATAATGTCATTGCAAACACTGCAATATGTTGCGTCCACTGCAGTTCGCTACCTTATTCATACTTTTTGTCAAGTGATTTTTTTTAAGCAGGGTTGCATGAGGTACCTACACATAACTTTACATTAGTCAATGTATCACACACAGTAACATTACGTTAGTCAATGTATCACACACAGTAACGTAACGTTAGACGGCGGTCAGCAGCACCGCGTATTTTAGTCACCTACAAAAAGACAAACATAGTCAAATAAAGGTCAGTTAAAATGTATACTATATTAAGAATATGTGTACATATTGCATAGGGCCCTGACATCTAAAAAGTACAACTCTGTTCATTGTTATGTTCATATATTTGTTATGTTTTTCATGTGTACGCACACATAAACACACACACTGTTGGAATAATTGTTTGTAAGTTATCACAAAAGAAAAGTTGTATTATGAATGCTGTATTTCGAGGCCTAACAAGAGGAAGAAGGCTCGTGAAACGCCACTGTGATTTCAACACGGACAGATGGCAGGATCTGCTCAACTCCCGGAGGAACTCTCTTTGAAGTGTTAAACGAACTCTCTTTGAAGTAATTCACAAACTCTCTTCCAACTATTTGGTCAACGCTATTTACGACCCGCTGCCCTCTTGAAGTCCCTGTGGTCAGGAGACGGGAGGGGTTATCCATTGTCCTCCAACACCTGCCCCAGCTGGATCCAGGAAGAGCCCAAGCCCGAGAAATCCTCTTCTTGGACTTCAAAGTGACCGAAAACAATGACTGTTTTAAATACTCCCCATTCCTGCTGTGACATATGTTGGTGCGTGAACATGGAACATCTGAATTAAAAGAGGAGACGAAAACCTTCTTCGTCAGAGCGTGCTAAGACACTGTAAGAGGTTACAGGTTGACGCATGTCTCTCCTCAATTGAGTCCAAACTGAATTCTGTCTCTGTTTGATTCCTTGCCTTTTGTCTTGTTTAATAGATGTCCTGTGTTTGAACGTGACATCTAAAGTATGAGATGAGATCAATGAGATAAGGTTACAATGCAATATGCCATGGAAATACTATTATGTTGCATCCACTATGGCCTGGACTCTCACAATATTATGTCAGACCCACTCGACATCCATTGCCATTCGGTCTCCCCTTGAGGGGGGGGGGGGGTTACCCACATATGCGGTCCTCTCCAAGGTTTCTCATAGTCATTCACATCGACGTCCCACTGGGGTGAGTTTTTCCTTGCCCTTATGTGGGCTTTGTACCGAGGATGTCGTTGTGGCTTGTGCAGCCCTTTGAGACACTTGTGATTTAGGGCTATATAAATAAACATTGATTGATTGAATACAATGTTAACACTTTTGTGCAAATAAGTACAGTTGCACTTGTTTTTTCAAATGTGTTTATTCTGTAAAGGAATGAGTTCAAACTCCTG
Organism: Nerophis lumbriciformis; assembly: GCF_033978685.3. Lineage (NCBI taxonomy): Eukaryota > Metazoa > Chordata > Actinopteri > Syngnathiformes > Syngnathidae > Nerophis > Nerophis lumbriciformis. Next base: position 55,071,838 of record NC_084549.2, on the reverse strand, counting down.
CATACTTCGACTCTGCTCCTTTGGACTGGAGTGCATGCTACTTTTTTCTTCGTCATTTTGTAAAATCTTGCACTCTTCTGAAGAATCATTTATCCTTTTTGCAGTTTAAATAGTTCGTACAGCCGAAAACAACGCAAGAATAGGGCATTTTTATTCGAGAAAGGCTAAATGCCGCCTATTACCCATTGAGAACAGACGCTGGCTTGACCACCACGCATAATTGATGAGCGGTACGTTAGCGGGACGTGATGTCATTTAAAACCAAAAAATTGGCCAAAAATGTAGATAATAGGTTTACGAAAGATGTACCCGGCCTGATGATAGGTATTGCAGAGACAGACCTGCTAAGGTGATTTACTTCAATGTTCAGATCATTGGCACCCAGAGCGTTTCTTTTTCAGGGGCAGTTTCAGTTTCACAAATTCCTCAATAAATTCACTAAAACATCTTCATGGACTGATTGAGTCTGTTTAGCTGATGGAGATATCTTCCGCAGCCAGTGGGTCTATCATGATGACTTCTGTTGTGTTTGATCAGCCCTTTACTGCCGTGTTACAAACACGGTTTGGAAACAATTAAGGTATGTGATGAGGTGGCGACTTGTCCAGGGTGTACCCTGCCTTCCACCCGAATGCAGCTGAGATTGGCTCCAGCACCGCCCGCGACCCCAAAAGGGACAAGCGGTTGAAAATGGATGGATGGATGGAAATAAAAAACATCTCCAGTTCGCCACCCTCATGATGTCCTGACTAGGACAAAAGCTGTGAAAACCTCCTCAGAACCAGCTCTCAAACAGCCACAGTGGGATGAGGAGCTTACAGAGGTTTTTGTGCAGGTGCAGCAGAGATGTCAGTCATTGTGGGCTGGATGGCGCAGTAGAAGACAGCAGAGTCGTTCAGCTGCACGTCTTGGATCTTCAGAGGAGCTCGCTTGGCGGTGTCATTGATGCTGCAGCTGAACCTCTTTTCAAAGCTGCTCTCAGTCTTGCCCTCATCCAATATTAAGAGGCTCAGGATGAACTTTGGTGCCGCCTGCCCGTCCTGTTTGTACCAGAAGATGTAGTTGTTGCCTACAAAGTTTTCATAGCTGCAGTCCAGCGTCACTGAGTCGCCTTTCATGGCGTACACATTCTTTGCTGGTTGGTCCACCGTCTGGCTGCTACATCCTGTCAGAGGACAACAAATGTGGTCAAACATCATATAACCTGACATGCTCACCTCAAATGACCTTACCAAGGCTCCAGGCAGCCATCAGCACACACACCAATGCACGCTTCATGGTTGCACTCCTGGACTCCGTGCATGCTGACTTGGTGGCTGAGGAGGCGGGGCCCAATCCCAAAGAGGGAGGTGCTTTACAAAAACATCACATACATAGGTGTAGTACCGGGGTGGACGTGTCCCTTCAATATTTCATTATTGGAGAAAGACGCACTTGTAAAAATATACCGCGGAGGTATACATGGTTTTGTTTTGAAAGCGCAACACATCATCATGTGACTGACAGGCCCCTTACCTCACAGCAGGGGGAGGGAAATGAAAGAGAGCAGGCTGTGAGGGCGACACTAAGCAGACGGTCTGGAACGATCTGTTGGGAACATTGCCATGAATATTGCATGTTTATAATGTCTCGCCGTTTGTTTATATTCATATTTAGGAACCATGTCCTTTGATTTTAGTCATCTTAATCCTGGCATGGTCACTCATACATAATTTAATTGCTAACTTTGTGGAACAGTGTTCATAATCAGAATAATTTTTATTGTCATTGTTGCGGCTGCGGTTGTAGTGACTCCAAGATGCAGGAGCCAGGATAGTGATGATCAGGTAAAATGATTTTAATATACTTTAATATAGAAAGAGCAGTCATGCATGCAAACGGTACTTAACATATAGTCAATCCTTGGGCGCTGCGGAGTAGGCGAGGCAGGCATAAAGAGAAGCCTGCTGATTAGCACCAGGTGTGGCCAGGCTGCCAATCAGCAGCAGGTGAGGGGAAATCAGCGCTCAGGGAGACAAGCGGTAAATTGAACTAAAATAAGAGCACTGATAGGAAATAAACACAAATTAAGGCCGCACAAACAGAAATGAAGTGACGGATCGTCTCAGTCATCATACAAATGTGCAATAACATTTTGCAGACTCCACTCGTTTCTTGTGGAAAAACATTAAAAGGATAAAGTTACGTCAAAACTAGCTAAAATGTTTTGTCATCCTCTTCCAGGTAGCAAAATGTCACCACCACAAAAGAGTGAAACAGCAGCACGAGCCCCATTTAAAAAAAGAGTAACGTGAGTGTGAGTAACGGTTACACTACAACACAAAGACATGTACTTGACCATTAATCAACATTGTTAGATACTATGTGCAATTATGTCTTAAAGGGGAAGTGCCCTTTTGGGGGAATGTTGCCTATCGTTCACAATCATTATGAAAGACATGACGACGGATGGATTTTTTTAATGCAGTCCAAATAGTAAATAAACGTAAATAAAAGTCAGCTTACAGCGAAGCCAATAGGAACTCCATTATTCCGACCATAAAATTGGATAAATAAGCATTCGAAAAGCATCAACAATACTCAAGTTACATTTCAGGACTTGAATATTAACCAAGTATTAGTGATATTGTTATTATGAGCGCTAATGCACACAAACTATTTATAGTGGCGCTGTGATCACTTCCTTGTGTCCCTATGTTTACATCATTGATTGGTCTGCTGTTTCCTTGCTTCCCTTCTCCCTGTAAGTTTATTGTAGATCATAAATCCTGCCTCTCACCTGGAAAGTAGAAGGCTGAAATTATAATTGTCCTATGCAGTGACGTGCAGTCACTAGAGGCAGGTGAGGCCCCGCCTCACCTGCCTCATCATGGAAAGAAAAAAAATGTAAAAAGAAAAATAATTAATTAAAATGTTATATGTATCCAGTGATTATACTATAAAGTTATTTTCCATTTAACTACACCAGTTTTAGATTATTTTTTATTCAAAATCGCTGAATTTTCACATTTGTCGTTCAAATACTGAGAAGAGACGGTGCGGTGAACAGCAGCCAGTTGAGGCACGTCACACAGTGCCTCAACATGGATTCCGGACTGGGCTAACTGCTGGCCTGCTGTGCAGTGAGACTGTATTGCCATATGAACTATATTATACATTTCCATAGTTTAGTTAGCTGAGGTATATAATGTACAGTGTATTTTGTCAACAACTGTATGTGTGTAACGTATTTCTTGTGCTGAGCGATCATAAAACGGCTGCAAAAGACGCACTGGCTGAGGCTCCAGTAATCCCGCCTCCTGCACCCCCGCCGTAGAATTGTTATATCAACTAAAGCCCACACTTAAACTTTCCACGTGCAAGATTGAATCTATTTAAAAAAGTTATTTCATAAGAAGCCAAAAAGTGCAAAAACAATAATGTTCGTGTTGGAGGAGTTGTGAATGACTGCAGGGCCACAACATTAGGTACACCTGCAGACTGCAGGTGTATCTAATTCACAACTCCTCCAACACGAACATTATTGTTTTTGCACTTTTTGGCTTCTTATTAAATAACTTTTGTAACCTATTTTCATGGCCTTTCCTCTTTGTGATGCTAAGTTCCTGTTATCCGCTGTTATACAGTATGTGCCTTGAGCTCTTATTTTGAAGGCGCCAGTGTTGGGACTAACGCGTTACAAAGTAACGCGTTACTGTAACGCCGTTACTATCGGCGGTAACTAGTAATCTAACGCGTTATTTTTTATATTCAGTAACTCCGTTACCGTTACTACATGATGCGTTACTGCGTTATTTTGCGTTATTTTTTATGTAGTATCGGCTAGAAACTGAGAAGATCTGAGTGTCGCTGCTGAAGAGGCGACGAAAAAGAGGCGCGCCGCGCGCTGTCTGTGTGTACGTGTGTGTGTGTGAGTGTGTGTGTGGGGGAGTGGGCGTGTCTGTGTCTACTATCAAGACGTCATGGCGAACCCCGAAGCCGAGTTTCTTAAAATGGAGATATTTTCAGTACGTTTCTTTTATCGACCACAAAGAAAAGAACATTTTAGCTGAATGTAAGTTTCAAATATGCTGAAACAGCGACAAAAACAACATGCTTCGACGAAGCTAGTAAAGAGACACACTCACCTCCACCTCCAACAGCGGCTGGATTTTAACGAGGCACTGCACACGTGAAGGTACACACACTCTGTCGATTCTCTTATATACTCTTTCATTTTAAACTTTTAGAGTGTTTGATTATCACATCACTCTAAATGTTTAGACTATAAAGTTCACAAACCTAAAGAGGGATACTAGTGGGCCAGGCTAATATTTCCTTTTCTCTAAACTAAGTGGGGAAATGTGTAGAGTGTTCTGGGCTTCAGACATGATTTTATTTCAGAATTCCTTGAGAAAACGCCTGGTTAGGCTTTATGTATGTAGTGTGTGCCTTTCTTGTTTTACAGCTATGTTGTTATTATGCTGTTTGTTACTTATGTATGTTAAGTTGCAGCTATTTAAAATAGTTTTGTCAATTTGTTCTGGTCTGAAACAAATTGGCCCTTTAAAACATATCTTTGTCTTTGTGTGTTGTATGTAGAGCACATTGCTTAGCAGAGTTCAATGATGCAAATGCATGTCAAGTTGAACAACAGATTGTATTACGGTATTCTCCAGTGCAATAACAGTACTAAAATGAAGGCTAAAAGGGCATTAAATGGGGCCTTAAAAAAATTAAAAAATATATATATAAGTAACTAAATAGTTACTTTTCACAGTAACGCATTACTTTTTGGTTTAAGTAACTGAGTTAGTAACTGAGTTACTTTTGAAATAAAGTAACTAGTAACTGTAACTAGTTACTGGTTTTCAGTAACTAACCCAACACTGGAAGGCGCTAAGAGCGGAAGTGATGACACGGAGTGGAGCGGAAGTTTTTGAAAGAAGGTAAATAAAGTGGTCCTCGTGTAAACTGGAGCCTCCGTGTTTGTTATTTTGTAGTTTCATACAGTATAGGCGACATTTATAAACCCTCGGTTACACTTTTTTAAATAGATTCAATCTTGCACGTGGAAAGTTTAAGTGAGAGCTTTAGTTGTGGCGCATGGAATTAATTTATAAGTAAAGGTAAGACCATAATAACGTTTTTTTTATTAAATGTGCTTTTTTGTGTGCTACAGTTTGTATGTGTAAAGTTAAAGTTAAGTTAAAGTACCAGTGATTGTCACACACACACTAGGTGTAATGAAATTTGTCGTCTGCATTTGACCCATCCCCTTGTTCACCCCCTGGGAGGTGAAGGGAGCAGTGGGCAGCAGCGGCGCCGCGCCCGGGAATCATTTTTGGTGATTTAACCCCCAATTCCAACCCTTGATGCTGAGTGCCAAGCAGGGAAGAATGCTGGTATGAGCTTTTAAACATAGCCCGTTAACTGCTGCCAATCAAATGGTGAATAAGATACTTTTTAGGGTTCATATGTTTGTAAATCTGACTGTGATGAAGTCAGTGCCTCACCAGCCATGAACCTCACCGCACGTCACTGGTCCTATGGCTTTATCTTTTGGACAAGTTTGCTCACAGCAGGTATTGAGGGTTGAAATTGTACTTCCTGTTTTGATTCTGTATACCGGGAATAAGCGTCCATAGCATTTTTGCCAACTTGCCAACCTTGAGACCTCCGATTTCGGGAGGTGGGGGGTGGGGGGCGTGGTCGGGGATGGGGGGGAGGGCACGGTTGGGGGCGTGGTTAAGAGGGTAGGAGTATATTTACAGCTAGAATTCACCAAGTCAAGTATTTTATATATATATATATATATATATATATATATATATATATATATATATATATATATATATATATACATATATATATATGTATACACACACACACATCAAATCAAATCAACTTTATTTATACTTGACTTTCAGTGATATATAGCTATCCATCCATCCATTTTCTACCGCTTGAATTCTAGCTATATATATATCCATCCATCCATTTTCTACCGCTTATTCCATTCGGGGTCGCGGGGGGCGCTGGAGCCTATCTCAGCTACAATCTGGCGGAAGGCGGAGTACACCCTGGACAAGTCGCCACCTCATCGCAGGGCCAACACAGATAGACAGACAACATTCACACTCACATTCACACACTAGGGCCAATTTAGTGTTGCCAATCAACCTATCCCCAGGTGCATGTTTTTGGAGGTGGGAGGAAGCCGGAGTACCCGGAGGGAACCCACGCAGTCACGGGGAGAACATGCAAACTCCACACAGAAAGATCCCGAGGCCGGGATTGAACTCACGACTACTCAGGACCTTCGTATTGTGAGGCAGACGCACTAACCCCTCTTCCACCGTGCTGCCCGCTATATATATATATATATATATATATATATATATATATATATATATATATATATATATATATATATATATATATATGTATATATATATATATATATATATATATATATAATACTTGAACTTCAGTGTTCATTTATTTACACATATACACACACATAACACTCATCTACTCATTGTTGAGTTAAGGGTTGAATTGTCCATCCGTGTTCTATTCTCTGTCACTATTTTTCTAACCATGCTGAACACCCTCTCTGATGATGCATTGCTGTGTGGCACGCACAAAAGTGCTTTCATCAAATGCACTGGAGTCTGGAATCTTCCATCTCTCCCTTGCATGGCCCAAAACCGGTCAATCTTTTCTTCACTGCCAAGCACTTGGTAGTCCACTACTTCTTCCAGGAGGCTATCCAGGTCCAATCGCAGCTGCGGCTTGGAACTGTCAAGCGTATTTCTTCATCTTACTCGTCCTCGGCGTCGCCATGGCTGTATCTTCCTCGTTCTTCTGCTTCGTCTCCTTGTTGTGTAGGCAGTTGTGCACTGCACTCTCTAAAAGCCGTAGATGTTATTGTCACATATGCATGTACAGTAGATGGCAGTATTGCCTTGTTTAAGAGTGTCACAACATTGCTGCTTACGGCAGACGAACTGCTTTACGGTAGACGAAAACGTGACTGCTGTTGTTGTGTGTTGTTACCGCGCTGGGAGGACGTTAATGAAACTGCCTAACAATAAACCCACATAAGAAACCAAGAACTCGCCCTCGATCATTCTACAGTTATAACGTGATTGGGCAGGCACGCTGTTTATATTGTGGGAAAGCGGACGTGAATACAAGTTGTCATAACTCAAGTCCGCATGGGGCTGGAAGGGGCGTGGCTTCCAGCTCCGCTGGAATTTCGGGAGATTTTCGGGAGAAAATTTGTCCCGGGAGGTTTTCGGGAGAGGCGCTGAATTTCGGGAGTTTCCCGGGAAATCCGGGAGGGTTGGCAAGTATGACCGTCCCACATGTGATGTCTGTAGAAGTGTTTTAATGCTTATTCATACGTAATGTAATGAATCTAGCGTTGTTAGCATTAGCTAGTATGCCTACACATTTACAGGTGTTTGTGTTAGTGTTATTAACTTACAGTGGCATTCCATTTGCATTGTTTCAGTTCCACAAATTACTCACTAAATACACTAAAACGTCACCGTGGACTGATTGAGTCTGTTTAGCTGATGGAGAGCTAGCTTCTGCAGCTAGTGGGTCCATGACGATGACTTCTGTTGTGTTTGATCAGCTGTTTACTGCCGTGTTAGAGACACAGTTTGGAAACAATTAAGGTATGTAAATAAAAAACATCTCCAGTTCCCCACCCTCGTGATGTCCTGACTAGGACAAAAGCTGTGAAAACCTCAGAACCAGCTCTTAAACAGCCACAGTGGGATGAGGAGCCTACAGAGGTTTTTGTGCAGGTGCAGCAGAGATGTCAGTCATTGTGGGCTGGATGGCGCAGTAGAAGACTGCAGAGTCGTTCAGCTGCACGTCTTGGATCTTCAGAGGAGCTCGCTTGGCGGTGTCATTGATGCTGCAGCTCAACCTCTTTTCAAAGCTGCTCTCAGTCTTGCCCTCATCCAATATTGAGAGGCTCAGGATGAACTTTGGTGCCCTCTGCCCGTCCTGTTTGTACCAGAAGATGTAGTCGAAGCTTCCAGAATTTTCATAGCTGCAGTCCAGCGTAACTGAGTCGCCTTTCATGGCGTACACATTCTCTGCTGGCTGGTGCACCGTCTGGCTGCCACATCCTGTCAGAGGACAACAAATGTGGTCAAACATCATATAACCTGACATGCTCACCTCAAATGACCTTACCAAGGCTCCAGGCAGCCATCAGCACACACACCAATGCACGCTTCATGTTTGCACTCCTGGGCTCTCTGCACGCTGACTTGGTGGCTGAGGAGGCGGGGCCTAATCCCAAAGTGGGAGGCACTTCACAAACACATCACATACATAGAGGAGGGGGGGTGAATAGTTGATGTAAAGAGGAAGATATAAACATCCCATCAGTCTTTATCCCCTTCAATACTTCATTATTGGAAAAAGATGCATTTGTCCCTCCCAAAAAATATACCGCGGTGGTATACATGCTTTTGTTTTGAAAGTGCAACACATCGTCAAGTGACTGACAGTATTCTTCAAGGGCGTTGGGGAGTTGAGATGCAGTCCAAAGAGAATGCACACAGCTTTTGGCAGGTCTTGAATGTTGTCCATCACAACTTCTCCCTAAATGATGATTCTCAGTGTGGCTGGGCTGAGATGCAGTGAGGATGAGGGCACAGCACCTTCATGTTAAACCAGGAGGATCCCAATGTCAATTTTAGACTCGCCAAGTTGGTGCTTTTCGAAACACTCGTAACAATATGTGTTTTAAAAAACACAAGTAATATCAAGATATTACTTAAATGGGAAACACAAACGTTAAAATCACTGCAAACTCCTGCATTCTTCGACTCTGCTCCTTTGGACTGGAGTGTGTGCTACTTTTTTCGTCGTCATTTTGTAAAATCTTGCACTCTTCTGTTTATCTATATTGCCTCTTGAGAAATTCTGAAGAAACTTAGTTATAGTTATAGTTCGTACAGCCGAAAACAACGCAAGAATAGGGCATTTTTCTTCGAGAAAGGCTAAATGCCGCCTATTACCCATTGAGAACAGACGCTGGCTTGACCACCACGCATATTTGATGAGCGGTACGTTAGCAGGACGTGATGTCATTTAAAACCAAACAATTGGCCACATAAATATGTAGATAATAGGTTTAAGAAAGATGTACCCGGTGATGATAGTTATAGCAGAGACAGACCTGCGAAGGTGATTTACTCTAATGTACAGATCTTTGGCACCCAGAGAGTTTCTTTTTCAGGGGCAGTTTCAGTTTCACAAATTCCTCAATAAATTCACTAAAACCTGATGGACTGATTGAGTCTGTTTAGCTGATCATTGGCACCCAGAGAGTTTCTTTTTCAGGGGCAGTTTCAGTTTCATAAATTCCTCAATAAATTCACTAAAACCTGATGGACTGATTGAGTCTGTTTAGCTGATGGAGATATCTTATATCGCAGCCAATGGGTCTATCATGATGATTTCTGTTGTGTTCGATCAGCCCTTTACTGCTGTGCTACAAACACGGTTTGGAAACAATTAAAGTATGTAAATATCTCCAGTTCGCCACCCTTGTGATGTCCTGACAAGGACAAAAGTTGTGAAAACCTCCTCAGAACCAGCTCTCAAACAGCCACAGTGGAATGAGGAGCCCACAGAGCTTTTTGTGCAGGTGCAGTAGAGATGTCAGTCATTGTGGGCTGGATGGCGCAGTAGAAGACTGCAGAGTCGTTCAGCTGCACGTCTTGGATATTCAGAGGAGCTCGCTTGGCGGTGTCATTGATGCTCCAGCTGATCCTCTTTTCAAAGCTGCTCTCAGTCTTGCCCTGGCCGATCTTGAAGCGGCTCAGGATGAACTTTGGTGCCGCCTGCCCGTCCTGTTTGTACCAGAAGATGTAGTCGTTGCTTCCAGAATTTTCAAAGCTGCAGTCCAGCGTCACTGAGTCGCCTTTCATGGCGTACACATTCTCTGCTGGCTGGTGCACCGTCTGGCTGCCACATCCTGTCAGAGGACAACAAATGTGGTCAAACATCATATAAACTGACATGCTCACTTCAAATGACCATACCGAGGCTCCAGGCAGCCATCAGCACACACATCAATGCACGCTTCATGTTTGCACTCATAGCCTTTGTGCACGCTGACTTGGTGGCTGAGGAGGCAGGGCCTAATCCCAAAGAGGGAGGCGCTTCACAAACACATCACGTACATAGGTGTAGTACCGGGGTGGACGTGCCTCTTCATCCATCCATTCATCCATTTTCTACCGCTTATTCTCTTTGGGGTCGCGGGGGGCGCTGGACCCTATCTCAGCTATGTGCCTCTTCAATATTTCATTATTGGAGAAAGATGCATTTGTACCTCCCAAAAAATATACCGCGGAGGTAAACATGCTTTTGTTTTGAAAGTGCAACACATCATCATGTGACTGACAGGCTCCTTACCTCACAGCAGGGGGAGAGAACCAAAAGAGAGCAGGCTGTGAGGGCGACACTAAGCAGACGGTCTGGAACGATCTGTTGGGAACATTGCCATGAATATGACATGTTTATAATGTCTTGCCAATTGTTAATAATATAATCATATTTACAAACATGTCTTTTGAGTTTAGTAATATTAATCCTTGTATGGTCACTCGTACATACGGTAATTTAATTGCTCATTGGACAAGTTTGCTCACTGAAGGTATTGCGGGTTGAAAGTGTACTTCGTGTTTTGATGCCATAAACCAGGATTAAGCGTCCATAGCGTTTTTGCTCAAAAAGATTCTTCATTTGTCACTCCAAGCAACGTTTGTAAGTTTCACAGTCTGACTGAAACAATTCTTATTTATTGAACCGTCCCATGTGTGATGTCTGTAGAAGTGTTTTCATGCTTATTCATACGTGCTATCGTAATGTAATGACGCAAGCGTTGTTAGCATTAGCTAGTATGCCTACACATTTACAGGTGTTTGTTTTGGTGTTATTACCTTACATTGACATCCTATTTGCATTGATTCAGTTTCACAAATTCCTCAATAAATTCACTAAAACGCCACCATGGACTGATTGAGTCTGTTTATCTGATGGAGAGCTAGGTTCCGCAGCTAGTGGGTCAATGGCGATGACTTCTGTTGTGTTTGATCAGCCGTTTACTGCCGTGTTACAAACACTGTTTGGAAACAATTAAGGTATGTAAATAAACATTTTTAAAATATTTTTGTGTAAATAAGTCAATTCATAACGTATATATCTGGGGCTCACAGTCCGGTGCGGACCAATATATGGAAAAATATATTTTTCTTCTAAAATTTTGTGGGTGTGGCTTATATCCTGATGCGCTCCATTGTCCGGAAAATGGTCATTTTGGTTTCAGTTCACCATGGCCCAGCTCCAAAAGTACCTGTTGGATGAACTGGAAATTTTAACTTCATGGGCGTTGGGGAGTTGAGATGCAGTCCAAAGAGAATGCACACAGCTTTTGGCAGGTCTTGAATGTTGTCCATCACAACTTCTCCCAATGTCAAGGTTAGACTCGCCGAGTTGGTGCTTTTCGATATGTGTTTTAAAACTACGATTAATATTAAGATAATACTTAAATGGGAAACAAAAACGTTAAAAATGTATCAAACAAACCTTTAATGAAGTGGTCACTGCAAACTCCTGCATTGTTCGACTCTGCTCCTTTGGACTGGAGTGTGTGCTACATTTTCTGTCGTCATTTTGTAAAATCTTGCACACCTCTGTTCATCTATATTACCTCTCGAGAAATTCTGAAGAAACTTTTATCCTTTTTGCGGTTTAAATAGTTAGTACAGCCGAAAAAACACAAGAATAGGGCATTTTTCTTCGAGAAATTACTCTATGACCCATTGAGAACAGACGCTGGCTTGACCATCACGCATATTTGATGAGCGGTACGTTAGCAGGATGTGATGTCATTTAAAACCAAACAATTGGCCACAGAAAGATGTAGATAATAGGTTTAAGAAAGATGTACCCGGCCCGATGATAGGTGTAGCAGAGACAGACCTGCGAAGGTGATTTACTCTAATGTACAGATCATTGGCACCCAGAGAGTTTCTTTTTCAGGCGCAGTTTCAGTTTCACAAATTCCTCAATAAATTCACTACAACCTGATGGACTGATTGAGTCTGTTTAGCTGATGGAGATATCTTCCGCAGCCAATGGGTCTATCATGATGACTTCTGTTGTGTTTGATCAGCTGTTTACTGCTGTGCTACAAACACGGTTTGGAAACAATTCAGGTATGTAAATAAATGTAAATATCTCCAGTTCGCCACCCTTGTGATGTCCTGAGAAGGACAAACGTTGTGAAAACCTCCTCAGAACCAGCTCTCAAACAGCCACAGTGGAATGAGGAGCCCACAGAGCTTTTTGTGCGGGTGCAGCAGAGATGTCAGTCATTGTGGGCTGGATGGCGCAGTAGAAGACTGCAGAGTCGCTCAGCTGCACGTCTTGGATCTTCAGAGGAGCTCGCTTGGCGGTGTCATTGATGCTGCAGCTCAACCTCTTTTCAAAGCTGCTCTCAGTCTTGCCCTGACCGATCTTGAAGCGGCTCAGGATGAACTTTGGTGCCGCCTGCCCGTCCTGTTTGTACCAGAAGATGTAGTCGTTGCTTCCAGAACTTTCAAAGCTGCAGTCCAGCGTAACTGAGTCGCCTTTCATGGCGTACACATTCTCTGCTGGCTGGTGCACCGTCTGGCTGCCACATCCTGTCAGAGGACAACAAATGTGGTCAAACATCATATAACCTGACATGCTCACCTCAAATGACCTTACCAAGGCTCCAGGTAGCCATCAGCACACACACCAATGCACGCTTCATGTTTGCACTCCTGGGCTCCGTGCACGTTGACTTGGTGGCTGAGGAGGCGGGGCCTAATCCCAAAGAGGGAGGCGCTTCACAAACACATCACATACATAGGTGTAGTAACCGTGGGGACGTGCCTCTTCAATATTTCATTATTGGAGAAAGATGCATTTGTCCCTCCCAAAAAATATACCGCGGAGGTAAACATGATTTTGTTTTGAAAGCGCAACACATCGTCATGTGACTGACAGGCCCCTTACCTCACAGCAGGGAGAGAGAAACAAAAGAGAGCAGGCTGTGAGGGCGACACTAAGCAGACGGTCTGGAACGATTTGTTGGGAACATTGCCATGAATATTACATGTTTATAATGTCTTGCAAATTGTTTGTATTCATATTCAGAAACCATGTCCTTTGAGTTTAGTCATCTTAATCCTGGCATGGTCACTTTTACATAATTTAATTGCTAACTTCGTCGAACAGTGTTCCATCCATCCATCCATCCACCTTCTTCCGCTTATCCGAGGTCGGGTCGCGGGGGCAGCAGCCTAAGCAGGGAAGCCCAGACTTCCCTCTCCCCAGCCACTTCGTCCAGCTCTTCCTGTGGGACCCCGAGGCGTTCCCAGGACAGTCGGGAGACATAGTCTTCCCAACGTGTCCTGGGTCTTCCCCGCGGCCTCCTACCGGTCGGACGTGCCCTAAACACCTCCCTAGGGAGGCGTTCGGGTGGCATCCTGACCAGATGCCCGAACCACCTCATCTGGCTCCTCTCGATGTGGAGGAGCAGCGGCTTTACTTTGAGTCCCCCCCGGATGACAGCTTCTCACCCTATCTCTAAGGGAGAGCCCCGCCACCCGGCGGAGGAAACTAATTTCGGCCGCTTGTACCCGTGATCTTGTCCTTTCGGTCATAACCCAAAGCTCATGACCATAGGTGAGGATGGGAACGTAGATCGACCGGTAAATCGAGAGCTTTGCCTTCCGGCTCAGCTCCTTCTTCACCACAACGGATCGATACAGCGTCCGCATTACTGAAGATGCCGCACCGATCCGCCTGTCGATCTCACGATCCACTCTTCCCTCACTCGTGAACAAGACTCCGAGGTGTCTTGTGAAGTGGAGGAGTTCAAACAGTGGAGGAGTTCAAACAGTGTTCCTAATCAGAATAATCTTTATTGTCATCATACAAATGTGCAATGACATTTTGCAAACTCCAATCGTTTCTTGTGGAAAAAGATTAAAATAATTAAGTTACGTCAACACTAGCTAAAATGTTTTGTCATTCCCTTCCAGGTAGCAAAATGTCACCACCACAAAAGAGTGAAACAGCAGCACGAGCTCTATTTTAAAACGAGTAACCTGAGTGTGAGTAACGGTTACACTACAACACGAAGATGGTTTACTCAACCATTAATCAACATGTATGACATTGTTAGATACTATGTGCAATTTTGTCTTAAAGGGGAAGTGCACTTTTTGGAGAGTTTTGCCTATCGTTCACAATCATTATGATAGACATGACAGCAGATGGATTTTTTTTAATGCAGTCCAAATATAAAATAAAAGTAAATAAAGTCAGCTCACAGCGAAGCCAATAGGAACTCCATTATCCCGCCAATAACATTGGATAAATAACCATTCGAAAAGCGCCCACAATACTTAAGTTACATTTCAGGACTTGAATATTAACCAAGTATTAGTGATAATGTTATTATGAGCGCTAAAGCAGACAAACTATTTATAGCGGCGCTGTGATCACTTCCTTGTGTCCTTATGTTTACATCATTGAGTGGTCTGCTCTTTCCTCGCTTCCCTGCTCCCTGTAAGTTTATTTTAGATCATAAATCCTGCCTCTCACCTGGAAAGTAGATGGCTGAAATAATAATTGTCCTATGGCTCCATCTTTTGGACAAGTTTGCTCACAGCAGGTATTGAGGGTTGAAATTGTACTTCCTGTTTTGATTCTGTAAACCAGGAATAAGCGTTCATAGCATTTTTGCTCGAAAGGATTTTTCATTTATCACTCTAAGCAAAATTTGTAAGTTTGACAGTTTAACTGAAACAATTCTTACTTTTTGAACTGTCCCACGTGTGATGTCTGTAGAAATGTTTTCATGCTTATTCATACGTAATGTAATGAATCTAGCGTTGTTAGCATTAGCTAGTATGCCTAAACATTTGCAGGTGATTGTGTTAGTTTTATTAACTTAAAATGGCATCCTATTTGCATTGTTTCAGTTTCACAAATTCCTCAATAAATTCAGTAAAACATCACCGTGTACTGATTGAGTCTGTTTAGCTGATGGAGAGCTAACTTCTGCAGCTAGAGGGTCCATGACGATGACTTCTGTTGTGTTTGATCAGCCGTTTACTGCCGTGTTAGAGACACGGTTTGGAAACAATGAAGGTATGTAAATAAAAAACATCTCCAGTTCGCCACCCTCGTGATTTCCTGACAAGGACAAAAGCTGTGAAAACGTCCTCAGAACCAGCTCTCAAACAGCCACAGTAGGATGAGGAGCCTACAGAGGTTTTTGTGCGGGTGCAGCAGAGATGTCAGTCATTGTGGGCTGGATGGCGCAGTAGAAGACTGCAGAGTCACTCAGTTGCACGTCTTGGATCTTCAGAGGAGCTCGCTTGGCGGTGTCATTGATGCTGCAGCTGAACCTCTTTTCAAAGCTGCTCTCAGTCTTGCCCTGACTCCTCATAGAGAGGCTCAGGATGAACTTTGGTGCCGCCTGCCCGTCCTGTTTGTACCAGTAGATGTAGTCGTTGCCTCCAGAATTTTCATAGCTGCAGTCCAGCGTAACTGAGTCGCCTTTCATGGCGTACACATTCTCTGCTGGTTGGTGCACCGTCTGGCTGCCACATCCTGTCAAAGGACAACAAATGTGGTCAAACATCATATAACCTGACATGCTCACCTTAAATGGCCTTACCAAGGCTCCAGGCAGCCATCAGCACACACACCAATGCACGCTTCATGTTTGCACTCCTGGGCTCTGTGCACGCTGACTTGGTGGCTGAGGAGGCGGGGCCTAATCCCAAAGAGGGCGGTACTTCACCAACAGATCACATACATAGGTGTAGTACTGGGGGAAACATGCCTCTTCAATATTTCATTATTGGAGAAAGACACATTTGTCCCCAAAAAATATACCACAGAGGTATAGATGATTTTGTTTTGAAAGTGCAATATATAGTCATGTGACTGACAGGCCCCTTACCTCACAGCAGGGGGAGAGAACCAAAAGAGAGCAGGCTGTGAGGGTGACACTAAGCAGACGGTCTGGAACGAACTGTTAGGAACATTTCCATGAATATTACATGTTTATAATGTCTTGCCGTTTGTTTATTTTCATAGTTAGAAAGCATGTCCTTTGAGTTTAGTCATCTTAATCCTGACATGGTCACTCGTTTCACAAATTCCTCAATAAATTCACTAAAACGTCACTGTGAACTGATTGAGTCTTTTAAGCTGATGGAGAGCTTGGTTCCACAGTTGGTGGGTCCATGACGATGACTTCTGTTGTATTTGATCAGCCGATTACTGCCGTGTTACCGACACGGTTTGGAAACAATTAAGGTATGTAAATAAACATTTACAAAATAATTCTGTGTAAATAAGTCAATTCATATCGTATATATCTGTGGCTCATAGTCCGGTGCGAGCCAATATATGGAAAAATATATTTTTCTCCTAAAATTATGTGGGTGCGGCTTATATCACAGTGCACTCTATAGCCTGGGAAATGGTCATTTTGGTTTCAGCTCACCATGGCCCAGTTCGGAAAGTACCTGTTGGATGACCTGGAAATTTTAACTTCATGGACGTTGGGTAGTTGAGATGCAGTCCAAAGAGAATGCACACAGTTTTTGGCAGGTCTTGAATGTTGTCCATCACAACTTCTCCCTAAATGATGATTCTCAGTGTGGCTGGGCTGAGATGCAGTGAGGATGAGGGCACAGCACCTTCATGTTAAACCAGGAGGATCCCAATGTCAAGGTTGGACTCGCCGAGTTGGTGCTTTTTGAAACACTCGTAGCAAAATGTCTTCAAAAAAATACAAGTATTATCAAGATAATACTTAATTGGGAAACACAAACGTTAAAAGTGTATCAAACAAACCTTTAATGAAGTGGTCACTGCAAACTCCTGCATACTTCGACTCTGCTCCCTTGGACTGGAGTGCGTGCTACTTTTTTCGTCGTCATTTTGTAAAATCTTGCACTTTTCTGTTTATCTATAATACCTCTCGAGAAATTCTGAGAAAACTTTTATCCTTTTTGCGGTTTAAATAGTTCGTACAGCCGAAAACAACGCAAGAATAGGGCATTTTTCTTCGAGAAAGGCTAAATGCCGCCTATGACCCATTGAGAACAGACTCTGGCTTGACCATCACGCATATTTGATGAGCGGTACGTTAGCAGGACGTGATGTCATTTAAAACCAAACAAATGGCCACAGAAAGATGTAGATAATAGGTTAAAGAAAGATGTACCCGGTCTGATGATAGGTATAGCAGAGACAGACCTGCGAAGGTGATTTACTCTAATGTACAGATCATTGGCACCCAGAGCGTTTCTTTTTCAGGGGCAGTTTCAGTTTCACAAATTCCTCAATAAATTCACTAAAACGTCTTCGTGGACTGATTGAGTCTGTTTAGCTGATGGAGAACTAGTTTCCGCAGTCTATTATGATGACTTCTGTTGTGTTTGATCAGCCCTTTACTGCCGTGCTACAAACATGAATTGGAAACAATTAAGGTATGTAAATAAAAACATCTCCAGTTTGCCACGCCTCTGATGTCCTGACAATGACAAAAATTGTGAAAACCTCCTCAGAACCAGCTCTCAAACAGCCACAGTGGGATGAGGAGCCCACAGAGGTTTTTGTACGGGTGCAGCAGAGATGTCAGTCATTGTGGGCTGGATGGCGCAGTAGAAGATAGCAGAGTCGCTCAGCTGCACGTCTTGGATCTTCAGAGGAGCTCGCTTGGCGATGTCATTGATGCTGCAGCTGAACCTCTTTTCAAAGCTGCTCTCAGTCTTGCCCTGACTCATTATGGAGAGCCTCAGGATGAACTTTGGTGCCGCCTGCCCGTCCTGTTTGTACCAGAAGATGTAGTCGTTGCTTCCATAATTTTCATAGCTGCAGTCCAGGGTCACTGAGTCGCCTTTCATGGCGTACACATTCTCTGCTGGCTGGTGCACCGTCTGGCTGCCACATCCTGTCAGAGGACAACAAATGTGGTCAAACCTCATATAACCTGACATGCTCACCTCAAATGACCTTACCAAGGCTCCAGGCAGCCATCAGCACACACACCAATGCACGCTTCATGTTTGCACTCCTGGGCTCTGTGCACGTTGACTTGGTGGCTGAGGAGGCGGGGCGTAATCCCAAAGAGGGAGGCGCTTCACAAACACATCACATACATAGGTGTAGTACCGGGGTGGACGTGCCTCTTCATCCATCCATTCATCCATTTTCTACCGCTTATTCCCTTTGGGATCGCGGGTGGCGCTGGAGCCTATCTCAGCTACGTGCCTCTTCAATATTTCATTATTGGAGAAAGATGCATTTGTACCTCCCAAAAAATATACCGCGGAGGTATACATGCTTTTGTTTTGAAAGTGCAACACATCGTCAAGTGACTGACAGGCCCCTTCCCTCACAGCAGTGAGAGAGAAATGAAAGAGAGCAGGCTGTGAGGGCGACACTAAGCAGACGGTCTGGAACGATCTGTTGGGAACATTGCCATGAATATTACATGTTTATAATGTCTTGCCAATTGTTTATAATATAATCATATTTACAAACCATGTCTTTTGAGTTTAGTAATATTAATCCGTGTATGGTCACTCTTGCATAATTTAATTGCTCATTGGACAAGTTTGCTCACTGAAGGTATTGCGGGTTGAAAGTGTACTTCCTGTTTTGAATGCCGTAAACCAGGATTAAGCGTCCATAGCGTTTTTGCTCAAAAAGATTCTTCATTTGTCACTCCAAGCAACGTTTGTAAGTTTCACAGTTTGACTGAAACAATTCTTATTTATTGAACCGTCCCACATGTGATGTCTGTAGAAGTGTTTTCATGCTTATTCATACGTGCTATCATAATGTAATGACGCAAGCGTTGTTAGCATTAGCTAGTATGCCTATACATATACAGGTGTTTGTTTTAGTGTTATTACCTTACATTGACATCCTATTTGCATTGTTTCAGTTTCACAAATTCCTCAATAAATTCACTAAAACGTCACCGTGGACTGATTGAGTCTGTTTATCTGATGGAGGGCTAGATTCCGCAGTTAGTGGGTCCTTGATGATAACTTCTGTTTCGTTTGATCAGCCGTTTACTGCCGTGTTACAAACACTGTTTGGAAACAATTAAGGTATGTAAATAAACATTTACAAAATATTTTTGTGTACATGAGTCAATTCATAACGTATATATCTGGGGCTCACAGTCCGGTGCGGACCAATATATGGAAAAATATATTTTTCTTCTAAAATTTTGTGGGTGTGGCTTATATCCAGGTGTGTTCCATTGTCCGGAAAATGGTCATTTTCGTTTCAGTTGACCATGGCCCAGCTCCAAAAGTACCTGTTGGATGAACTGGAAATTTTAACTTCATGGACGTTGGGGAGTTGAGATGCAGTCCAAAGAGAATGCACACAGCTTTTGGCAGGTCTTGAATGTTGTCCATCACAACTTCTCCCTAAATGATGATTCTCAGTGGGGCTGGGCTGAGATGCAGTGAGGATGAGGGCACAGCACCTTCATGTTAAACCAGGAGGATCCCAATGTCAAGGTTAGACTCGCCGAGTTGGTGCTTTTTGAAACACTCGTAGCAAAATGTCTTTAAAAAAATACAAGTATTATCAAGATAATACTTAAATGGGAAACACAAACGTTAAAAATTCATCAAACAAACCTTTATTGAAGTGGTCACTGCAAACTCCTGCATACTTCGACTCTGCTCCTTTGGACTGGAGTGCGTGCTACTTTTTTCGTCGTCATTTTGTAAAATATTGCACTCTTCTGTTCATCTATATTACCTCTCGAGGAACTCTGAAAAAACTTTTATCCTTTTTCCGATGAAAATAGTTCGTACAGCCGAAAACAACGCAAGAATAGGGCATTTTTATTTGAGATAGGCTAAATGCCGCCTATTACCCATTGAGAACAGACGCTGGCTTGACCACCACGCATAATTGATGAGCGGTACGTTAGCAGGACGTGATGTCATTTAAAACCAAACAAATGGCCACAGAAAGATGTAGATAATAGGTTAAAGAAAGATGTACCCGGTCTGATGATAGGTATAGCAGAGACAGACCTGCGAAGGTGATTTACTCTAATGTACAGATCATTGGCACCCAGAGAGTTTCTTTTTCAGGGGCAGTTTCAGTTTCACAAATTCCTCAATAAATTCACTAAAACGTCTCCGTGGACTAATTGAGTCTGTTTAGCTGATGGAGAACTAGCTTCCGCAGTCTATTATGATGACTTCTGTTGTGTTTGATCAGCCCTTTACTGCCGTGCTACAAACATGAATTGGAAACAATTAAGGTATGTAAATAAAAACATCTCCAGTTTGCCACGCCTGTGATGTCTTGACAACGACAAAAGTTGTGAAAACCTCCTCAGAACCAGCTCTCAAACAGCCACAGTGGGACGAGGAGCCTACAGAGGTTTTTGTGCAGGTGCAGCAGAGATGTCAGTCATTGTGGGCTGGATGGTGCAGTAGAAGACAGCAGAGTCGCTCAGCTGCACGTCTTGGATCTTCAGAGGAGCTCGCTTGGCGGTGTCATTGACGCTGCAGCTGAACCTCTTTTCAAAGCTGCTCTCAGTCTTGCCCTGACCAAATATTGAGAGGCTCAGGATGAACTTTGGTGCCGCCTTCCCGTCCTGTTTGTACCAGTAGATGTAGTCGTTGCCTCCAGAATTTTTATAGCTGCAGTCCAGCGTCACTGAGTCGCCTTTCATGGCGTACACATTCTCTGCTGACTGGTCCACCGTCTGGCTGCCACATCCTGTCAGAGGACAACAAATGTGGTCAAACATCATATAACCTGACATGCTCACCTCAAATGACCTTACCAAGGCTCCAGGCAGCCATCAGCACACACACCAATGCACGCTTCATGTTTGCACTCCTGGGCTCCGTGCACGCTGACTTGGTGGCTGAGGAGGCGGGGCTAATTCCAAAGAGGGAGGCGCTTCACCAACACATCACATACATAGGTGTAGTAACCGGGAGGATGTGCCTCTTCAATATTTAATTATTGGAGAAAAATGCATTTGTCCCGATCCCAAAAAATATACCACGGAGGTATTCATGCTTTTGTTTTGAAAGCGCAACACATCATCATGTGACTGACAGGCCCCTTAAGCCTCACAGCAGGGGGTGAGAAACAAAAGAGAGCAGGCTGTGAGGGCAACACTAAGCAGACGGTCTGGAACGATTTGTTGGGAACATTGCCATGAATATTGCATGTTTATAATGTCTTGCAAATTGTTTATATTCATATTTAGAAACCATGTCCTTTGAGTTTAGTTATCTTAATCCTGGCATGGTCATTTGTACATAATTTAAGTGCTAACTTCGTCGAACAGTGTTCCTAATCAGAATAATCTTAATTGTCATCATACAAATGTGCAATGACATTTTGCAAACTCCACTCGTTTCTTGTGGAAAAAGATTAAAAGGATTAAGTTACGTCATCACTAGCTAAAATGTTTTGTCATTCCCTTCCAGGTAGCAAAATGTCACCACCACAAAAGAGTGAAACAGCAGCAAGAGCTCTATTTTAAAAAGAGTAACCTGAGTGTGAGTAACGGTTACACTACAACACAAAGACAACACCTAATTATACTCGACCATTAATCAACATGTATAACATTGTTAGATACTATGTGCATTTTTATCTTAAAGGGGAAGTGCACTTTTTGGGGAGTTTTGCCTATCGTTCACAATCATTATGAAAGACATGACATCGGATGGATTTTTTTTAATGCAGT